>NC_086286.1:117374858-117694665 GCF_963924245.1 Chroicocephalus ridibundus | reverse complement strand
ATCCTGCTGATACGTTGACAGGAATCCAAAAAAAGGACAGCCACGTTCATGCCTTGCTGTTACTACTAAGCCTCTTTGAAGTTGTTTGAGACCTTTTTCTCTCAATGCAGCTCTGCATAAATGCAGTGTTCTGCCCTGCAAACCAGCAGGGTTGTCACTGCACCCTTCCACATCTCCACCAATATGCACAGAACTCTTTTGCATCTACAGTAAGCTATCATTTGTTGTACTTTTATGGTCTTTATCATGGTGGCTTCTGAAAACCTCATGCATTTTGTTGCATTTACCTTAACCCGACTTCCCCTTTAGGCAGAGAATGCTATCGGTCCATTCTACAAATGTGGAAATAATTGAGGCCCAGGAAGGTTGAGTGATATAGCTTTCACAGAGAACGTCTAGGTCAGATGTAGTCACTTATGTAACCTGAAATATCTAACTCAAACCCTCTGAGCTGCCCGTTTCCTTCCATTGACTTAATGAATAGCAATGCCTAAATAATTTAAATAGTACCCCCGGCTGAATTAAATGCTTCAAATACCTTGCCCCATCTTCAGGTTAGCACTCCCTTTCTTTGCTTCTGCCAGGTTATAAAGATGTGTCAGCATACAGATTAGATGCTGTATTGTTCAAAACACGAGTAAACCTTGAGTTGTCCTATTGCAGTCCTTGGCAGGAGATTGCATAAACTCGGTGCATACTAGTCATCTGTTGAATGAATCTTCATGTGTTGTGTACTGTTTTGATATGCATCATCTAAGTTATTATTCACCACACAATCTAGGTTTTCAATGATGACAAACATTATAAAAGAAGAAGAAATATGAAAGATAAAAGGGATTACGGGCTAGCTTCTGTACTGCAGGTCAATGGGAGTTTGCATGTATAGAGAAAACTCCAGCACTGCTACAGTCAGTGGGAATTTTGCCTTTGGCTTCAGTGGGGCCGGATTTTCACCCTCAGACTTTCTATGCATTGTGTTCTCATTTTCCAAAAGTCTACACTGCTTATTTTTAATTTGGTGGTAGAAAGTATGCTCAAAAACTAATTGCAACTCACAGTGCAGTAATTTAGATATATTACTCTTCAATTTCATAACTTGGTCTGTCATGTTTATTTTTAGCTAAGTTCTTTCTTCCTTTCTTCATTTTTTCTTTTCCATAGTGGCTTTAGTGACTTCTGCAGAGTTTTATAAACTTACCTTCTTTTAGTAAACTATTTGGAAACAATCATATTTTTATAATTAAAATTTTATTTGCTCCTTCCCCACAAACATGTTGGCAGCTAAGTAAAAGCTAAACTATCAAGTGGTATTTATTTAAATGTGATTATCTGTAGTTATTTAGGAAGGGTCATCGGGTTAGGTTATTTAAGCCTAACTATATTGAACAGAATACGCACTGTACAGTATAGCATCAAAGTTGTATAGCCCATAATATTAGACTTCTGTATCAGCATTTTTGTTTTGTTTCAATATTTCAGGGATTTTTTATGGTGAAGATGTAGTCATCTGCGTGGAAAAAGCCCAACATCATTAACAATGTTATACCTGGAGAAAGTCTGCCTCATTGAACAAAGTAACTGAATGGAATGTGACGCCGAATATTGAACATATTGAACATGCCTTTAATATTGTATGAGCATTAGTCTTCTCTTTTCAGCCCTTTTACACTCAAAAATATGCTGGGGGAAAAAATGCCCTTATAAACTCAAAGAGCGGGGCTGGAATTCAGTTCATACCCACCTAAGGCAGAGAGGGCTTGGAAGTTCCCTTTTGCAAGGAGTATTCATATCTGCTAGCTGTCTGCGCGGGGGAGCGCACCCTCTGCGGCGTTAATCCTGCTGCGTGTAGGTGGGACCCCTCTGAACTTTGGATCTGGTCCCCATGCTGCACCAGCCAGAAGAACTGAGCTGGCACAATGGGAGTGGAAATAACCTGTGCCAGGTACGGGACGCTCGGCGATGGGGTGCGGGGGGAGCAGGGGCTGCCCCTGCGGCAGCGCAGCCTCCTGCTGCGTCATGTCCTGTGCTTGTCATGAAGCCATGGTTGATTCCTAAACTAGTCGGTGGTGCTCACTGTAGTTTTTCAGGACACGCCACGTGACCCACTCCTGTTGGCCCACATGGAAAGGCAAAACAGGGAACCTGCTATTCACAGGTTAGGCAGCTGAAGCGCTTTGGTACTGACTGCAATGAAAAACTGCTGGTTGCGGATGGAGAAACTGCCACTACTAGAATATGGAAATTGCTCTAGCTTAATGAAAACGGGCGATTGCACTTGCACTGGTAAAACTTTGTTGAAGAGCTCTTTAAAAAAAGGGGAGATCGAGGGAAAGGGGTGGGGAGACCAGAGGAATTTTAATGTTTTTTTTTTTTTTTTTTTTTTATCCTGACTTTTTATAGGAACTGTGCTGTTAATGGTTTAGTGAATGCTTGTTTGTCTCCATGTGAAGGAAGATGGATGTGTGAAGAGTCACCCAAGTTCCAGGGAGAAACTGAGCAAGACAGATTAGTCCCACCTCAGCCTGACACCTGGGGCACCTCCTTATCTAAGGGGGTAAATGGATCAGAATGTTACTGCCCGTTTATTTATTCTCCTTCTGTTTGGAGACTTTCTCTGATTAATTACTCTCTAGTAATTGCTGCTGTTAACTAATGTCAAACCTAATTAACCTGGAGTCCCTTCATCCAGTACCTCCACCGTCCCTTTGCAACGCCGAGAAGGTCATCAGCAAGGAGGTTCTGAGGATGGCCACACTTTACCCATGCGTTTATTTGCTTTGGGCCTTGTTTGCTATTCCTGCTGCAATGCCTGGCGACAGCTTTCTAGAATTCCCATCAAGTCTAATTGGCCTGCTGAAGCAGCAGTGAACACAAGATTTAAGAAATGTTTTCTTTAAAAACTTCTGGTCCTACAGACACTTTGAGATCAAGTTTCACTCTGCTGAAATCACACACGATTCCCTGTGATTTTCATGAGAAATACTGTAAGAAAGTATTAAAAGAGAAACATGTCTTAGTGGTTTGGAGGGACTGATGGCCAGGGGGGTTGAAGAGTGGGTGGTGGTAACATAGCAAGGCATCTACAGAATCTTTAAAGGTTGCCAAAATTAACACATACAAGGTATTCAGTATCAAAGTTTTCAATATTTGGCTCCATAAACACAATACCGGTTGCAAAAACAAAGCTAAGGATTTCATGCTGATTACTTAAATAAAAACTGTTTAATTATGAACATTTGGGAAATGAAGTTATGAAGAACTGACCAATATTGCTATGGCTTCCTAGTGTTCATACCAGACTGTGAACACTGTGCCAGCATCTTACTGTGTAGCGCATTGTAGGTCCAGCTACGGTAAACAGTTCTACGGCTCAGTGTGTCTCAGGCAGATAGCTCAATGCAGAAGGAGGTCGATCTCATCACTAAGGCCTATCGCTTTTAGCTTTAACAAGGTGTGGACTTTCCAGTCCAATAAAAGCTACTGGCATTTTCTGTGGAGGTGCTGATCAAGCAGGTCAAGTTCCCATCTTCTTTTCTTGATTTTATCTGCTTTTAGGCATTTTCATACAATAACACTAGAAGATTTGTTTCAGAAATAAGAATAAGTCATGTTAGTATTCAGGCAATACTGGATGACACTTCAGATTAGTCACAAAGGTTGGTCCTATGGTTACTACTGAAAATATGCATCTCTCTGCAATTTGCTACCTGGGTTACTCCTGTGCCTCTGGCTTTCCTTCTTCTCCTGTTCACGCTTCTGATTGGCTGCAACCAGTTTTTCTGACTCAACTGCTTTATCTCACCATTTAAAAGTCTCATAGATATGTTGGCCTCTTCTTTCAAGTGAATAATGACAGGACCAGAGGAAATGGTCTGAAGTTGCGGCAGGGGAGGTTTAGATTAGATATTAGGAAGAATTACTTTACTGAAAGGGTGGTCAGGCACTGGAACAGCCTGCCCAGGGAGGTGGTTGAGTCACCATCCCTAGAGGTATTGAAGAAACGTCTAGATGTGGCACTTCAGGGCATGCTCTAGCGGCAGAGGTGGTAGGGTTTTTTTTGTATGTGTATGGCTGGGCTTGATGGTCTCAAAGGTCCTTTCCAACCATAAAGATTTTATGAATCTGTGATTCTATGTACCTTCCATTTGAAGCTTTGAACATAAGTGAAAGTTATAGAGTGACTATGATAATAGTGATGAGTTATATGTTTTCATAAAGACAGTTTAGGGTCACACGCTTTACCCTATAATGTGTAGCGGAGCACGTAACCAGTCACTCACCACTTATCAGCTGGTAAGCTCTGGGCATGAATGCTATGATGATGTGATCATTTTAGGTTCCTGTGCCCATCCACCCAGCCCCAGAGTGCATTTCTTACTGTGTCTATTCATCTGGCATCAGCTCAACAGGTGTGTACCACTGGTTGAGGCTTTCCACTCACAAGTGGGGACAGTGGAAAACCTCACAAAAATACTACCTTGAACACTGTACTGCCCCATTGTATGGGAGGAAGAGTTGTTTATGAAGTAAATCCTGCGCTGCTGGAGTTTAGGGTAAACTAAGGTAAACTAAGGTAACAAGGTAAACTAGCTTCAGTTTTAATTTGCCTTAAAAATTTACATTACAGCATTTCAGTTGTTGCTTCACAAGAAACTTAATGTTTGTACTGTGGAGAAAAAGAAGGTGAGGACAACAGGAATCTAGAGTTTGAAGTCTTTTTAGGCATTCCATATAAGTTATTCCCATCCAGGAGTCCAAATTGTAACTTTAATCATCTGATTAAACCAGTGGATTGTAATTACTTACTGAGTTGAATGTTATGTTTTAGCATGATACTCCTTGAGTTACCAGTGCTCACATCCTACATCTTCTCTGACCTCCTCTCATATTTGGTGGTGTAACTTTTCTGTTATGAAAATTCTAAAACATGTCACTCTTTCAGGCTATGTCTGTACTAGTAAATTAAACAATGCCAGATAATGTTTCCAGCACAGAAATTTACTCATCTATTCTATTGGATTGCCAGTGTGGTGCCTGATGTATAACATCCCTGACATTTTGGCCTGCGTCATTTTGCATTTCCCTAAACAACTCCTGGGCACGCTCTGGGAGTTTGCAAATACCAGAGACTGCTCCCAGTGACTGGTTTGGCCACAGCCACCCCATTTTAAAAGCTAGGAGTCCTCAATAATACAGAAGTAGGATTTTTTTACATCATACTGAGCCTCATGGATGGACAGTGTCTTGGATAGGTCACTTTGCACTCTCTTTCTTCTCTCAGAAGTACATTAGCAGTCATTTAAAAGATAAATAATGTTAGTTAATGTTGGTTTTTAAATAGCTGACATTAGCATTGTGTTCTGTTTCACTTCTCATGTGAAGGCAGAGTCGGTGGAAGCTGCAAAACCGAAGAAAAAACCTTATTCCTACCATTTTTAGGTGAAACACGTCACCACCACCACTAGCAACAGCAAACCTTCTTGGTATAATGACTGAATTTTCTAGATTTCCTGTGAACAATAAAGGAGATGAAATTGCCGCTACCATCTAAAGCAAGGCAGGAACACCACTTGTTCCAGTTATATGAATACATCTATATTTGACATAAAAGTATTCTGTTATTAATTTCAGCCAATGATATAAAATGCAGGTGCAAACACCCATGGTTTTCATTTATATGATCCTAAGGCCTTAAGAATATTTACTGTCTTGGAGGAAGTCTTTTGTATAACTTTGCTCTATTATTCATTTACCTTCCCTGTGCAAGTGCTAACATGAACGTGTGGAAAATGGCAGAATTCCTTCAACTTTGATGCCCACAGAGGAATGAGGTCAGAGTAAATAAATTTTAACAAAAAGCCTCCGCTCCGCTCCTCTCCTCTCCTCTCCTCTCCTCTCCTCTCCTCTCCTCTCCTCTCCTCTCCTCTCCTCTCCTCTCCTCTCCTCTCCTCTCCTCTCCTCTCCTCTCCGCTCCCTGTAGTACAGAACAAACCATACTAGAAAAGGAAATATGGGAGAAGGTTTAGCCAGGTACCATCTGGCTAAGGATCTCAACTTCTGGAGCTCTGAAACTGCCTCTATAATGGCAAGTTAAAGAGTACCTGGAAACATTCCCAGACACTGAAACTCAACCCGGTACTTTTAAATTGTTAGCATAGCCCCTGGCATGGTTTTGACCCATTCCAGCTAGCCCCCTCCCAAGCATTCCTAGACAATATATAGGAGTTAGTATGGGTGGGGGACCACTCCCAGGAGGCAGTCTGGGTGGAGTAACAATTTAAGCTAAGACACCTTAATTATACAGATGTGGCCAAACTGTGCCACTTGGCTAGCACAGAGGTCTTGGCACTGTTTAGTTTACTAGTACAGATGTTACCTGAAACTTCCAAGATCTGTCCACATGTAAAGTCAGTTCTGTTACAGATTAGATTCTGTTTTTCTGGAAAGATTTCTAGCTGGTCTATTGCAAGTGCTTATGAGATTACTATTCTGAAAGCATTTTAATCTATATTTACCGTTTCTGGCATATCTGAGTGTTTCACAGATACCCCTAACCTACCTGACTATGCAAGATGTATAAACAAAGCAGAACTATGAACAGATTCTGAAACTCATTCGTAGATCTGAAATGAGGAGATGTCTCCAAGGCCACACACACACACACTCACACTCACACCCATACCCCTTTTCATTTTGATTCTACCTGTGGTTTTTTTGTTGCTTTTTTTCTTCCCCAAATATCGCAAGTGAGGTCCAGGCCTGAATCCTTTGTCGTCACACTGAGTCTACAGTTGAAGAGGCCTAAAACATGTTAAGGAAAAGCAATGGTTAAGAACATTTTCCAGCTGTATTTTACCTTTTCAATAACAGTGTGCAAATGAAATGTCTTGTTACTGTAGTTCTCTCATAAAGATTCCTCTTGCCAGAGCTGCAGCATCTCTGAAATTGTTGAGTCAACTGCAGATACCGGTACTAAGTGCTCAGATTTTACACTGATGTAGCTGAGAACAGGAATGTTCTCTAATTACTCATCCTTTTGCTTTTATGAACAGGTCTTGTCTATGCTTAAAAGTGACAACAGTCACATGCAGGTTTTTGGGTTTGTGTTTTTTGTTGTTTTTTTTTTTCCTCCCATCTGCGGTTATACTGACAAACCCCTCATTTTTATTTAAAAGCTTCATCTAAGCAGAAAAAATGAGTTAAGATCTTAAAAAATATCTTTACTATAAGAAGGCTTGCTGGTATGTTTCTAGGATTTAATCTATACCAAGAAAACTCTTGGTATACTTGAGCTAGTATTCATACATACCGAGTAAAGAGAAAAATCTCCTTGTTAAAAATCAGCAGCTTATTAGACTCAGTCTCAAAATATGTGTGAGGGGATTTGCCAGAATAGTTTAACATTAAAAATTCTGAACAATGCGATTTATTGTAATGAAGACAGAGTGAGGCAAAGCCTTCTTAAGAGTCTTTGTATTCCCTAGGTGCCTTAGGCAGTTGCCTTTATGCAAAGCAAATTACAGTGGGGTTATCCATTGTAGACAAAAGTGCCAATTTTTTTTTCTTTTTTTTTTAAAGGTGTATGTATTTCTGTCTCACATGACAGATCCACCTCCACATTTTCTGACAGTTTAGTTTTTCAGAAGATCTTTCATCACCAAAGAAAGAAGACATGTTAATACTAGCAGGTTTGGCACAGGATTTCTACTTTTGGGTAGAAAAGCTCAACTGATTGTATTAATTTAGCTACTGTAATTAGAAATACTACAGTATAATATTGGAAATACTCTACAATGCATGTTTTTGTCACTTCTAAGGTGTAATTGACTTGCCTAGGAAAAGTGTAACCTAAGAATTAGTTCCTAATCTATGAGACAGTCCTTCCAGCGAGAGGTAAATACACTCCAGTTGAAGCCAGTTTTATGAAAGAGAGCAAAAAGGAGACAGGAATGGGAGAACAGAAGCAATAGATAGATTTATAAGTGAGATGCAGCTATAAAAATCTTATGAACTTGCAGCCTAGCAGAATTGTGACTTGGTGTTTCTTTGACTTCTGACAGATGTGAAGTCAAGGAAAGCTGTTGGTACTCACTGAGCATTTCTCAGGCCTAAAAAACCAAGTTTGGTCAGTGGCAGGAGTTTGTCTGCCTGCTTAGTCCACAAAATAGAGCATGGTTCAGAGTCCATTAACTATGATTTTATTATGACCATGAGTTTATTGTGTAACCAACATCAATGTATCACCGCACTGCTGTTCCTCACCCAACTATTTCTCCTGAGAACTCAGGCCCCTTTGTTGGACACCCAATCTTTAGGGACCAAACCAGGATCGTGAAATGACGAATGGATCCAAAACCTCACTTAATACTATCTTCAGGTAGCCTCTCAATGCTACAGTGGAGTTAAAGACATACTTTCAGGAGTTTTGCTCTGATCCCAGATCACTTTTCTGGGTCATGGAAGGTGGTAGGAGAATACTTTCTTCATAATCACTGTTAAATGGACCTGCATCGGTACTGGTGGAGTTTCAATGTCCAAGAGAGTTTTTATTGCACTAAAACACCTCACTGTGCCTCTCAGTATTCAATGCTGCTTTTCAACGAGCAGAAATACCAAAGTCTGTTGCCCATGAGATTCCAGAGTGTTAAATCATAGATCAAGTATCAAACCTAACAGAAAATCTTGTTATGCACATATAAAAAAAAAAACCCAGCACCCCAAAACTTTCGGTTTTCATGTTGTCCAAAGAGCTGAACAAAATTCCTTTATACATGGTTTATTCCTGATCTAAAATGAAACTTAGTTTATGGTAAAAATGAATTCACTGGGCAAGATTTCTGAGAGGAATGGATGCAAAAAAAGGGCATTTTATTTTAATAGGGGTCCCTGAACTCTGTCGAGCTGTTTAATAATACTAATATTTCTGGAAAGTCTGAAAAACAGCAACAGTAAAATTTAAAGTAGCAGAACCTACCTTTCAGTTATAACTAGTTTGTGATCAGAAACTATTTTATTACAGGGAGATTTGTGTTTTGTGCAAGGGGAAAAAAAGCCATTAAGAAAAAAATCTTAAAATCAGAAAAAATGAATCAAAAAATAAATAAATGAAGGACTTCGTAATCATATTGCAGCTTAAGTTAACTTTTTGTTAGGCAAAGCAGTCTGTTGAGAATTTTACAAAGCGTACAAAAGCTAACCTCCATGTCTGGAGTTGATAACATCCTGTGTTTCATGGCACTATTTCACCAAAGATTTCACCAAAGATAATCCTGTTTGTAGAGAACTGTGCCACAGAAGTCCTACAGCCAATCAAGCTATAAATAAGGTGCACATAACTTAACAGGGCACTTACTTAAACATTTGAAAAAAAATTGCAAACAAATATAATCAATTCTTTATCACTGGGAGTCTCCATCAGAACTGGGTGGCTACAAGAGACAGGCTAACACCACAGGCACTATCAAAAAGGTAATGTAGGGACAAAATTCCCCATAGTCCTAAAAATTCTGAATCTTTCCATTGGTAATCATCAAGATGTGCTTAATCAGTCAAGAACAGCTCATTATCAGAATAGAGAAACAGAAATGATCACCTTTGTTTTGCACTTACAGGGATGAATTTGAATCTTATAGGACTGCAGAACAGCGTACGCCAAGTGGATAGGCAAATGATGCAGTTGAACTGAGTTTGTTGATCTCTGTCATCCAATGTCATGAAATGCTCTACTGTTGTTAGAGTAAAACCCCAAAAGTCAGTAACAGTTTACAATATTTATCTAAAAACAAACAAACAATCTTAAAATATTTGGCATCACACAATAGCATATGTTGTTAGCCCTTTGGCACCGTGTGGCTGGATCAGAAGTTCCTCCTGCTTTGGTCTGTTCTTTGCACTTGCTCAGATTTCTTAAGACATATTGTCAATGCCTTAAAGAAGAATTTGGATACCTCTGCTCTGAGAAAAGGGAACCTCAATTGGATTCTCTTTCCTTCCTTTGTAATTAAACCATTCTTTTTCCTTTCTCTGTATCTTTACCTTTTACACCCCTTTGAACAGTTCACAATATGTTTATGGTGCTTCTAGTGTTATTTCAGTGAGGAATTTCAACAGCTTCTGCAATATCTCTAACATGCTGGTCTTAGGACATTCAAACAAGGTTCTATTTTAACAAAATTGCTTGCATCATGTAAGAGAGAAACAAACTGGATGAAATTCTGGCCTCATTCTTGTCAGTAATATTTTTGCCATTGCTTCCAAAGGTTTATTTCAAAACCTACCTTCCAACCTAGGCAATTCTATGCATCTGTGATTCTGTGATTCTATGATTTGATCTATATTCCACGCAGTTTTGGGATGAGATGCTACCTGCATTTGTGTGAGCCTGTAAATTTGACAGGCGATCCATTTTTAGGCAATTGTAAGCAATTCCTTAACACTTTTGCTGTGTGTCCCAGCTGGAAGCAAATGCAGCAGATCAGTTCCTAACCCATGCATTATTGTTTTCTATGTGTCCTTGGTAGATTTTTTTCAGGGTTGACAATTTCCTTCACTATCAATTTATTAGTAAAATCTATGCATCTTTATGGAGTGGTCCCAGCCAACTGCAAGCAGAGGCTGAGATATCTAAATAAGACATCACTGTTTTTACTTACATCTCAGCCAACATCTCCTCTTGCTCAGCCTTCTCCTGCCAGCTACAAATGGCCAAAAAACCCAAATATGACAAGTTCCCACCCCTATTCTTAGCATGAACTGGTATTTTCTAGATTACTCGGAAGCCGAAGTTAGTTATCGAAGAATGGTCTTAGATATTATCTTCTCTGAGTTATACAATCAATCTGTACAAACACAGCTCTGATGCAGTTTCCCTCTTGGCTCCAATTTCTGTGTCAGTGGTAAAGAAAAGTTTCACAGTTAAATACACTTGCCATCTGCACTGTACAGTAAATCAGAGATCCCATTGTTCAAAATGTCTCCTGCAAAGATCCCTTTAAATACCTTTGATGTCATATTTTTAAAACCCTGACTTCTTTTTGATATGTCCGGATCCCTTCTCTGATGGCATTTCCAAATGTCCCCACTGGCTTCCTCTTTCTCATAGATCTAAGAAAGAAATAATGTTGGACATTAACTGGGCTCGAGAGATGTTTTAAAATTTAGCATCCCTTTCCCGAAAAGACAATGTATGGGGATTCCTACTACTTCATCCATCTTTCTCTTCCCCCCGGGTGGCTGGGAAGGACCATCCCATCTTGGCTTTGACCCTCCACTCCTGCTACTGTTGTTGATATTGCTGCTGACTCTCTGTTGTCATGATTGATGTCTTGCTGACAGGCACATAAATCATGTCTGTTCATAATGGTTAATGTTGGTATTTGCGTGTATTAGGCATGTTTTTGCTCTAAAACACTTAGCACCACGTGTGCTGCATTCATTCCGCTACCTCAGGGTTTTGGAGAGAGGGGAAGGGAGTATACCGTTTATAGATATTTTGTTCGGGCAGTGGGGAGAGCAGAGACCATTGTTAAAAACTCATCCAGATGAAAAGGGATGAACTTTGCAGCTGCAGCACAATTCACGCAGACTACAAGACCCTACAGGATATATTGTCTGGCCAACAGCGTATCGGCAGCTGCAAAGAAAGATGTATCTGCAATATCACTGGATTTTGAACCATGCGCTGGGGTATGAGTGCAAAAGAAAGATCTTCCTTAACCCCAAAGGCTTTTAATGTTTTACACAGACTTTCGCGAACATCTTACCTTTTACAGATGATTTTTGAAGAAGGTGCAATTCAGATTTCATACTTTTTACCAATATATTCTCTTTTTCCCACTATTGGCCTGAAACAACTAAGAAACTGTTCTTATTATTTCATAATATAATTATCAATCATGGATCCTATGTTTCTGTCCTCTCCAAAAGTTCTCTGAAGGGAACAATTTGTCCCAGAATTTGGCAGCCTGGACAGCCTGCAGTTTATACGAATTCTCCTGATGGGAATGAAGTTTTGGCAGCTGATGGAATCACAGAGGTATGTGAAAGTCAAGACTGAAGAAAATCCAGGCTCAAACCTCCAAATCTGCAGAGAGATTGTCCCTTTGGGGATCTCCGGTTCTTTGATAGCCCAGGTCATGGAGGCAGCCTGTGACCCTCCCCGCGCGGTTGTAGGAAAGAGAGTTAATGACATGAATCATTTTCTCCTGTGTAGACAAGGCCGTTCGCTTTGCAAAACTAGAATTGGAGAGCAGATGTCCTACCTGGTATTATCCATTTGTGATGATAATCATTGGTTTTACTTTTTACTATTAAATTGTTAGCACAGTCCTTGGCATATTTTTGGCCCAGGCCAACTTGAACTGTTCCAAAAGGTACTCTGTATAGCTCGCAGCTTACCACAGGCCACATATCATTTTTATATGATCGCTTTGCATGATGTAGTTTTTAACTTCCCTTTAGCCAACTTTAAGGAATCTGTATATGCTTTTATTCTTCCAGCAGCCACCTTAGTATTAAAAGCAAAAAAAAACCCAACTGCAATGCAGTAAAACATTGTAGAATGTTTTCCCAGTGGTGGTCTAAGTGGGCATCTTTCAAAGAAACTTTACAGCAAAAACTGTGATACAAGTTCAGAACAGGCACGTGCATTTAAAAAAAAATGGAAAATATTTTTGTAAACATTAACATTCTCTAGAGAGAATGTTTTTCCAAAGGGTTGTATTTTTCTAAACCATTTTGTAAACACACTCATTGTTGTGTAGTAGTTTTCCTTTAAGGAATAGGCTACATTACAGAGAAAACTAGTCATCAGAAGAAGTCCTTACGATGAAATAAGTCCGTATCTTCTGCCCCTGGGAATTGAACCCAAGCCCTTTGCACAGCAGATAGCAGTGATTCTTCTAAAAATCAGTGCTGATTAAAGATTGCCTGAACATGCCTATTGAAGAAAAGCTGTCATTTATTTCAGAGGGAATTTTGCTTGATCAAAATGAGATGCTCAAATTTTACATAGTTAAAACTAGCACTGAATTTAGAAAACGCTAGCTTCTGAAATAATGAACGGCCATCCTCCAAAGAAATCTTTCCCAGGCCAAAATGGCACATGAACCAAACTCCAGAGACCAAGACTATGGATTTTTGGTCAGGCTCATTTAGACTCAATACGTTGCTATTTCCCAGAAGTCCTTCAGCCGTGAGACACCAACCCAAAGACTCAAGTCTAAAAGCTTTTGGTTTACAAAAGCAACATGTTCAGCTGCAAAAAGGGGGGTGTTATCTTGTTACCTTCTCATGTCCATTTTCAGGGCTCTTACAGACTATCAAGAGCATTTTGCTTGGGAGCCTGACAGTTTTCATATTAAGTGACAGCGAAGGAACAGGAGAGAATCTTGGGCAAGTGAGATGAAGCAGCGTGAAACTTACAATAGACAACAAAGAGATTATTGGAAGAAACCCCAAGGTTATTTAAGAAAGCAGAGATAGAGAAAAGGAGTAGGAAAATTAAGATTATGAAATTGTCAGTTAAGTATACGTGTAATCATATGCATCTTAAAAATTATGCAGTTGTTTTGATTGCAATAGTAAAAGGTGAGACAAAGAGAAGTGCCTGCCTTTTTTTACTACAATTCTGAAAGTTTCTTGTCTTACAAGTTTTATAAAAATCCCAAGGAGTAAATTTTCTTTGTGTACTCCTCTGATCAGCTGTGACATGGTAGAATCTAGACACCGGTCCTCCATCAGAATGAGACTTCCTGGTACATCTTTTCTTTAAATTTGTGGATTTTTTAAAAAATGTATTTGTTTGTTAATATTTTAAATTGAGCTCTATCTCCCTGAAAGCATTTGGATACGTGTCCTTCCATAAAACATTCCTGCAGAGGTGCGGAATATTTTAAGACACCTCAGAAACGTTCTTCCCTGGATCTGCCAATAGCATAAGGATTCAGCAGATGGCAGGATGTGGCCACTTCAAGACAGCCAAGAATCTGGGCCTCCACCCTCCTTTCTGAGCATGTGTAACCAAGCTGTCTGTCTGTCAGACAGTGGGAGAGAGACCAGTGTGGGAACTGCATGTACTATTGGAAAGCTTTTTAATGAGTATCACTGTCATAATTAAGAAATTATCTTTATGCATTTAAACAGAGGCCCCACTTATGTGCTGTATGAAATTCTTACTTTGCATCTCTGGAAATCATAGAATATTTCTTTGCATTGGCTAGGAACCCACAACTTAGCACATGCATTATGGTGAGTATAAAAGGATTTTTTTTATGATCCATTAAGATTAAGAAGTACATGCACCCATTGCCAACAAGCACACCATCTAATCAATCTTGCATTCCATTATTCTGTTTCATACTATTTTTATGGGAAAATTCCACTGGGTGGGCCGTCATCCCTTTTACAAATTAAGGAATAAAATAAACAAACAAATAACCCACCCGCAACTCAGATTCATTCTAAGACTCAGAAGGTTCTCATATATTAAATGACTGCATCCCAAAGTAACATCTATTTTGTATTTGAGTTCAAGTGATTTCAATGAAAATTAATGGCAGTTGTGCACATTTGGGAAAGGAACGATAGACCCCGAAATACAACACTGTTGCCTGTCTGTGATGGATTTGGAAGGCTTGCAACCCAGCTTCCTATCAGGGGAGAAATCAGCAATACGGAATATCTTAGAATCATTTATTTATACTGTGTACAAGAGTCACTGAACATAGGTGGTCATAGACTACATGCAGGCAAAACCTTATTTAGAAATCTTAACCCAAAAGCCACCGTCCCGTTCTCAGGAAATAATTCTCACCAAGAATTGGATCTAATCAAAGAACACAAGATAGGTTGAACTTTCTGGTTGTTTACAAAAGCTCCCCCATAAACCTGAATCACCAAAAACTAACAGTACAGCATTCCTTGAAAGTGCATGTATTCCTTATAGACTAAGAAAAGGAATGTGTAAGATTATATTTAACATGACCACCTGGTGACTCCTACCATAACAAAAGAAAGTTAATATTTTCAAAGGTGCTTGAGACTCTCTGACTTTGGTGGAATTAAGTTTTATGTTCCATAAAGGATTAAACACCCAAGTCCACACACAAATAGGATTCAAAAAGTGGCCAGCATGTAGCCCCCAGGTGCAGTGCTGTTGGCATGAATATTTTCCAGGCACAGAGGTGGGGTTCATCTGACCAAATCCAGTCATCTGCACTGCAGAAATCTGTATCTGACCTCACTGCTGACACTCCCTTTTTCATCCACGGAGGGAAACAGTCACTTCTAGTGTGACAGTCATCTCATCCTGAAGTAAATGTCTGAGCTCGGTCAGATAGGACTTTACCGACAATAAAAAGACCTGGGGAAGGAGTCTGGCTGAGGCATTGATTTCTACATTGCAGAGTTCTACATTTGGGTGAGGTGAACCCCATTTGTGTTTTGGCAGTTTTCACATAGAGAACTAGCCCAGTTTTGACAGTAATGAATGGCTTGTCACCTAGTTTTCACTTGGACTCACGTAAGCCCTAAAAGCAAGATGTCTTTCTTAAATCCTTTGCGGCGTACAACGATAAAGGCCTCTCGGAGATCAACAATATTCTCCAACAAGTGAAAGACCTTGACAAAATGTCGCTATGACTTTTTTCTTTCAAAACCCCAGGCAAGGGCTCCTGCCGTGTATACAGCCATGACTGTCTCCCCCTGGTAGAGGGGGGGCTGGGTTCCCCTTAAGCCTGTGGGGTTCTGGAATGGCATCTCCCACCTTCTCCAGGAGCATCCTAACCCTGTTCACAGGAGAAGGGGAGAACAGGCTCTGTTCCTCTTGCTGGAGATGTTCTGTCAGGCCAAACGAATAAAATATTTTATTGAGCCAGAAAGAGAGAGCAGGTGGGACTCTGATATTTGATTGCTAGTGATTAAGGACTTTAGGTCATAGGAGAAGGGCGAATTGGGTGAACTGGGTTACAGGCAGTTCTCTGAGAACTGTTTTACTGCTTGGCATGAGATAAATCTTGGATAAAATGTTTGAAATCCAAAAGGAAGAAAAGATATGTCTCACAGGAGGAAAAGTATTTCACTCGAGTAAAGGAAATCAGAGGTAATATTGTAGTTTCCCAGCCCATGTCATTTTTAATATAATCTGCGGGTGACTTGCTGTTTGTGTAGTGTAATGCTACAGAAAGCAGTCGACTCTGAAAGTGTAAAACTGGAGTAAATCAATAACAAATAAACTCAAAGCTGGTTAGACATTTAACTGACTCTACATTTATACAGCAAGAACGAGATTGAACACAGCCTACATAGCTGTGAATTCTTTGCATGTGTCCTTTGAATTTCAAGAGCAGAAAGTAGGAGTCAAGTTTATTAAAGCTGATAAGGGAGGTGGAAGATTTTGCGGGAGTGTGCTTGAGCTTGCTCACCTCTCCCAGACTTCCTTCAGTTAGCTTTCCTGTGCGTCTCCAAATCCCAGAGGCTTTGGAGCTCAATCCTTAGACTGTAGTAAAGTATTTAAGCAAATATTTTAATAGCTTTTCAACTCTTGTTCAAACACATGCATTGCTCAGCAGCAGTTCAAGGGTTAATAAAAACACACAAACATAATTTACTATAAGTTTATCCTTAATGTGTAGAATGAAGACATTTTCAGTAACACTTTAGGCATTTTGCAGCTTGTACAAAGTAAAAAGGAGCAGTTTAGGTGGCACATGAATTATGAAAACATTGGATTTCTCTGCTGCTTTGCACTGGAGGATCTCAATTCACTTTCTGTCAGGAAAAACAACATTCTTAGAAGTGTCCCTTCATGTTAGGGCTCATTTTACTCCACACCTGGAGACTGCACAGCCCTGATTTTCACAGCAAAGGAGACTTTTATGTTCTTCCTGGACGTGTAGCTCTTTCCCTGGAAAAAAAAAAAAAAAAAAAAAAAAAAGGAGTCCTATCCATCTCAAAATTGGACATCCAGAAATGATAGCATTCAAAATCTATGGTAAATTCATATTCCCATTATGTTAGTTAGTAATCAGATCAGTAGAACCCTCATGACTGTTACATGAGTTTCAGCAAGCACTGAAATGCTGCACAGCAGTTTCTGGAAGGAATTTGAAAAGTATGCTATATGGGAATGCAGCTGCTTGGGGAATAAGGAACAGAGCTATGACCCAAGTTTGAATTTGTTCTGGACAGAAGGGTAAGTATGACAAAATTCACTTTGGGGACTTTAATGACTTTCTCCCATGTATCTTCATGATACTAGTCACTTCATTAAGAATCTACTGCACGCAGCTAGTGAAGTAAATGGAAGGAATCTACAAATGTGGGACAAGTAGGTGAACCTCAAAAGCATGAAGGCTCATGTGAATTATTTAAATGCCTTTAATCTCACTGGGGGGTTGGTCTCTCATGAGAGCATTCTAAAAAGATGACAGATTGGATAGAAAGAAATGTACAAGCAGTTACTCTGGAAATATCTCAGATATTCTACTTTCAGCTTCTTTTCTCCTAATTCTGTAACTTCAGGGCTCTAGATAAAAGTTCAGAAGTATCCTTATTTCATCCAATTTGGGTCGGTCAGCTCTGTTCTTTAAATGGGTATTTATTGCTTCATTTTGTATGAGCATTGGTAGTAACTAAACGTTCCTATTTGTTAGTTCTCTCTGATGGAGATATTCCCAAACTGAAAGGCAGATGCAATTTTGATGTTGCTTAAATTTGTACAGATCTCATTATGTTGTCTCAGTAGATTAAACCCAGAACTCTAGATTAAAAGAAGCCACAAACTTGGGATAAGACTGGGCAGAAGTTCAGATTCAGTTTTACTCACTGTTAAATCATTGATTTCATTTTTAAGTGACAACTTAAAAAATCCAGTGGGTTGTTATTTCACGTGAATAAAAGCTGCTGTATTACAATGGCTGAAGTACATGTCATACCTTATTCAGATGCATCCCCTAAGTCATTTATATTTACTCTGTAAAGTTTATCCCATACAGATTGTTTCTGTTCATGTCTGTTAATGACAGAAAGTTTACCAATAAACCAAGGACCTGTACTTTATGATAGTTTAAACCAAGCATTTTTAAATGAAACTCCAATTTATAATTCCTCTACCTTTATACTGGAACAAGATGGCTAAACTAAGGCAAGTAAAAATCATGTAATGTTTCTGCTTAATTTCCTTGGCAGTAGAGATGAAAATTCTAGACTGAAATGATATTGTATGACATCTGAACCAACAGTCTGGCTAAATAGAGTCTTTTCCTTCACTTTTGGCTGTCTGGATCAATTCTTTGATGAGTTCACTAACAAAGAACAAGACTGATTGTAATCTCCACTATGCTAATTTTACATGAGTGTAATTCTACTGACTTTGGTTACTTTACTTCTGATTTACACCAGTGAAAGCAAGATTACTGAGAAGCTGAGCATCTCAGTCCTTGTTGGTATAAACAGATGCAACTTTAATGAGAGGATCATGGTCATGTACTTGTAAACAAAGAGAAAAAAAAATATCTTATTCTGATCACTTCTAATCTCAGAGTTACTGTTTATACTGTCCATTTAAATAAGCAAGTTTAAGTATAATTCCACAAATAATAAACGTACATTCCAGGTCCTTTGCCAGGAGGAGTATACTTAGCAAAAGGAAGGAATGTTGAGGTCCACCTGTAAAATTATTTGTCCCTATAAGCAACAACAGGCATATGTTCTACATCACATTTGAGCCCAGTGTCTGTGGCCCAGAACCAAAGTAAACACATTTTTCTGATGTAATTGTTGATTCTACTTGAATTAGTGCAATGCAGTCATAGCTGTGAGAAACATTTTATTTGGACCAGCTCTCAACCAGAGCTCAGAGAGGTTGCCTACCTGGCAAACCAGCAACAGTAGCTTGTTTTCACAAAGTTCTCCAAGTTTTGTACTCAGAGGAGCATATAAAAACATTTTAAAGCATGGGTTGTGGTCCTTCTCCAACTGACACTTGAGTAAATCAGAAGTAACTACAACGAAGTCAAATGCAGCCCTCCTGGTATGTATGAGGTGGGCTTTATGTTCCACTCCCTTGCTGTTTTCCACTCTGACGTACTTAGCACTCAGAGGAACATACTCATATACTGTTTGGGGACACACACCGCAGTTTGTTTCTTCCTCCCTTCATTTCCCTAGTGCAAGTGCTGGCCACCAGATGAACGTGTAGCAGTAATAACAATAACTGGAGCTCACTACCTGAATGCTTCACTGAAGATGCCTGCATTGCACTAGCTACTCCTTTGAAATATTACAACTACTTTCACTCTTAACTGAGTTCTGTCCTGAGAGAGAACAATGTTCCAATTTTTCACCAAGAACAGCAATATCAAGAGCTTTATACATGATGATACATTTTTGAAGAAAAAATGGTAAAGTTACAATAGCAAAATTTATTTATTTTTCAAAGTTTTAAAAACTCAGCATAAACTTCTAGAAGTACTAAAGTCGACAAAGATATATGTTTTGACTTTGGGAGGCTCAGGTTTTCACTAAGTTTTAGGAGGGATTAAACCCCACATGCTTCTGTAGATAAGTATATTAAGTAATAAATAAGCAACTAAGGTTGGGAGACACGGGAGTAAACACATAAAAATGGTGGCTGACTAAAACTATTCGCAAAATTGAGGTGCTATTTGGTACATATTTTCAGGCATGAAAGGGATTGCACATTTCATTTGTCTTAGAATTTGTGGGTTTTCAATATGGAAGTTCACACTTTTTATTCTTAAATTGTATCATTTTGGGAAAAAAAAAATAATTAAGGGACAATCAAAAATCAAATGAAAGTTTTCCATGTGAGCTTTTTTATCAGATTCCTGAAAAAGTTTCATTTTTATGTTATTCTAACAAAATTATTCTAACACAAAATTATTGAATTATTGAATTGAATTATTCCTATTCACACCTTCCCCATTATGCAGAGATCTGTTGATGATTTGCCTGCTTACTCACACATCTAAATTAATCATGAGAAGATTCAGATTATTTCTTACCAACAATGGAAAGGAAGAGCAGGATAGAAAGAGAAAAAGAAGGTGGGAAAGGAAGCGACAGAGAATAAGTGAGCAGTTGTAACTCTAGGCGCTGGGAATGTGCTTTGGCTATACTTTAACAACAACCAAGCAAAATACAAGAACAAGAGCATTTAATCACTGGAGTATTCAGTGGTAGAAACAGAGTGATTGCCTGAAGACTGAACTTAACGTTTTGTCACAGAACATCCAATTGAACACTCTCACTGACATTGTGTGTGCACATGGAGGGGAATTGATGTAGCATATCTCTATCCAGTACTCCCAAGCGATTCGCAGAATGTTATCCAATTACCTAAGAGATAAATGGTATTTTTTCCTTCTCTTTTTTTTTTTTTTTCCTTTTGCACATATACAAATAACTAATGCTGAAAGCTATCTTTCTTCTGTTTCCTATAGCATTGCACAGGTGGCTCATTCATTGAAAACACCTTCTGCTGTTCCAGATAGATTATTGTACAAACAAACAATGGAAACCTCTGCCCTGGCAACTGAAAAGAAAGATCCCAGCCATTGAATTTGTAAAGTTTCTCCAGATTTACTCACTCTCTTCAATCAAATCCTTCTGTGAATCAAAAAGAATTAGCCATAAGCCATTTTAAACAAAAGATGTACATCTGGAAAGCGATTACCTAAGCACAAATGTACAACAGAAATCTGGGAGTCACAAAATTATAATCTCTCTGCATTCTTAAATGTCTTAGGCCAAAATGCTTTTCTCATTTTATAAGTTTTCCTATTGGGCCTCTTCCATTTATATTCTTTCATGGAATGTGCTCATTTAGCACCTGAAGGGAAATCTGGTTCTAGATGTTTAGCTGGATTAAGCAGCCTGTTAGTTCTCATACTGAGAGCCATGCTGATGTTCTCTAGTGTAGATGTGTCATTAGCCAGTATCAAATCAGTCTTTGCATTTGTAATTTCTCTTTTAAGAACATTGTTTATTTCTTGTTACTTTTTCACTCAGCAAATAAAGGCTACTCATGCACAGAACATAAGGTTTTCAGTATTACTTTTAACCTGGTTTCCTTAGGGAATTAGTGGCAGAATTTAGTGTATTTAACTCCTGCATAAGACTCAGGCATCTAAAAGTAGTAAGCACCTCTCTCCTTAGCTGAAAATCTCCCACAGACATTTTGCAAATTTAGACATATCTGCTGCTCGGACACCATGCTTAACTCCCCCATGCAGTGATCCAGGCCAGTACAGTCTAAATTCTGCCTGACTTCTCCTGAGAAACTGAAGTTAGTGTGCTCAGAACCAGAACTATCTAGAAATCAATGGAGGCAGGAAAGGGAATGAATTTTACAAGCAATTGCATTGAATAGTAAGGAAAAACACAAACACAAGAGGAAAAGTCAAAATCTTCAGCTCCCTGTCTGGTCAGGAAAGTGAGATAGGAAAGTAACAAGTTTACACATATTGCCTCTCCCTTGCAAGTCCTGGGGTCTCCTACCTTTCTCCAGGGACAACCTAGGAACTTAGGCAACTACTTTAGGGTTGGCTGAACCTAGGACTAACTGCCTGCGTGCATAGCTGATCATCCCCCCGATAACTTTTGATTTTGCTGGCTGGTTTCATCCATATTTTATACATCTTTCGGACATGAAGTTCCAGCACGCACTGTGAAAGCAGACGTCTGAGTAAAGGAGAGAGGCCTTATTAATGCTACTGAAGGAAAGGATGTGGTGCAAACTCAACATTCACTAGACAACAGAGAAAAACTTCATTTGAGATGTGTCCGTAATTGGTCACTGGAGAATGCAGAATTCTCTCCTCTGAGGACTATATCTAATGATTTTTTTTCTCACTTTGGAATATTCATAACATCTCTCTCCCATGTAGATACTCTAACATCCATGAGGAGTGAATTCATGCTGCAACATTGCTATCTTTCATCTAAAAATGTCAGCCAATCATGAAACAAAAACCCATCAGAAGACACGCTTCATATTTCTGACAATCATGAAATGATCTCTCAAATAATTCAACTACAGTTCTTATTAAAAAGAAAAAAAGGAAAATAACATATTTTTTTCCAGTAGAAAATAATTCACTGAAAAAATGTAGTGAAATTAAAAAGAAAAAAGAATTCTAGGAGGAGAATATTTGTAAATGGAGAGATTGCCTTCTGGGGAGGCAATAGAAAGGAAGCCATAACACATTGGTGGCACTGTACTACCGACACTGACGCACTCAGCAGTGGTAACAACTGTTTTCCCAGTCAAAACAAGAATATTTCACACTCTGCTATGCTTCGTTTAGCATGGACTTTAGTCATGCAAAGGGGGTAATGCAGGATGCCCCCCACAAATTAGAGATTACAGTCATACACAAATGTAGAAGGTGTGGGAAGAGCAGTGATGGTTTTTCATGCATCTCAAACATCTCAGGGATTTTCTTCCATGATTACCACTTCTCTTCTCCAACTCAACTGGTTCGATGATGAGAAAAAGCCTGGGAGAAGACACACCTTTGATTTTAAATAGAATAAAATAACAAATAGCCTTAGGAGAGGCAGGAGATCGGTGCTAAAATAGGTAAAAAACCTTTGGAATAAATACTGAGAATAAAAATATGCTTGCAAATGTTATAGACTTATTATGACAGGCTCTTGCTAAAATGGGCAAGAGAAAAGAACCTAATTTTCTTGCATTTTATTAAGAAGGGCAGTCAGAAGTATTCCTACATGCTCTAGAATACATGTAAAATCCAGGGCTGGAGTAGCACTGATGTCAGGGCTTAGACTGGGAGTCTTTGATTTTCCACAGGCTAACTGTACAAATTTTACAGGAGCGCAAAATGAGCTTCATTCCAATAGAACTGACCCGTCAAAGCCCATAGAATAAAATTAAGACTTTACCTTCATCATCTTATTCCTCCTTGAGGTCTCAAAAGATCTTTGAAAAGAGTTAGGAGGTGTTCACAAGGGAGCATGCAGTAGCACCTACCTCCACACATGCTTTGTAATCCGTGCGACTGTGCTTAAATTGCCACAGGATCAGCAAGGAGGTGCGTTTACATAAAGAGGGAAAAGCAAACAAACTGCTGTTTGTGCAATAAAACAGTGTTCTACCTCTTTGAAGACGTTCTGCCACGGTTTCCTTAACTCTGTCAGCTAGCCTGCTCCTAAATTTGAGAGAGCCAGGCTTCCTAATGGAAGTGCCTGAGTTCCCAGAACAGTATTTGTAAGAATGGTTGCATTTGAGGGACCTCTCGAGGGAGGTCCTCTCTGTGGGACTTGTATACCCATAGAAGAAATAAGACCTAACGTAGGAACTCTAGTTTAGTAGGCCCAGAACATTTAGACAGAAGTTCATGACTTATTTTAGGTGAACTGGATGAGCTTACACATTCATCAGAGATCCATACTTTGTAACTCTCTTAACATATTTTGTCAGAGTTGCTTCACTTTGTATTACCTATTCACAGTCAGAGAACTGAAACATTCGAAGACCTGACTAGCTTTATTTAGACAATGCATCATATAATCCAATGATTGGTTTTGGTTTTAGTGTTTGTTTCTATAATGAAATCTCATGAGTAAATATGATTACTGTTATGGCTTCTTGGATTAATTAAAGGGGATTAGTTTCTTTTCTACAATATTTCTTCATTTTGTAGCAAGTATTAAGACTTGGTCCCCTGGACTCATCTCTCTTCCTTTCTTTATCTGAGAAAGCTTATAATACATCTGAATGCACAGATAGATTGTTTTAAAATGCACTCACTCCTCTGAACTTGAATTTTATTATGTGTATACCAGGTGGATAAGTGCTTTTAAAAAACTCCTTTTGCAGTTGCGTTTTTGTGATTGTTTTCCTCCCGGATTTATATTCCACATACCAATCGTTATTAATGGAGAGAGAAAAATGCAAAGATGTAAAGATCCTGCCCTTTCCTTAGTGCTCATTTTGGAGCTGTATCAGGGGTACACTGAACAGCCTTGTTTCAAGCCATGAACTTATGAACTGATGATTTTATGAAATCCAACTCTTACTGTTATTATAATATAATCCTCATTCCCTTCATCACCCTATTTTTTCCGCAGAATCAGATCTTGCTTTATTTTCCTGTGGGGTGACATGGATGTACATGCCCACTTCCATTTGTCGTACATTGTGGCAAACACCAAGTGATCAGGTAGGCAGTTCCTGAATACAAGCAGCTCCTGCTGACATCAGTGGCTGAATGCTTTTCCTTGGCAGTGGGTGCGTGATCCAGTCCCAGGATAACAATGTGTTTGGTCTCATCTGCTTCCTGACGGTTGACCGTAAATCTGCTTTTGGGCTTCTTCTTTTCTTTCCATGTTAAAGAGTGAACTAGGCAGCCATTTGCAGTTCTTTTCTTGAATCCAGAGTAAAGGTAAACTGCTGTTAATTTATCATGGTCTCGTCTGTGAAATTAATACATTTCCATCACCTATTCCTTTTGCTGGTTTAGAGGTAAAACACTATTTTTCTGCAGAAAAAGGTTGCAAGAAATGGTACAAAAAACATATCAGAGGCAGATCCAACAGCCAACCAGCTTCATTCGTTTAGGTCCACTATAGAAATAGAACTTAGTGCAATTAAGTCTGTTTTCTGTGATGTTAATGAAGAAAAACAGCCTAGAGAACCTCATCAGGGCAGTCAGGCAGGGAGGAGAGAGGTGGTAGATATCACCAGATGGCGCTGGTAGACACGGCGTGCAAGAGCTGCTCGGGCTGAGAATGCTGCTCTGATCTCGCTTGCCTCTGGACGAAGGCTGTTGTTTGAAAAGTTGTCAAGAGAAACATCCAAGTTGCCTCCTTGCTGCGATTTTCCTTGAAGAGCTCTTCTGAGAAGCATTGTTTCCTGGGCAGTTGGGTTTGGGCGGAGGTTACAGGGAGTGTATTTTTCTTGGGTGTTCAGTGTCCTGCTGATGGTAAAGGCCTGGGCTGGGAAACCTGCCACCCTCCTCTGCCAGCAAAAGCACCCAATGGGTCAGCAGTGAGCAGCAAGTCTTGGGGTCTGAGTCTTGGACCTGCCTCCTTGAACCTGCCTGTCCTGCTTGTCTTGCTGGTCCACTTACCTAAGAATTAAACATAAATGGGTCAACATATTGGCTCTCTTGTGGCTGAATGAATTCTGATCAACTTTATGGTTGGACTGTATCATATCATATCATATCATATCATATCATATCATATCATATCATATCATATCATATCATATCATATCATATCATGTTGTATTCTATTGTAGAACTACATGCCGCTATGCATTAGCGTTTTCTAGTTGGTGGTATCCCCAAACACCTTGCAGCCCGATAATTCTGTTGGAGACTTCGACTTCTGTGCATTGAAATGGCTCAATTTCAGAATTAAAAAAAAAAGGGCAAAACAAAACAAAAAACTAAACATCATCAATAATTGAAAAAAGCCAAACAGAATTGTGCATATTCTTTGGGGACATGAGGAGACGATACTGTTTGTTTCTTTGAAACTATTTGGAAGTTCAAGGGATATCACTAGAGTTGAGATTACTTTCTTTCTTGTATGTGAATACGAGAACATTTTTCATGTTCAGTTTTCAATTAAAAGTGTAGTTTTTATGATTTTTTTTGTTTGTTTAGAGACATCATAATTTGGGGAAAGGTCACAGAGAAATTTGGAAGCATCTTCTGTTTGAGAAAATGGACAGCATTCATTTATTTTTAACCTTTGGTAGCAAATCTTTACTGCTTTTGGCTAGCTGTAGCAGTTAACTATAACAGAATCCTTCCAGGACTTTAAAATTAACATATTTCCCTTCTTTCTTTCCCATTCCCTAAGAGATTTTGGGTTCTTTTCTGATCACAGTTGGTTGGGGAATCTGATTTGTGGTTCAGTATTAGTGCACTGAGAAAAAGTACCACCTCTTGCGTTATTAAAATCACTCCCTGCAGCCTCTAGGGATCCTTATATGTCTCTGATTCTTGTATGACCCAGCTTGATCCTGTTTAGCTTGTAAAATTTGATAGGATCACAGCTCAAAGGGCTGTGGTAGGTATACTGTCTGATTTTAACTCCTTGATGACCCCAGAGATGTTCCTATGTGTACAGATATACACATACCCAGCTGGGGCTGCATCCGGTAAGGTGCAGAGCAATGTGGCTCTGCTCCAGCAAAGCACTTAAGCATTTGCTCAGCAAGGAGCCACTGGGCTCAAGCCAAGAGGGAGGTACTGCGACATGACCTGCATTGTGAATTGCACTGAGATTTATGGCTGGAGTTGGTCTGAAAATGAGGATAGGTAATCCAAAAATGGTGTTTATTTTACATGGAAAAGGGCGTATTCACAAAGGTTAGCTTGCCCTAATAGAGTCACTCCCAAAGGCCCCCTGGGGAAACCCACCTTGCTCCTCTCCCTGTAGAGGATGTGTCTAGAGAGATTAATCTTGTGACGATAAAGTGAAGCTTTATGAATACTCTCCAAAATGTCATGCACATCATGTTTTTTCTGACCTGCTGCAGTTCTTGGACTCTGGGTAATGTTTCCGAAAGGTTCTAAAGCTTCCAACATTTTGGAAAGTGTTACCTCTTTGCTTAGTCCTCAGGTGGATGGTGTAGTGTCTGGAACTGTGTTTAGACCTGAACCTTGCTTTCAATGCTGGTGTTAAAGATAGCTTTATCCTTGCAAGTTTTTAATTGTTCCTCCAGTTTACTGACTGACTGAGGTGTGTCACTGACATGTCTGTGAACCATATGATGTTGATTCTTTCAGTGATAGCTCTGGTAAAAGTGATACAGTTTTCAAGTTGTTAAAGGCGCTTTATGACTTTCAGCAGCTTTTACATCAGCCAAATACAGAGACAAAGTCTGTGTTGACCAAGTGAAGAGTAAGATATTAACATGGACAGTGAGTGTACAGCAAGTGTGTAATCTGGATGATAAAACAGGTTAAAGTGATGATATTTGACTCTAGGATATCTTGTAGTATAAATCCGTGCAAGAGTGTGTCAGAGCGTGTCCTTTTAGGTTCTCTTTGCATTCTTGATTTTAAGGGTATTTTCTTCAAAGTGTGTTTAACTTTTTTTGTGTGTGCAGAATTAAACTGGGGATTAATCCTTCGAGGCACTGACACTCATAATCCTATGGTATGAAGGAAAAGGAGCAGACAACATCTCAATGGGTAGGGCTGAAGATGATTGGTAGCACCTGGCTACCTAGTAGTTTAGATGTGATACATGAATGTGCTGTGGTAAATGAAGGATTTCAAAGCAAGAGGATAAGTTTAGGTGACTGTAAGCACCTCCCAGTTCTGTGCATGGATTTTGATCATTTGTTGTGGTTGTGGCTGGTTCTTTTCAAGACAGTTTTCCAGTGCTCTATCTGCTCAGTTCCTCCAGCATTTAGTGTGTATTCCTTCCATCAGATGATAACTCTGGTACCTGGGCATTGCTTCGAATAAATAATAACTTATTTGGCAATAGTTGTCCCTTGCAATAGCTTATCCAGTGGTCTTTGATTTAGTCTCATGTTAGTAAGTTCAGACGGTAGCTTTAAATGTACTTCTTCCTGCCTGAGCCCAATTCTAAGCAAAGGAAAGAAACCACAAGTAATCAAAATACTTATTTTCTTTTTCCGTGTGAAATATTAAACTACTACCTTTTGTCTATTAAAAAATGAAAAATATATCTTATACTTATTTTGGTCTTGATCTTACAACCAAGACACAATTAAAAAAAAGAAAAAGATACATAAGGAAAGAAACCAACCCACCACTGACAACAAACTGGTTGTTTCTTTCTATATATTTTCTCTCCAATGTATGTTAATAGCACCTAATTTTCTGTCAGAAAATACAAAGCTTAGAGAAGCATCTGTGCCATTTGGACTGCACAGCTGTGGAAGTTACTCTCTACCCAGAGGGAATGTTTTGACTGACCATCACAGAAAGGGAACCGTTTCCTAGGGGAAAGGAGTCCATTGGTATAAAGTTCATGTCCTCCAATACACCTGCTGATTCGCACATGGAAAAAAATCTGGAAACTTCACATGGCAGTGATGAAGAGAGATGGAGAAGGATGAGGTCCATTCTCCAGATCACATCATTGCCTTCTCAAGTACGGCACCAGAATAGAGTAGAAAATTCTTGTTTTGATCCATAATCAAGGCCTGCATTTTAAGCCTCCAAAAGGTAGGGAATTTTTGTTTCTGTTTAAAAGGAGGCAAAGCTGAAAACATAGGCTGAAGCTGTACAGGCTCTGAGCTGGAGTAACTCCTGAAGGATGTTAGACCCAGTGGGAATTAAAAAGCCAGACCCACTTCCCAGCTTCAAGCTTCCTCTCCCAGGCATGCAGCAAATGTGTTATTCACTCTCTGGCCCTTTGCACAATGGGCTGACCTTCCCCTCAAACAAGTCAGCCCGGCATGAGAGCAACATATGGAGCCTTTTGGGGCTTCTTCTGTCCAAAAAGTTGTGTCATTTTTAGGCAGTATAGGACCCCAAGTGGGACTGACCTTCCTCCTCTTGAAGAAAAGTATCAAGACTCTCATTGACTTTTGTGGAAAGGAGACTGGGCATTGAGCTTGCCTCTGGGAAAACTGAAAATAAAAAAGGCAAGTTATATGGATCCCTGAGAGTCCATAATATAGGCATTACTCATGCAAATGCAATATTTAGACTATTTTAAATGTATATTAGTTGGAACACAGACATCAATATTTTGTAGTTTCTCTGCGAATAGAGCTTCTGTATGTGCAAAGTAGATGGTGATGTTGCAGAGACACAGCGCAGTGAGTAACAATCCCTGTAGTGGGAGAAGGGCAAAGCGTACGGTAGGGCTGAGGCAAAGCACTTTGCACCAAGTCCTCCGTTTTGGAGAGGATCCTGGTATAGTAGATTGTGATATTCAGCTTTCACTCTGGGCCTCAGAATTTCCGTTAGATCATGAACATGATCATTTATGGGTATTTTAGCTGCACTGTCTTGGGAGAGATTTTTCAGTGCATTTTTGTGGAAGGCAAAAAATAAGTTTTTTAATGTATAGGAAAAAACTGTATGAGTTTTCTAACTTCTGCAGTACTGATTTAAGCCTAATGCACCTACAGATTGATTTCAAAGACTTCAGTTCTTCTCTCAGCTTTGCTTGTAGACAAATACAGATCTTGGCAACCCCCCCAGCCCACTCCCCAAAGGGCATGAGAATCTGGACTCTCTTTTGTAAAACAAAACAAAAAAGATCTGCAAATTGCTACATAAAACCCCAAGAAGATCTTAAGGAAGAAATAGCCAACACTAGAACCAGGTACACTGTGCCCTTTGTTTTGATCATTCCAAAATACTGTTCATGCAAAGGTCGTTGGGCAAAACCAAACTTAAGGCAAAACAGATTCATTCCCATGTTTATATATCACTATACGTGCTCTCTACAAATCAGGCTGTGTAATGATGGGACTGACCCCTAAGTGCGGGAGTGCAAATAGGTGTAACGGATCACTGTCTTTCTGTGAGAGAAACCTTCTCCTGGAAACAGACTAGCTAAGCAGTGTGCGTTTTAATTAAAATCACATCCTGGGCATTTAAGTTTTCAAAAATTATTAGTATGACAGAGGTTACCTTTTCTTGTGACTACTATTATTACTGTCAGACTGCCTGCTTCAAGTGGGGGGCTGAAGGTTACATATGGGATGGGGGAATGTAAAGTTAGTTGGAAGGGGTTAGTACACGGGGCCGTAGCCTCGGAATGCTCTTTGTTGGCTAGTGGTCTCTTGCTGTCTTGTCTACAGCTGTGCAAAAGACCCCTTAGGACATTATGTATAGCCCTCAGCAGTGACTGCAGTGCTATAAACTGCAGGTGACTCTGGTCAAATCCAATTTCTCTTCCTGAACGGAGCACATGCTATCACTGCTGCATATTCCTTGCCAAGGTAAACAGGGATAACAACTTTGTGGATTATTATAGAGAATTTCTTTCAAATTTCTGCTTGGTATTGTTGTATTTCTTTAAATAATTTTTCACTGTTCGCATCCCTGCACTTGTAATTGAAGCTAATGGAGCATGACGAAATAAGATGACATTTGGCTGTATATAAATAGTCTTGTAGATGAAAAGATGAGCTGTTTATCTTAGTAAAGGACCACACTTGCCTTCCATGAAGCAAACTCAGGACTCACAAAGAGGCTTTCTAGGAATGTCTTCATTTTTACTATTCCCATTGACATTCCTATGATTCATCGATTTGCGTTTTACAAATAAAGCTGCACCACAAAAGGATGAAATGACCTACCCAAGGCTGTACAAAAACTTGCGGTGCAGTCAGCAGTTGACTCATACTCCTAAATCTCTGTTCCGTTCTATTGTATTATTCTTTGGCACCTAACTGACACTTGTGCCTTGAAAAGTCTTCCCTTCTGAAAACAAGTCTTGTTTCAGCTCCGAGGAGCACAACCACTTTAAAAACAGAGCAGAAAAAAAGCACATCTTTGGGGAAAAGTATAAAAAAGGCAGAAGAAAAACAAATTATTTCATAGTTTAAAATTCCACTTTGAAGTGCATTTGGTGATTATCAGATAAATCCCTAAGAACAGAATTGGAACACTGAATTGACACTATATATGTGCTTGAAGCAGTTCTCTCTTTAATGGATCTTTTGGAACTTGCCTAAGTTGCCATGAGAAGTCCGTTTTTATCATGCTGTACTGTAAATATTTTAGTACTGAAATTGGCTTTTAATAAAATTAACTACAAGTTGAAAATGTTTAATGGACTCCATGGCAGGAAAATTAAGAAGAATGTCATTTTGTCTCTTTAATGTGCCCCCAAACATTCTTGCAATGAATTAGAAAGTTGATTGTTATTTTTCAGCTCAGGACTTGGCAGGTGTGTAACGCGACTCCTGATAGCAGGACAGCAGATTACATTCTCCTATAAAACCATTTCTAAGGGACTTGGCACAAAAACTGTTATTGCATGTCTGCAGGTGTTTAGTAATTGGATTAATGCAGAGTAGAAGGAATGTCTGATGCCCCAGCACTTGAGAAATGCTGAGGAAAGACACATTCATTTCTGAGAGTAACCTGGAATGTACGATGACAGCCTGTTCACACACATAGAGCCAGATCTAAGCCTGCAAGTTTAAAATTAACTGCTGTGAGCAATCACCTTCCAGAGAAAAGTTTATCCAAACCTAAATACAATAACAGGAGCTCTGTAAGTAAGGAGGTAGGGAGCTTTGGGCTATGTTTTGATCCTATTCCAAAAGCAACTTGCATAACCTTAGCAAAAGTCCTTATATCATGCATATCACGGATCCCTAAAATCCTAGGTGTCTAATAAAAATGTCCTTGATAAACATATAGACCCTCAAAATTCTGTAAAGGTATAGAGAATATAATATAATCTCAGATCAAGGGCTTTCAGGATAAATTGATGTTCTTTTAAATATCTTGATCATGAATTAGAAAGGCTTTTGTAATGGCCAGGGACCAAAGACATAAATCTTTCTATACTGATGAAAATATTAAACTAAGAAGTCCATTTGAACTGGTGAACACTAGAAACAAATTTCTAAAAGGGTCTCAGCTTAGGCCCTGTCAGTGCTCAGAAAAACACTTGCATGTAATCTTTGGGTTCACTAAGTTTCAACGTAGAGCTGACAGGTTGCCCTTGAAAATTCACTTGAGCACGGGTACTGTTTTAGAAAGCATCTTTTGCACATATGGCTTATAGATTAACTTTAACAGCAGAGGGATTTAGGGATAAAAACAATTCTTTGTGTTATCCTGTACTGGGAAAGCAGGACTCCTGAGAAACAGTTCTCTGCTTCTAGGGCTCCTGGGAGGACAGAAATGATGTGGGGCCAGTGAGAGCGCTTTAGGAAGTATTATCTTTTTTACACATCAGAGTATTATTCTCCAGGTCTACACTGTGAGAAAAAAAAGGTACTGAGGTGGCCGACCGGTGTGCTTTTGCTGTCTGATTCCTCTGGAAGCTGTACTAGCTGGATACAGGCAGCAGAGATCAATGCCCTGTAACCAGACCGTTGGCTAATTAGAGAAGCCACCAAGTCTGGGCAATGTTCATGACTCACGCTTGTTGGGGTTTCCACAGTGTTTCTTCCAGACCACGGAGATGTCTCAGGTGAGGATCTAAGTCCTTTTGGCTTTTGCCCCATCTCTCTGGCCTTCATGAACACAGATGAGGAGTGGGTATGACTCCACATTATTTTTTTTCTGTTGGTTGGTTAGAACTGCATTTTACTGAAATAAGCGGTGGATTAATTTCAAGATGAAGTAAAATTTGCAATTCTTTATATTCTCCATGTTTACAAGCAAATAAGGGTCCTAAGGGTGGAGAATATATTCTTAAGACTAAAAGAGATAGAGAACATTTTCATTCCATCACATTGCCTACGAAAAAGATAAAATTTCCTCAGGGAATTTAATCAAAATACCCTTGCCTTTTGGGAATAACACTTGAATATTTTACCAGAATCTTAAAAGCTTCGTCCTATGCAACGAATGACATTTCACTGGGGATCAGTTTTATGACCATGGAGCAAATGGCAGCCTCATGGAGGTCATTGAGAACTCTGCACTCACTTCCAGATGCAACAGTCACAAGTCACTCCCACTGCATTTAAAGTCATCAAACAACTTCTGTTATAGCTTTGTCTTTTACATGCACACAACCTTTTCCAGGCTCGATCTCTATCAGAAAGCTTGTTATTGAGGACACGGACAATAGAGGATTGACTGCACATATAATAGAGCTCTTATTGCACAGATAAATACACATGCGCAACCCATTGCTTTAAAAGTTCTTTAGGATGAAAGGTTCAGTTTCCCTGAAGGTCAAGGAATGCCATATCGCGACTCTCTTCACAGAGGTAGCTCTGCCTCAGCTTAGAACTTTTCTGTGCGTTGCGTGTGTCAGGCCCTGGGGCGGAGGGTCCATTTCATGTGGTGTGGGGAATGCTTCATTTGAATTTTTCCAGCTTTCAGATGTTCGACTTTGGAGCTTTAACACTCCTTGCTCATCAGCTTTTATGAATTTAATTTCTTTCTTTTTTTTTTTTTTTTTTCAGAGCAGGAAAATTAAAAAAAGTCTGTGGTGAATCCACAAGCTTGAGCGTTGCATTCCTGTGGCACAGAACTGCTGTGCTGAATGATGATGCTGACCATATAGGCTGACAGCAGGCTGTTCTAACAGGGAAATTAATATTGCTTGAATGACTCAGGGAATAATAAAAACAACCAGCTCTGCATCTAACCATCCCTTTCCCCAGAAAGGTGGTGACGGTGTTTCCGTCTAACCTTTTCCAGCTTTACTCCTCAAAATTTGATTAGCCCCTGAAAAACAACTTTGAACAATTGCTGAGGAAGTCTCTGAAGCCCAGAGTTCCCTGCAGGTGAAAGAAAGAAGGCTGTGTACTAACAAAGCATCCCAATAGTGAGAGCTAAAAGGACATAAAGGGATAGGTTTGAAGATGTTTGCCCTTGTACACTCGCTATGAATTCACTCACACCTTAGTGTTGAACATAGGAAAATTAGTTATCTGGACTCAATACACACCATTATATTATTATGTAAGTCTGAAAGTTATAGAGTTCAGACAAAACCAGTTGCCTCAACTCCCTTTGTTATCAGTGGAGACAGAGTGTTTTATGGCACTTGTCTTGAACACCTGGCTCAAGAGCTGCCTTCTAGAGGTACCTGTACTTCTTCACTGACTAGAAAGGGACTTCGCATAAATCTTAAGTCTGCCTGAGACTAGAACCGTTCTTTCAGACTATTGCATTGAGCGATCAGAACCTCATTTCAGCCTGCAATATCGGGAAGGGTTCATTATGCATGGTTACAGTGAAAAAATGCTTTCTCCTCTGAACGAAATGAAACTATCTCGTAAAAGTTTTATACTACTGAAACAACTGTTGACAGTGTTATTTTAGGCAAGGCTCACATCTCTTCACATAGCTATGCAAGAAAATTCTGCAGCCTCGTGAGCAGATCTTGATATTTCTACTCTCTGTGAATAGAAGTTTTGTCCATCTGTCCTCTCACTGATTTCAGGGACCATCCTTTAGAAGTCCGTGCTTCAGTGTAGCAGGGCTGATTCACCAACTCTGTGCATTTACTGAAGGGAATTATAGACTCAAGACCACCAGCATTGACCACCCTTACTGAAGAAGTTTGTTATTTCTCTTCTCACGTTAATATTAGTATTAAAATAGTAACACCTCACTAGAAGATTCTAGTAACACAGCAGTGAGTTTTATTCATTGTCCAATTCTATATCAAGATTGTTTTTTCACATTGCACTCGAAGATGATTGCAAATTATGAGTTTTTAGAAAGCAATTTTTTCTGCGAGTGGGAGAAGAACTGCAGAGCTCACTCCAAGGATAGATGTCATTATTATTCTTTAACTGTACACATGCTTTTTAGGTAGAAATATGTATGAACTGGATTCTCTGCTTGAAGTATTAAGTGCTGTGCCCTGTATTTTTAAAGAATCATTAAATGTGCTACGGAATATAATTTTGTGGGTTTTTAAAAACAGTTTGAAATTCCTACCATGTCATAGGTTGCTTTAGTTTATTTCTTTTATTCTTGTATTTTAAAAAATGCAGAAAATAAAGAGACGTGCCAACTAGAGGTAGAGATGTGTTCAGAGCTGTAACCTTACAGGTTCAGGAAGACTTCAAAGTTGAAACTGGTAGGATCTGATTACATTTCATCACAGAGGATAAATTTATGCCTGTAAGCCATAACCTTTGGTCAGTCTCTGTTCCTTCCTATTGGCTAAGACATATACTTGTGTTATTCATCTGTCATGCAGTCATACTGAATAAAATTCTCGTTCTTTTGTTTTTCATTTGTTTTACTGGCTACTTACATCTTTGACAAAGACGGGAACTATCCGAATTGACTGTATGCCTATCTACAGAAGACAAATCAAACTTTTTTAAAATGATACCCACCGTGCTAATGCAAATGATGGTGATTTCTGGGGCTGCTGTAGAAACTGAAAAGTAGAATAGCTTTTATTCACATAGCAACTGAATTGAGAAAACATGCAGTTATTATTAACACCATGTTTGTGTAGCCACAATGCAGAATTCTAGGGGCTATGTTTATACCCGTAAATAAAATGGGATAGGGCTCTCCTCTGGCTCTGGGGCCTATTGACATGAGTGAGCTCATGATCAACCGGCTGAACTCTTTTACATTCCGAAACTGTGTGGCTGCCTCCAAACAGACTGTTGTTTTTTGGGTTAGCTAAGACCCGAAAACTGCATCCAGGCATTATCTGGAAGAGTATTACTTTGGATCAAAACAGTGCCAAGAGGTGTGCTGGTAATTTAACATCACAACCTGTCCCTGGCTGGTATGCTAATATAGAAGTAGTAAAAAATGCCAAGTGCTGTACAGAGCCAGAAACCTGTGCAGTGCCAGTCAGACCTTGATATAAGCAGCAATATTGAGAGGACAGTTACATATAAACATGGGTTCTGCAAAGATATATATAATTTTCCTTCTGTTTTGCAGAATGAAATAAAAAGAAACTAAATTTCTTCTAAAATTTGGGACCAGATATATGCTTTTGCTGCTGTTCTTAAAAGTCTGGGAGGGTGAATTTACTTTCTGTCATGCAAAAATGTTCCTTTTATCAAAGGAAGGCAGTATGTGAACAATATCTTAGAAGTTTGTCATGAAAATCCAGCTTCAAAAAACCAAAACAATATGAAGCATTCTCTTCTCCCCAAATTATGAGGGTTTCAAATTTCAACCTGAATGAATAGTTCTGTTTCCCACCCAAACATATTTCTTGGACAACTCCTGGAAATGTGATACCTGAACACTGCTCTTTATGGGAGCTCTTCAGATTTTCCGCACCAGTCTACACCTGAGGGTACACTGAAATACATGGCCGTTCATATCTGGAAACATGAAGCTATGTGTATGGGTCTTGTATGCCTTCATTATAGAGTGCACTTGGATATGACATTTAACTTCTGTTTCTAACACTGTACTGAATTCTGCTGGTGTGTTCAGTGGGGGCCAGCTGCTTTTATGGTCAAGGAACTAAAGCCCAAGTTTCTGTTTCACCTGATTGGGCAACCTCTGGATCCCGTCCTTATTTTACAACGAGGGCAAATCCCTCAAATGGACCGAGCCTTTCTGGGCACAAGCAGATAATTGTGGGAAGACACCAGAGAAGAGTCAAGTGTCTCAGTTTGGTGTGAAATTGTGAGTACCTTAGGTGGCTTCAGCACAAAGCGCCTCCAGATTTTGCCTGTGGATGAGTGCAGCCCTAAGAAGGACTCAGCAATTTAGCTACAATTTTCTTTTATTGCTGTCTAAGCTAATATAACCACAGATATGTTAGTGATGATTACCTGAATTAATTCTCCAGCAAAGACGTCATTTTCAGATTTTATTTCAGGAAGCAATTCTTGACTTTGAGATGAAAAAAAATTGGGTGCTGGGTTTCTGAAAGAAAAAGAAAAAAGGTGCTGGTTTTCTGAAGTTCCTTTAGTAAAATACAGGATATTGCTACTGAAATTATTTGCTCCAGTTGTCCCCTGCTTGGAGGGATATTATTGCTAGCTGATGATACTTGCCCAAGGTGTCATTAAAACTTCCTTCCATTCTTAGATGTGTGGTGCACCATCCTAACCAAAGGAAATCTGATGTTAAAAGTCCAACTATACTGGCAAGCAGTGCTTAAAGAAATGCAGGGCGCAGCTGGTGTTGAATAAGGCTCTCCCACATTTCTGCATAACACAGGCTGCAGCCCAAGATGAAGCCACTAGAAAATCTCAGCCCAGGCAAGATACACAAGACTGTATAGCCAATGATAACAGGAAAGTTTAACACTAGATCAACATAAGTATAATTAGCTGTTTCAAGTGGAGACATTATTCTTCATTTCCTGCCCTCATCTTGTTGCTCTGAACTGTTAAACAATAGCTGTTTCATGCAAGAAGGGTTGGGTTTCAGAGGGTGGTGAAATGGTTCCCCTGCGGGACCAGATCCAAAGGCAGATTCACTGGGAGTGTCGCTGGACTGCTTCAGGTGGGCCAAGACAGCCTGGCAAACACAGAAATGGTGAGGAAAGGTAGCTTATTTGTCAACCAAAAAGCCATTAGAATTATTTCAGCAGTGTTTTCATCCAGCTGATTTCAGTCCTTTTTGACTCACATAGGCTTTATACTCACTGTAGTAAAACACAATCAAGAGATTCCCGTCCTTTTTTTTTTTTTTCTGTTGAGCTCCAGATTTCTAATATAAGCAGAGATTTCCCCTTTCTTTTCCCTACTAGTCTCTGTGCACAGCTCTTCCTTTTTCACCTCACTTTGCTGGTCTCATTCATCCATTTCCCACGTTTCAGTCATACTCTTTCAATCATACTTGTTTTCTTTCAGTGTTGTCTCTGCTGCCTAGTAGTAACCTCCAGATGCACTCACCTTTCTTTCCATGGACCCAGACTTCTTCAAGTCCCAGTGGGACTTGCTCTTGGCAAAGATCACTAGCCTACGGAGGCAGGCTGGACACCATCTGAATCAAATTCCTAGGTTTCAGGTAATGAGAAGCAGCTAGATCCATGGAAAATCTGCCCTTTTTCTTTTGGTGATAGCTTATTCTGCAAGCTTTGGCAGTATCTGAACTCAGTATTCTTTAGTGAGTCTAATGTGAATGTGGTCTTCCACCATCTTCATGCTCATCCTGCAAAATCATTAGGGCCTGGCATCATCCTGTCGGGTAAGAAAAACCTTTAGAAATGTCCAGTTGAAAATTTTATATAATGATATCAAACATTAGATCTTTTGTTTAATATATGTGCAGTTTGTAGTTTTGTGCAAATGTGCCTTGTCATTTTTGCCTGGCATAGTAAGCATTTGATGATTTTTCTAAACTTTTTGCCATTTCTAAATGGCAGACTACAAAAAATATAGGTCACATGCTTCCAAACACTTGGAAGTTTTCTGCATGCACACACGCTATGGCTGAGACCAATTCTGACTATCTGCAGATGCAAACAACATGACATGCAAAAGGGATTATACATAATTGGAAGATGTGATGTGGAAAATTACTTCTTTCACTGTCACTCTATGCCTTTTTTTGTTCTTGAATCTCTTATTAAAAAAAAAAAATAATCCAACACACACACAAAGAAACAAACATGTACACTGTACATCAGGATCTGGAAATCTCCCAAGCCACAGTCTAACAATTGGCAAAACTATCAGATAAGATTCAACAGAAAAACTGCAATGTGATGATGGGCCAATTTTAGAGACAAGACACAAGACATGTACTTCTGGTAGGATTTCTAGATAACAAATTCAATTCCTGCTTCTGCTACAGGTTTCCTATGTTACCTTAAATAAATAATTTATGATTTCTGCTCCTTGGTTTCCCTATTCTGAAAAATAAAACAAACCCACCACCTTTTTTTCTCCCACAATTTATCTGGCTTCATTGTTTATAATACAAGTAAACCTTTGCAATAACTGAAAATGAGCAGAATGGACCTTACACCTAACCAGAGTCTATTGCCTCATAAATAATACCACGTTCATGCATTTAGAGAGTATTAAAGTAGCAATGAAGCACTTTCTGCAAAATGATTTTGTTCTTGGTTATACAAAACAACGAGTCATTCCTTTCTTGTACCAGACATTTTTTCTTTTCCTTGTTTTAAAAAGTACACAAAATGCAAAAGGAAAGGTTGCATGGGTGGTGCGAACTGGGAGACGTAGGACAGAAAGATGGGGGAGAAGCTGTGGAAGACACATAAATGGCTTGGGAGCGTATATAAAGTCTTTCTCTGCAATCTCTAATCTTTAAATAACATTAAACTGTCTGCATTAGGTCTTCTTCGGCTGTATCACTCTACACAGCAGATGTCGATCCCGTGAATCTTTCAAGTGAAAACATTCCGTGATTCATAGAAAATTTATGATTAAAAGATGGTATAAAGATGAGAAACCACCCGCCATTATGAGCCACGATGAACATGTGTGCAAAGTTATTGCAAAAGACACTGTGCATTCTACTCCCAGAAAAGGGAAAAAATGTTCCCTTTGGTTGAATAAAATGTATAAATTAAGTAAAGATGGTCCTCTCCTACTGTTTGAGTCTTTCATATCAGTTTACAAGCAGTAAAATCATAAGAGCTCAGCAATAAGTACAACATTACTTCTACTCATCTGTCAATTTCAAGAAATGAGAGTATATAATTTGTTGAGTAATCCTTTGAATTCCCATCTGAACATTAAAAAAGAAATGTGGTATCACTTCATGTACCTGTCTGTGACTTTTCAGACTGTAAACAACTCTCAGTGCATAGCTTGATTTGCCTGTCTGAAACCATGAGGCAGACATTTGTATTAACAAAGGATTTGTTTAGAACTGCTGTTTTATCCCATGAATGCTACGATTCTTCCCCCTCCTGAGGGCATATAGAAAAGGCAATGGAAATGGTAGAGTTTTCACAGTGTTGCTATTTTTTTTTCCATTCAGGGAGAAGAAAAAAATGCCATGTGAATTAAGTAACTATGTGGAACTGAAGAAAAGTGCAAAATTCCAAATATTTATTCATGGAACAAGAAAACGTAAAGAGATATATACTGTGAGTTAGGAAAAGAGAGTTGAAATAAAACTCCGCAAATTTTATCTCAACCTGTCACTGGCCTTCTGTCTCAGGATTCCAGAGGCAGCATGGGTTGCCCATCTTCCTGGAGGTCCCCTGCACTCCACAGCTGCATTTCTGGGCTGGGTGCAGTGCGGGTCTGCAGAGGAGGAAGTGGAGGTGAGCAGGATCTCCAACCAGGCAGAAGACAGAAATGAAGGCTGGCAGAGCTGGCAGGAACGGCAGGGCTCGGCACCCAGGGCCCATCCCAAAGCCACAGCAAGGGATCGGGGCAAGCATGCGGCTGGTGGGGGCAGTGCCAGCCACAGACACTGGACACAACCCTGGGGATGAGGAAAGGCTGACAGCTTTACTGAGAGCGGCACAGGAGATGCCTCAGGAAGATGGGGAGACACTCCACTGCAAAAGGGAATGTGGGGAAACAGCTGCAGCAACATGGCCAGCAAGAAGACCCTGCCAGGCACCAATGGGAAGGAGAAGGGCCTTGGGACACAAGGGCGTGTACATGGTCCTTCACCTTCTAGTCAGGCAGAGCAGGTACTGCCACAGAATGAGGGAGCTCCCCAGGGGCAATCAGGCCAGGTATCTGAGAGCCCCAGAATCTCCTACAGGAATATGGGACCACCAGAGCTGCCATTGGAGAACAGTGTCCCTGTGGAAGGAGCAGACCACTCCCTGGGTGCTTGTGGGAGGGACCCTGTGCTGGAGCAGGGGAAGAGTGTGAGGAAGAAGGAGCGGCGGAGATGAAATGTTATGGACTGACCATAATCCCCATTCCCCATTCCACCTATGCTGCTTGGGGGGGAAGAAATGGAAGAGCCACGAGTGTAGCTGAGCCAGGAAAGAAGGGGAGTGGGGAGAAGGTGGTTTTAGTTTTATTTCCAACTATCCTACTCTCTTACTAATTGGCAAAAAAATTAATTAATCTTCCCTGAGTCAAGTCTGTTTTGCCCTTGAGAGTAACTGCTGAGCAATTTCCCTGTCCTCATTTCAACCCACGTTCTCTTTAATTTAATTTCTTCTCCTACCTTGTCAATAAGGGGGAGTGAGAGAGCGGCTTGGTAGGTACCTGGCAGCCAGCCAAGGTTAACCCACCACTCCTGGGGAGGAGCAGTGGCTCCCGCTCACTTCTTGTCCCTCCTTGTATGGGCAAGTCAATCAGCAGATCTCTTGACATCTTCTGTGGAGAGGACTATGAACGCCCTCCAGGTTCCTAAGGAGGGGGACCTGGGATTGGTCTTATGCTTCAGGCTTCCAGAGGCAGCATGGGCTGCCTAACTTCCCGGAGGATCCCTGCACACCACAGCTGCGTTTCTGGGCTGCAAGTGGTGCAGGTTCTTCAAGTCAGCAAGTGTCAGAGAGCCAGTGAGGTTTGGTATCCACCATGGAAAAGAGAAGATGGAGGCCCTGGTGCCTCTTCTCCTGTCTGCACTCTGACAGGCAGTGGGAATAGTAGATAAATGCCTCTGTGAGCACCACATCTCCTTCTTGCTGTAGGATGAGGTGGGTCCATCGCCTCCAAAATGTCTGCCTCTCCCTTTAAAGGGATATCTGGGGAATGGCATGGAGATGATCTGAAAGCCCTGGCAGTGTGGCAGAATTGCAGTCCTGAGCTTTGTGATTCATTAGCAGCTCTTTTTGCTTGAGGCACATGATGCTGTGCTGAAAGCCCTGTATCTTCCTCCTTCACTTTCCCGTGATCAGAGCAGAACCTGACATGAGGAAAAGGCCGAGGAGGAGGAGGTGAGCAGGATCCCCTCTCAGGCTGAAAAGAGTAGTGAGGGCTGGCAGAGGGAAGGGGAAAGGAAGAGGTCTCCTAAATCCCATTGAATCTCTGGGTGGCTGCCGATTTGTTTATTTTCTGAAATAAATGGAAATTATTTACTACACCTGAAGTTAGCCATCTACAAAATAAACATCTAGTTTGAACTAGTCATCTTTTCAGTCAGTGCTGAAAGACAGTCACATTCAAACTCAAAATAGCAAACTGTTTGCAATAGGATAGCAACATTCATTTATTGTGCGCTGTAATAATAAACAAGGGTGAAAACCAGAGGAACCATTTGCTCTTCAAAACCTTCTTGCAATAAACCTGCTGTACCCATCTTGGAGTTATATGTTTCATATTCTTTTGAAGAATGTCCTGGACTTGATGGAACAAGGGTCTTATATAGAATCATAGAATGGTTAGGGTTAGAAGGGACCTTAAAGATAATCTAGTTCCAACCCACTATGCTTTCTTTTTTTGTTTGTTTGGTATGATACTTTTTTAATGTCAGTTGGTGTTATGCCCTTGAATGAAAAGAGAAAAAACAAACTACAGTTCTTGCCTGGAACAGAGATTAGGAATGCTAAAATGTTGTAAGACCTTGGCAGGGTCCAACAGTGAAGAAGATTATCTCTGAAGCAAGGAATTATCATGATGTCTTCTTCTGTTCTGCTGATAAGCTTCTTAAGTGAGAGACTAGTCAAGGACTTCTTTATTCTTTTTAATGACATCTTGTAATAGTTCCGTATGATTTTTGGATACAGCTGCAATGTGGAAATATAACTGTTTCATCAGTTAAGGGAATGAATCTTTTGGTTTTTATAATTGGATATTCTAGGAGCATTTTCTCAGGTATCCTTGTCAGGCATTTTTGAGATAGTGCAGAATTTGCTTGATCATGTTCCAACATGGTTGTTAAAAGAATGCCTGCCTTTTCTCGGTCATGCTATCCTGAGACTTGTGAATTGCTCTCTTCAATCTGGTATGGTTCCAAAATAATTTAAACTGGGCTACAATCACTCTTTTGTTAGAGGAGGTGTCTTCATCCATGGTTGTTTTGTTTAATAGCCAACCAGTTCATAATTTACACATTTCAGTTAACAAGATGGAAAAAAGTAGTTTAAAGTTCAGTCCAGATTTTATATACGTTATAGTACACATCTGGCAGAGCTAAACTTTATGATTGTCCTTTGCTTGTTAATAGTGCAACTTTTTTTGCATCGAGCTCTGTTCTTCATGGTAATTTAATTTTTGGCAGCAATTTGGCAAATAACTTAAATACCTGATTAGTGTCATGCACAAAGCTTTTTTAATAGCTATTATTGTGCTTGCTTCCTATATGGAGGATATATGCTATAAAGCAGGATAATATTAGTGTCCTGTCTTAAAGCAAGATAATATTAGTGTATTCTCTAACCTTAGAAGGTTAGTAGTAATTCTGAAGGCAAAATTAAGTCTTAGCAATTCAGTTCCAATAAATTACCAACATGACTGCCAGGAAATGAGTAACTAAAAAATATGGGTGAAACATTGCAACAGAAACCCCTAAGATATCTAATAAGTCCGATCCATTGTGCATGAAAATCAGTGACACTGAGATTCACAAACGTTTCCTAGGTTTTCTTGGTGGTATGTAGCGAGAAAACGGCACTTTCAGAGAATTATTCACCAGTAGGTGAGTCATACTCTGGAAATGCCCATTTTTTTCCATTGTTTCGTGAAGGGGCAAAGTTTAGATATTAAAGCTCAGTGAGATTAGTCTTGAACGCCTTCTCTGGCAATGAATTCTAAATGAAATAACTGGGGGGTCTTTAGATTTATGAAGGCCAGCCTGTTGAACACCAGTGTCAAAGTTAGGGTTTTATTTAGCATCTTTTCTTGATAGGGCACAGTGGTCTGTAAGCCTTTTATAGTTTCTTAGAGAACGGCACAGGATTGCAAGGTCTCACAATTTTTTTTTAATGGGGGTATGGTGATCTTTGGTAGTTTCTCTCTTCTCTTGTTGCTGAGTTATATAATATGTGAATATGCTAGAACTCATTTGAAAAAAAGTTTTTCTAGTCCTCAGGGCAGCATAAAAGAAGCTATAAAATAGGAACCATATATAAGTAGTAAAGTTGTGATATTTAATGTTTCTGAAGAGTTGTGGGACCTGAATTATTATAGCTTGATCACAGTTTGAATCATCTGAGAAACCTTCCCTCTCTTAAGATAAAGATATATTTTGATAATACAATCTTTCTTCTACTCTTGAATTTTAATTACTGAACTATTTGTCAAGGAAAAGTTTAGCTAAGTGTCAGAAAAAAATTCCTTTGTTTTGTAGAGGACTCCAAGAAATTATCTTTCCAATATTCTCTGTATCAACAGTGAGGAGAGTTTCACTGAGAATATAAAGCTTTGTGTGAACTTGCTGTTAGAGGCTGTGAACGGCCTTCCAGCTCTTTCAGTATCAGCTGGAAATGAAAAATAAAACCATATGAAAGATTAAAAGAGCATATTGATGTCCAAATAGTTCGGATATCACATGAAGTCTTTCTAGCGATGTGAAAAAAAGAAATTGCCAGAACTTCCCAAAATCCTAAAAATGTTTTTCAGTAATATAAAACAATTTTTAAAATTGCAAAAATGGTTTATGCTTATTCACTGCTTTAAAGGAAATTACTTTGGCAAGAATAAGGAAAAAGAAAGAAATAACAGCATGAACACAAAACACTTTGTTTAAAAAGGTGAGCTCCCCTAATGCAGATTATTTGCTTTTGTAAGCCTGACTAAAACCTTGATATGGTGAAATTGTGAACATCTGGAATCCTCAAAATCAGTAGGAATTATTTTAACACAAAGTATGGGATTCATTTGCTCAAATGTAGACATCTACAAAGTAGATGTCTAAGTCTGAACTAGTTTTCCAGGCCCTAGGTTATCAACAAAGAGAAACAGGCTTTTGCAGAGAACAATTCGTTCCCATTCTAAAACACATCTGAAATGATCCAGATGAATTACTCCCAGAAAATATTTATTTTTCCCATTGAACACAAAGACAGACATGATTGACTGCCTTGGATGTTAACCTCTGTAATGTAGTCTACTGTTAGGCAAGACACCTTCATTATTTTCAGAACTGTAATAGTGTGTACACTGACTACTCCAAGTTTGGGTACAGAAATCTGCTGCGTGGTTGAATTTCCTTAAGTTTAGCTTGGTTACCTCAAAATCTGTGCATGCATATGCACATGTACATGTATCTACTTGTGCTCATATGCAGGATGTATAGTATCTATCAAGACTTATATCAGAAAAACTCATCTTGATAACTTCTGCAATGTCACATACAAAACCCACTCATGTTACTTAGACAGGATTTTCACATTAATGCTATGGAGTTGTGCAAGAATATTAACAGCACTGGGGATGGAAAGTTCTTTCAATTATTTTCTAGGCCTCAACTCCAAATGAATGCCACATCATCTCTCCTAACTCATTCATACATGTGTTTATAAGTTTAAAGGAGATGAGTTCTGCACCAGGAGGCTCTTGAGGGTGACTTTACTACAAGCATCTTCTTAGAATACATAATACACAAGGTAAGCGGTAGAATTATTTAATGAGTTTAATCCACAGATCATAAAATCATAAGAACCATTCTAGGAGAAATAGAGCTAAGGGGTTGCTTAGCTGTTAGGCAGTGCATAACAAAAGGTGAAATATTTGGAGTTCTAAAGTCTGTATGAAAATCTTTAACAAGCAGGTACATGTTTAATTTCCACTTTGTTTGCATAAAGTCTGTTGTGAAGTGGTGAAGGTATTGGTAAGTGTCATAGTGCTCAAGTCACAAAGATAATGCTTGGGTTGTGTCATATGATATAGATGAAAAATAGCTCTGAAAGTCATTTCTACCTAAGAACATAATTTTACAAACCTGTATATCAAGTGCTGAACCATTTCCTGTAACAGGAGCTGATGTAATCCTTACCATCTCCTCCAGCTGATTCTTCCAACATGGCAATCTTTTGTGACAGTATTCTTTTGAATTTCACACAGTAACCCTAATCTATTTTAAACATTTTTTTTCTTTCTGTTGCACTCAATAAGACAAATGTCAATTGAGTATCAAATTGTCTTCATGTCTCCTTCATGGCTTCATCACACACAGGGCGTGATTCAATTTAAGATGCATCTAGATGTCAGGAAGTAGGTGTCTACAAGCATGCTAGTAACTGTGATCTCATTAGAGCCAACGGAGAGCTAAAGCTCAACTCGTTTGCCTAAACTTCTAGTGTCATTTTAAAAGCCCTAAAATGTCTTAAGACAACTGGGGAGGACTGGAAGTTGTGACATAAGCACTTTGGGGAACTGAACTCTCTTGGTTCAGGAGCTGGAGGCCTAGCAAAGGCTAATCAGTAGGCACTAGATGCCTGTTTGTGGGCAACTGAACTCAAGCCCTTATGGTCTGGGATGTCGTTCACAAATCTAACATACAGGCTATCTGTATTTGCCACCATTCACATGGTTCAGCTGAAGGCAGCGATGAAGGAATTGATCTGGCATGGAACTGTAGCCCAGGTGCTGAGATCAGTTATCCAGGAGCTCTGGGTATGGCCCAAAGGTTACAAAGGTTAAGAAAATGATTTTCCCTTACCATGCGACACTTCGGATCAGGCCATCTGTGCAAGAAATAGCTTCCAGGATCAGACCTATCATGGCTTTAATATTCACTGCAGATTTAATGAAACTGCTTCAGCAATATAAACTTGGTTGTAAAATATAGATTTCAAATCAGCATTTGGTCCTTGCAGTGTTTTATGCATATGATCCATTTATAAACTTTCATTAAGGAAGCTGGGTTAAAGACATAAGGCATAGTTTTTATAAGCTTTGTCTCCTTCAAATCTTATAAAAATAAATTCAAGTAGCTTACATATCCCTAAATAAGCTATAACAATAGTATAGCACAGTTCGGTTAATTTAGTATGTTACAGAAAGTTTTCTTGCTGGTTTTCAAAATGTTAGAGTTTTGCCGGATATATCATTACCACCAAGTTGGTACTGACTTGTGGAGGCTATAAAACAAATAAAGTCATTAAAAATAATTTGAACAAAAGGAGTAACTTGATATCATAATACCATCCACATTTGGTTAAAATGACTTATTTTAAAGCTCCCTTTCATCTTACTAAACAGATTTCCAAAGTTAAAAAAAAATGTGATTAATAAATTATCCTCCATAAATCTTATGATAACTATGATAGTCTTTGGAGAATTATGAAGCCACATCTGGAAAAAGTATTTTACTGCCTGTAAAACAGCATGCCATGAATTTTACTAGTTCATATTAGTAAGTAAAATACGGTATATAATTTTTGCATTCATCAGTGTGAGTGCAAAACACATCATTTTCTTCTCCCTCAAACCCTTAGATTTATTTCACAAAGAATGTTTCTTGTAAAGTTTATAAGGAGCTTGTTTTCTTTTATTCATACAGAGATAATTCTCCCTTATATTAGCTGTAATTTACAAGATGAACTGGAGAGTACCTAACATCAGAACAGAAGTAAGTAAACAGTAAGAGTAATAGGGTTCATTTGTTATTATTATTGCACCAAGGCTAAAATGAGCAAGGCCAAGCCACTGAATAAATGCCAGAGCACTAATCAAGAGAGAAAGCGAAGAAGTTCATTTTTCTGCTACGTAATCCAACAATAGCTATTACGTTATTCTTTTTCATTAATGACATTTTAAAACATATAGATTAGAGTCACAAGTCATTCAAGATGAGTGGCTGTAATGTTTCTGGAATTAAAAACTTGATTAAACTTAAGTATTTCTTAAATAAAATGAGCAATGTTCTTGTAGAGCCAAGTATGTCCCAGGGAAATATAAAACCCTTTTTATTTCCAAGCAGATGTTTGCAATAAGAAATGGATGGTGAGTGAAGGGGAAGAACACCATTAAGCTAAGGTAACCCCTAAAGATTTTTATATAGTCCTGCAATCATAAGCTCCATCAGTGATAAATATCACAACAGTGCTTGTAATGTACCTGGTTTTATTTATGTGTAGATCCTTGAATACGCTTTACCTCAGGTAATATAATTCGCTTAATGACCAGAGAAGAGCTGTATTTTAATGTAAATGAAAGCAACATAATTTTTGTAACCTGAAAAAGTTCTTTCTGTAAAGATACAATAAATCAGGACAATAATATCTCTAAACATGTTTTGGTTTTAGAATAGAAATAAATAAAAGTCCCAGAAAAATGCTTACTAAGAAAATGTATGTGGATTCAATTCTGATAGTCATCTTTATTGCACGTGATACTCTCACAATATCAGCGTTCTAGAATTATTTGTGTAACATGTTGCTCAGACTGATAACATGGATGACATTATGGCCATAAAATTGCTATTGCAGTAAATCTAGCTGTCTTCTGTTCTGGTTTGAAATGGCTGTTACCTTGTAGTTTTATTACGCTGGTTGTAGCTGATCTTTTAAGTATTCAAAGCTGAAATGGGCTTGTACCTATTGATGCTTGTTGCCTTTTCTGAAAACAAAATTTGCATTAAATCATCAAACAAATTTCTGTATGAATTCCAGCATATAAATTGTCTTGAAAAAATACCAGTGTGAAAGATTTCTCTTTATCGACAAGCCTCTCCCCTTATCATCAAGGTGCAGGAAATGCATACTCTCACTCTGCAAACTGGGGATCACGTAAGAAAGAAAAATCAACTGCACAAACTAGCCAGAAAGGATCAGTGTGGAAAAGGCTCTAGGGACTATAGGGGAGTACAAAACCTATCCGTTGCTCTTTGATGCTACTGCAAAAAAGGCAACTCTCATTTGGGAGTGTGATAACAGGAGGATAATTATTCCGTTCTACTCAGCACCAGGGAAACCTCAGGTGGAGTGCTCTGCCCAGTTTCAGCACCACATTCAAAGAAACATGTAGACATATTGGAAATAGTCCAAAGGTACGCAAAAACCAAAGGGATTAAGAAAACATGACCTCTGTGGAAAAGCAAAAAGAGCTGCTTTTTTAAAAGGGAAGATTGCAGTTGAGTGGCGTGGGACATGAACTGGTGACATGATAAGATATATAAAAGACCTAGGAAGAGAAACATTATGAGCTTTTTTCTATGTCTTTCATAAGCAGGACAAAAATACATTGACAATTTAGAAAAGAGGAAACTACAATTAGGTAACAGAAAAGCTTTCAAACTAAAAGACTAGTTAAGATCTAGTAAATACTTAACCAATAAAATTGTTGAAAGTCCAGAAAACTTGTTAATTACCATTGCATGGGGATAAGACTGGAAAAAAGGTCTAAATGATTCATAGCTCCATTCTAGCCGTAACTTTCAATGATCCCTAAATTTGTCTCTTTGAAAACTGGTGTCATGTACTACAGGTATGAATTCTAGTATGGAATTTGGCTGGGGATAAAAACTGGGCCGTGACCCTGCTCTGGAATCTTCATTTCTTTAAATCTAGTATACAATGGGTGGATTTATATTAATCTTTTAGTGAACCGAATGGGTGCAAATTTGTCTTATGATACACACTCAAATGCACACCTGAGACACTTGTAGTAGTCTCCTTCCTGGTGTAACTTAATTTGAAGTCATTCCAAGAGGCAGTATTGAGAGTATCCATGTGCAACATAGATGCCTGGTCCTTCAGTATTTAGCTCTCCATGCATGCGTACTGTATGACTGGCACCAGTAACTGGCATGAACTACATTTCTGGTAAAGACATGGTATGGACACATCCTGCTAAAGCTGTAATGAGTAGCAGTGAAACAACCCCTTGTTCTTTGGTCTTTCTTCTGCACCAGTCATGAATGTGGATGTATGCAATGTCCAGAACTTACTATGAAGTATTACATATTTAAGGTCAGTGCATCAGCCCACAAGTAATTACCAGGACTTACTTAGGAAGGGTTATAGAAAATGGTCTTTTAAGTAGTCTTATAATGATTTCATTGTGAGAGTGATTATTCTCTTTTATTTATCTAAATGTCTCTGATTACGGACAATTAGCTACTAATTTAAGAGGCTTAGTTAACTGCTGAAGTCTGCACCATATGATGGACAACAAGACATACCTTAAACTGGTTCCTCCACAGGTTCTACCATGCTTCAATGCATTTGCTAACATCTCTAGTTAAGAGTGCTTCAAATACTCAAAAGATAATATATACCAAGAGAAGGAGAGGAATATCCAAGACATCACTTGAGTGACAAATATCCCTATTAGTGTGATGTCAAAGGTACCTTTCACAGGCCATAACCATGGGAGCTTCACATGACTTCTGACTCCATATTTGCTTTAGGAAAGTTGTTCTCAGGATGGGAGGAGCATCAAGAAGGGGCTGTCACCTCACTGATTGCAAGAGGGAATGAAGATGGAAATCTTGTCTGTGTTTCAACCAATTCTGGGGAAAACCACATGATCTCTTCAGGGAACTCTCTGACCAAAAGTACTTCTGAAAAGAATAAAGTGAATGGATGCCTGGTAACTGAAGGAGATACTACTAGTGAGCACAGAAGCATAGGGGATCACAGAACAGAAATGCAGATCTAGCTGTGAAAACCCGTCATGGAGTGCACTAATATCCACTTCTGTCCATGTGCTCTGCTTCTTGGGTGCAATCATGATGCCTGTGTTACTGGCTAGCAGCTTTACTAGTTTTACTGCTAGCCAGTAACTGGAATTAGTAGCACACCTTTGATTGTAAATTGCTGTCCCAGAGTCTGTTCTCTAGCTTAAGGTCAACTGGCACACTCTGACAATGTGCACAATGTTAAACTCCTTTACTCTCCAAAACATGTCAACTCCATCCAGACTACCCATTCAGTGTGGCCCTTGGCCTGAGTTAACCGCTGCACTGTGCCGAGAGTTGTTTGACAGAGGGAGTATTAGTGGGTCCAAGTGAAAAGGTAACCAGCAACTAGTCTAACATTTTTAACAGTACTGACAGTTGAGTTCCAGGTCTTAGCAATGTTCCCTGAGATTGTTTAACTTACTAGTATAAACGAGGCCAGCACATTCTGGGTTAATAAGGACTGTCCATTAAGAATGGAACTCTATCTGTTCAAAAGCATCTGTACAAATTCAGAACACGAAGTTCTGAATGCCTGGAAGAAAAGTAGTTTGCTCATCATCTGTCTTCCTGAAGAGCAGAATGAGCAACCCTCCTTTGTAAATCACAGGGCCAGGCTAACTGCGATTAAGAGGGTACCTATTTATCTCAAGCTATCAAAGTGGTCTTAATTTCACTGTAGTTTTTATTCTCCTTCTGTGACTGGAGACAATAGTCCTCCACCTCAGATGCTTGTTCTGAGGGTAAATATGTAACAGCCTGTCACATAGTCAGGTACTACTGTCAAGTTTTCCTTTAGAACTAAGGCAGAGAGACTGTGAGATTCTAGCATTTTAAATAAACACAGATTCATATGAATATCTCTTGTTTGGACAGCCACTGTTAATATGGGCAGAACTTTTATGTCTAGGAAGACTCATGGGGATTAAGTCTTCTTGTTTGTTTGTTTCTTTTAAGCAACATCATTTAACTTCTCCTCAGCCTGTCTGCTATGGTTGAAATTAAGATATTAGCGTGGTCCTTGTAAAAGACGCATTAAGTGATTTTCCCCCATTTTATGTGCATTTTTAAATCACACTGTATTCCTAGGCTGCAAGGAGTTCTGTTCTAAATGCATTAAATAAAATATTATTTGGGTTCTACTGTTGTTCAGCCATAAAAAAGGTCTCTAAGAGGCAGGAGACATGACACTGAAAAATATTGATGATACTGATCCTCTGGTTATTCTAAAAAGTTTTCCTGTGTTTAACTTTCCAATCTCTTTGCACAGAAAATCATAACATATCTTTGGGCTTGTAAAACTCCTGGAACTCAAGAGACAGCTAGTGCCATTGATTTGATGATGTGTGAGACTCAAAACCTGACATTTTTCTAGGATAGCAAGATGGATAATTTAGGGTTTTTGTTCTCAATTTCCACATTCTTATAAACACAGAAATGATTTGTTTAAACAGTATTGTTACAAAATACACTGCAAGTTCTTTCAAAGTGTATTTTTTCGGAGGAGCCATGTGGGGCAGTTGCTTTTGTCAGAAATACCTCTTTAATTTGGAATTTAAAGCACCAAGAACAATAAAGATGATGGGTCCCAACCAGAGGTGGAACTGGTGGGAGAATCATAGGTCATCACAGCTACATGCAGTTCAACCACATTAATTTGGGCAGGAAAATGTGCTCACCTGTCACTTCCTTACCTGGAACACTATTTTCTAAACTTACCATTAGTGCAATGAAAATGTAAGAGAAACCAGTCATTGCTACTACTTAAGAAAGCGGACCTCCAAAAGAATAAAGTTACTAAACAAAAGTCCATAATTGTAGGCATTCATCTTGATACTGGAATTTTTTTTCCTAATGTCACATCTAGAAAATGTTGCAAGAATTTTTTGTTTCAAACTATATACAAATCCGGACTAGAACACTGTGAAGGTATGCGTGTAGATGCTTCCTGACTATTTCTTCTGTTTTGAACGTCAGGAGAATTATTTTTGTGTTAGAACATAGGAGCCTCAGATAAATCTTTCCTGCTTCCTTCAGTGCACCAGAACACCAGCACTTTCCAAGGGAAAGAAAGGTAAAACACACTGCCTTTTATTTTCCTAGTAATCATAATTATGAGATTAGTTTTATGAATTATGATTAGAATATATATTTCTATATAAACCATTAAAATAACCACTGGGTAGATTTGCTAAAAAATATTGGACAAATTTGCAAGAAACAAAATATATTTCCTTCTAAATGCCTTACATGGTTCTTGTCTTTTGATTAAATGTTTCCAGCTGTTTTTTCCTTCTTCACACAAGAAAAATAGCTTTCTCTCATTTACACATTTCTTTTTACTGTCACAAAACTGGTGGTGAAAAGAAGCATATGAAGAAAAAGGGTGAGAATACAGAAAAAAGGAAGAAAAGTCTTAAAACCTGAAGGTGAATAATAACTCAAAGTAGAAAAAATAACTGAGAAAGTGCTAACTACCCAGCTCCAAAATGTGGTGTTAACAAACGCCTTCTATGGTGCCACAGCTCAGACAAACCAGAACATGAAGATGGCTTTAGTGACTCTAAAAGATGTCTTTTCACAGTTGTGGCCACAAGAAAGCTCTCCATGCTCTATGAGCTGGGCATCTCCTGTTTTGCCATAGTAAGCCTTGAGATTGCCTCATGATCCAGAAGGAGAAATGGCTCCAGCTGCTCCTTTCTGACTCCTCAGAGAGCAAATCACCCTCCCCACCTTTTTCAGAATTCAAAGGCAGAAGTCTTAATGGAGTCCATTCTGATTATTCTTCTTTTGGTGGAATGGAACTGGATAGACTGACTGCAGTACGTTGACATGCAGCCTTAAATGTCATTCCCACTGGTGCTACCACCAACACATAAGATGCCTCCAAATGAAGCAGCCTGGTTGAAAATAATAATAGCATTAGCTTTAGTAACACTGAATGTAACTAATAGTCTTGTTGCTTGGAGGTTCCGTCTCTCATGTCTTTCTAAGGCAGTGTAGTCAGACTGATTCATTGAAAAATAAGTCTTTTTCTCTTCCAGGCTCTGAGGAAATTGCCTCCCTTCCTCCTGAGGCGAGAAGGAGGAGAGATGTCAGTGGTCTGTGTGTTTGCAACCTCATCTGAAACTGGGTGAGGCAAAATTTCCAGCTGGCACAGTGTACATGTGCCACCTTCTTGAGGTCAGAGATAGCATGAGCGCCTTCAGATTCTCCAGTGGTCATCAGTCAGATCTAGAGCTGGATTAATCTTTGATTTTAATGCTTAATCACTTTCCAGCTACATAAAAATTTGAACTGCAGACCATGGGCACACACTAATTAGCATCCAGGGTCTGGGGTAAAGCTGCTGTCACAGACCAGGATAAGAGATTTAAAGAACATCCCAAAGTCTTCGTCTTATAGACAGTCTTTCCACCAAGAAGGCAATAACCACGTGAATGCCCTTCTTTATTCCTAAAGCTCATGTCATCCCTGCTGCCCCAACTCTGACCTCAAGCAGAGATTGAATGCTATCAAAAGAGAATTATCAGAGGCTTCATGAACTTCAGTGGGGACCTTTCTGTTCGGGATGGGTGACTTGCAAACACTGGAGCAGTGAGTGACAAATTAAAACTGTAAGATGAAGAGAGACAGACTTTTACTGCAAAAGCGTTGGAAAACACCATTGTTTAATGCAGAAAGTCTAAATAAGTATAACATTGAGATAGCATTATAAAGTAATTCCTAAAGTTGCCTGGCAGATATTTAACTATACAACTTGTTCATACCATCAAAGGGTGAAATTTCCATTATGTCAATAAGGAAATGGTGTAATGTCTATCTTGAAATAGGAAAAATAGCATGACAGCACTCCTGACAGCTGACAAATAAGGATTTAGACAGGAACTATCAGCGCTATAACCACGAGCTACTGAACCTGGAAGAGGTAAGCTAAATGTCTCTCCTTTTCTACGGTTATGAGAAATGTATTTCCTTGTCAGACACAGAGAGGTATCTTCAAAGCTCACTCATCCTGTTACCCTGAGACAGCATCTGAGCAGAGAAGAGAAGGTGAGACGCCAGGAGTGTTCTGCATTTCACTTCCCTAAGAGTCTATGTAGTAAATCGCATTTACTCACCTTGGTTATACAAACTCTTGTCACAGGGGAAGTATTGTGCCTGGTTTTGAGAACACGGATTCTTTTAGTCAGTTATGTTGTGAAGGTGCTTCGGGCTCTATGATGGCTGATCACTTTTCCCACTATTCATTGATCAGTGTTGCATCAGGTTTATTCTCCTCTCCTCTCCTCTCCTCTCCTCTCCTCATTTCATATCTCATCTCATCTTGCCTTGTCTCATTTGTTTTTCAGATAGCAATTCTGTAAAAAAATAAATTCAACTCCATCTCTGGGATAGTTCATAAATCAGCACTGGAGAAACGCATTTGAGATTAGAACCAAACTAGATTTGAATAAAGAAAGAACTGGCTTTTCCTCCGATTTTTTCCTCCAAAAGTTTTAGTGTTCCTAGTTTTCCATTTTTCCTTGGTGTTTTTTTTTGTTTTGTTTTGTTTTTGTTTTTGTTTTTTTTTTCCCCCAGCCGTTCATGGTTTTGGCTTCAAAACAGAAATAGCAGAATGTCAACGGACAAGGCTGTTCTCAAGATTTCCAGTCTCCATAGAAGCTAAACCAGTTTTCCAATTTGCATGATCTCAAAAATGTTTTAATTTGACTTTTAGTTTGGTTAAGCACCTGAATAATTTTTCCTTAATAACCTTAGAGCAAGCACTCTTCCTTTGCCCTCAGGTTGAATTTAGTAGCCTTCTTTCAGAAATTGACTAATCTCTGATTGGTGTCTTAAGGTAAAATTAAGGTTTCTTTTTGTGAACAGAGCAATAAAGAATTATTATTTTTTTTGGTGATCAGACTATCAGCAGTGAGGTGTTAATCCAGCCACCAGAGGGCACCCATATGGCCCTGTGAGCGTAATATGATTCTAATGAAGTTGCAATAGAAGAATTAATAACAATTATTAAATGAGGTCAACAGATGTCAAACAAAGCACGTTCACTACTTCCTGCCAAATTCTACATGTGTGGAAAATTAAAACAATGCCTCAGTATTAAACAATCTTAAAACAAATTCTGAATCCCATACTTAGGTTTTACTTAGGAAATAATCTCTTGATTGCCAGATCTTGAAGTCCTTATACTTTTAACCACTACCAGGTCTAGAAAGCTTCTATTGATGTTCTCCTGAGTAAGGACTGACAGAATATTGACCAGCTACTGTATCATTCAACTTGCAGAGGCGCTTTCATGTCTACAACAAAAAGACAAATGGATTTTTAATTTTTGGCCCCAGACAATGCATTATGATACTGATAGGATGTTGACAGCACTCTTTTTTTTTAAAGAAAAACCCAACAGGACGTGGGGAAACTATTTCCCACATATCACATACATAAAAATAATAGGTTTTCACACTGTGTATTCCATAAATTGTAGGTTTAACAGGCCAGGAAAGGAATGAAAGGTCAATGAGTTTGTGCCCAGAATGCTAGTTTTCCAAAGCAAATTTGAGAAAAGCCTTAATTGTCACGATATCAAGAAATCTAAAGACTTTTAAAGACTGCTGATTTCTAAGGAATTTTAGGGAGAAGCAATATTTCAGGATCGTTGGATTTTGTACTTTTTGAAGAGTGTATGTCAGTAGGATCGTGAGACCTCTAAAAACGGTAGCGATGCCAGGGACTGTGCTATACGTCTTACTAGGTGCTGTTTACCACCATATCCTGCTCCCAGACATATTCATGTTTTGGAACATTTAACAAACGATTTCATATTTGCATGGTTGCATTCTATGCACTGAGGGTAGGCCAGAACTCATTAATGTCCTGTTGATTTTGGGGACACTCACCATTGCTGTCAATATTCTCAGAAAACAGCCCCTAGCATGTGATGGTTAGATTATTTGTCCTTTTTTTATCCTGTGTAATCAGTAGGTGATGAACTGTTAAACGCAAAGCAGCACTCAAGCCGATTGAAAGTATAATGTTTATGACCTGCTTATATTCTCTTTATTTTACAAATGAATCCTAATCTTTGAGATATTTATGCAGCTTCTTTTGGGAGTCAGTGCTTTCAAATCTGAATTGTGCTTTAAGGAAGCAGGTTTAACTTCAAGGCAATAGTTCACCAGAGGCAGAAAGGAGACTTTGGGGTTTCCAGGAGTGCCAAATAGCCCCTCAGTGGTTAGACTAAAGGTAAGTAGCTTTGGAGAAGATTGCAAGCAAACTTGCAGTCAAAGATAAAGGATGAATAATTCTCTTCAGTTCTGTATATGAAAAATTGTACATTATTGCAGAAATTCTTACTAGCAGCCAAGTCAGGTGATATATCTTATAAGTAATTAGTTTAACTGATGTGAAATCACTATAACCCCAAGACTTCAATAATTGTTTAAGGATTTAAGTTTCACAGTCGGTTTCATAAGCCAGAATAGTCATCAGCCAGGTTTGTGGCTGAGTTGTGAAAGTTAACAGAACACTGTGTCAGAACTCACTTTAAAAAATATTAAAAGTCATGGGATTGGAATTGAAGATTCTTAAGCAGGATGCAAAATTTTACCTGTCAGAGTTTAACCAGTGAAGAAATCTGGAGGCTCTATAGGAAAGATACCTAAACTGAGACGCAAATTTCTTCCTGTCTGAGTTTGTTGGTACAGGCATTTCCCCAGTAAGATTAGACATGAGAACAGATGCTAACTGTGATAAACCGAGAAAAACAAATACATACTAGAAAGAAAGCTTGAAGTAAAAGCAAGTTTTTACATGACAACATATGTGCTTAAAGATACTGCCATGTATGAAGTCCGGAGCTTTTCTGTAGGCTTTAATTTGATAATGCTGTAATGGCTTTTTTAAAAAGAAGTGTTGCTTCATCCATTTAGAAAGACCCAGAATGTTGTCCTGTCTCAGGTAGAAACTCTAAGATGTAATTAACCATAAATAACCCCAGAAGTTATTTTGACAGTCTCCTGCTTGAGGGAGAAAACAGGTCCACTGTAATAAACATCTTCCTGCACCAATAAATATAAGCCCGTAAATTAACTAAGCTTGTATCAATTAACTGAGTTTATTTCTAGAGACTTTTTTGACTGCACACATTCGACATTAAAGACTAAACACTCCGAGCTCCAAATGGTGGAATCCGCTGCTGAGAGCAGAGGAAGCTTTGTGGAGGTGCAACACAGCTACTTCTTCCCCTCATCCAAATAGATCAAAATTTAGGATGCAGACTGCCTGACTTTCTTTTTCAACAGGCTTATGGCTGAGTGGGATCTGCCTATAGTCAGCAGAAGGAATATACATGGTTGGGTTCACCTAAATATCTGCTTTAAACAGCTAAAGTTAGATGAGAGAAACTTCAGCCTTATCTTACAGCACAAACTTTTGCCTGTGTACTGTAAAAAGAAAAAAGTTCCTTAGCCAGTTTTTCCCTGGAGCCTAAGAAGATAGGATGTGAAATCTGTTTTTCAATCTAAAGCAGTTTATATATATATATATATATATATATATAAAATGCTCTGTATTGAGATTATATGAAGTTAGTTTGTATCTGAAATGAAATAAAACAAACACTGGAAGTTTCTTACAATGGTGTTCACATTCCCTGCTAAGTTCTACAGGCCTTAAAACAGATGGTGAGGCATTTCACAGTCAGATATGCCACACATCAAGATGAGGAAAATGTTTTAATTTTCAACAGACAGAGCTGACGACAAAGAAATAAACTACTGTAACAGTTGCTTTATAGTTCTGGTGTTCTGAAGAGGCACAAGAACTACCAGATCTAACAAAATTTAGGATTGTTTCACTACTGGGACATTTCATCTGAGATAATGAAGAACTGATTCAAAAGAGACAAAGGAAATTGGGGAAAAGAAAAGAAAAGAAAAGAAAAGAAAAGAAAAGAAAAGAAAAGAAAAGAAAAGAAAAGAAAAGAAAAGAAAAGAAAAGAAAAGAAAAGAAAAGAAAAGAAAAGAAAAGAAAAGAAAAGAAAAGAAAAGAAAAGAAAAGAAAAGAAAAGAAAAGAAAAGAAAAGAAAAGAAAAGAAAAGAAAAGAAAAGAGAAAAAGGAAATTAAAAACCTTCTCCTCAACCTTTTCACACTTTAGGAACCAAACTGCAACCAAATATTTTTGAAGACCTGGAACAAGTAGAGAGAGAGAGAGTTTTTATTTTGACAATTGTAATTGCCATCAAGGTCTGAAACTGTAACACCACAAAAATGATGTTTCTGGCCAGCACCTGAAAGGTAAGTGCCAGAAATCTCACATGAAATGCTGGTTTTCAGGAGACTGCCAGTTCAAACTGGAGATTTGATAGGTTCAGATAATTTCAATAAACATTCAGACTTCTGGATGATCATCTGAACCAAACTTGCACTCTGAACCTTTCCATTCAGCTGTCTGAATAGAAAATCTCATTTATAGTTTATAGATAATAGCATTATATGGGGAATATGTTACTCAAGGAAGAATATTTAGTCAGCAACTTCTGAGATTTATCTACCAGTATGTTATTTTTTTCTCCCCCTTACAAACTTATTTTGCAATATGACAGGATCTGGGAGAATGTTTTTATATCTGAAATTTGTTTTCAGGAAGCTGGAAGTAAAACCAAAGACTTTAGTGAGCTGTGAAAAAGTAATTATGTTTTTTTATTAATTTATATTTTAACCGTGCTGACACTATTATCCCCTTGTTTTTTTCCCTATGCACATCACTTGCAATCTGATATACAAGAATATTTCATTTTCATTTCAGGTTTACCCCAATAATACTTTCTTTTTCCTTTCAGTCAATGGAAGTCTCTGAAATGAAGAGCTCAGGCTGGTTTCTGATGTGTAAAATAACATGGGTTTTCTGGACACTCAGAGCTTATGTTAAGCTACCAACCTCCATTATATCACAACTTCAGTTCAGATTTGTTTAAACAAGTTTCCACCTGCACAACAACCCCTTTTACTGCCAGTGAAACACACTCTTCCCCAAGGAGCCTGGTATTATAAATCACCAAAGTGCACATGCGGCTGCTGCCAGCGTGAGAGGGGTCTGGCACGATGAGTCTGTGGAGTAATGAGGGACGTGGAATAGCCCACACACATTAGGAAAGGAGAAACCAGAATGCAGCCTTAGAGTGTAGAAAGCAGTCTATCAAAAGCTTTTAAACTCAGCCTATTAGGTTCAGATATGGAAGTTTAATCTGCTAGCTGTGATCGTGAAGAGAGCAACCAGTTCCAAAACAGATACACACCATCAGATAGCCTAGCATGCATGTGTACATACACCTGTACATTATAAAACAAGAATAAACTATAACATCAGACTGCACTGTGTACATTTCATCATAACAACAAGATATGATCTTCAGATGATTGGACAAAACCCCTACTGAATTGAAGAGACTAGAATCTGAGACCCCATCCTGCCCGAGCTGCACATTTTCACCACTTCACCAAATTTGCACAACTGATTTTTTTTCCCAATAAGGTCTCAGGAGCTAGTTCCAAGTACGAACAAAAATTTACACTCAGCCCTTCTCCCTAGCTGCTGTTCCCATTGGTAACAGTAAATTGCTTTCTGTTGTAAGAGCCTGTAATGCCTGTAGACTCCATTTACCCCAGACTCCTTCCCTTTTCTGAAGGAAACCGGTGGTCTTTCAGCATCCTGGGGGTGGTCTGCAGACCTCCTCTTAGCTGCAGTTGCTCTGGTTCCTGTCTATGCTCCAATCAATTCATACCCAGCTCAATGCCACCCACAGTGCGCAGTTGCATGTGAATATCAGAAAGTTCTCCGAAAGATGCCAGCCCTATCTTCCTTTGATGTGCCATATTAGGTCCTAATGGGCCAAATTCTTCCCCTACACACATGCAGCTCCTGCTGACTTCAACCAAGGCTGCAGATTCACAACACACAGCTTTGTGCTAAGTAGAGACTAACCACAGTTTCTGAAGTATCTCAGAATAGAGCTCCCTCCAGCACAAGAAGTCATGCTCTTCAGTGCCTCAGCTATACCAGTTGCTGGAATCTGTTTGTCCCCAGGAGAGGTCCATATCCATGTGTAAACACATTTTTATGGGTACACTATTGCAAAAGACTAATTGGATTAAATAGTTCTTACTGCCTGAGGATTTTTCTGTACTGTGTCTACAAATTACACATGTAGGCACAAGCCATTTCTAAATAAACTAGCCTGGACACTGGTAGAAATGTAGGAAGGGACTCGGTGCGGGATCAAAAATCCACAAGGGAGTCTGGGTAAGATTCATGGAATTTACCCATACCATGTTCTGTACTGGGATAATTGCTCTTCTAGCAGTACCTAATGAGCTAGTTTAAAGCTAAATCAGCCTCAATAACTGGTGAGAATTGCAGTCATAGCACAGACCTCAGTATAGCCCTCCCCCAAAATAGTGATCGTTAAGCTTATGCAGTTCCTTGTAGGACTGAATCTTAATTATACCAAAGCTGTTCCACTCCTTCATCCACCATATGTGTAGATGGCAAAGCCAGGTTAAACAGAACATGACATTCACATGCCTGTGGATTTTTGGTTCATTTTTTAATAACTGACATATATTTTACAGTAGAATCACAGTGATGAGCTGGGTGTAGTTCTGAAAGCAATCAGAAGCAGTTATTTGCATTTACTTTAGAAAAATGCACCATATGTTGAACCCAAGGCAGTTTATAAAGTACACAGGGTAGCAGGAGTAATTCAGAATCATCCTTTCCATACCTTTTCAAGTCTTTTGAAAAATATGCAACTATCAATACTGACCTGAAAGATTCCTGTGCTGTGCGTATACATTCTGTACTTTTTGCCAAGTATATTGGCACAGGATCATCCCAACAGCAAAGGCTATATTGAATTTTATATAGCAGAGACTCACAGAATTTGTACCCACATCACTCATTCTGTAACAGCCTGCAATTAATTTGTTGCAGAAGGATAAAAGATTATTCATCCATGAGTGGTAAATTTAATACAGGCTGGAAAATCTGTTGGAAAAATTAGGATTGGACTATTCTCAGCTAGCTCGGACAGGAGTGTCTTGATAAAACAAGACAGGGCAAGACAAATAAGACAATATAAAACAAGATAAGGCAAGGCAAGACATGTCAAGGTGCAAAGTTAGGTAGAGAACAGGTTTGCAGAGTCCCTTATCACATCCCTAATAGGGAAGCGTGGGTTATTGTGCTACCATCATTTAATTTCTGTGTTTGTATTGCTGTCTTCAGATTATCTACTCAGATAACATCTGCTCAAATGAAATGCAGGCAGTGGTAGTCCAGTACAGATTAAACGATGGGATTAATTGCTCTGCAGCTTCTTCTTTTCGTGTCTTTTTTTTCTCCTCTAACCTCATGAGTTTTCCCTTTTGCAGGGTCACGTAACACCATGGAGCTTGCAAAGTGTGCAACTTCCCCAGCATGCTGATTGCCTTGGCATGCGTCCCTCAGAGTCATAAGGCCTAAAGCTGTGACAGTCCAACAGTCATTTTACTCTGCCATGTTTCCTGGCAACACGGTGGGAGAGGAACTCTGCCAAAACCATCAGTGAAATGAACTGACTTCACAGAGCTGGTTATTTTAGATTTCATTGAAATTAAGGACAGAAGAGACAAGCGAGAGCTGTTTCATCTGGACTGCCTGTTTATCCCAAAACATTAAATATCTGTATCTCCAATCCAATAAATTATTCCCCTAAGAATTGTTCCATGTAATATTTAAAACCCGACTCCATCCTCTGGCCTCAAGCAGGTACTGTGAGGCTCAGATCAGGACACAGATGCAGCCTCACCAGCCCCAAATGGAAAGGGACAGTGACCTCCCTAGATCCCGTAGCTCCTTTCCTCCTAATGCAGGCAAACATGCGTTATTCACGATGAGAGTACTCTGTGGGCTCATATTCAATCTGGTTCCCACCTTCCCACCTACTACTGAGGCAGTTCCCAGCCTGTCCTAATGCCTGGAGTTGTTCTGTCCCAGGTGTAGGACTTTGCACTGCTCTTCATTGTAATGCAGGAGTTTTCTGTTGGCCCTGTCCTCAAGTTTATCAAGTTCCCTCTGGACTGAATCTCTGCTACTCAGTTTGTCACTGACTTCCCCTGTTTATGATAATCCTCGAATTCTCTGAAGGTATGTTCTGCCTCGTTATCTTATTATGGAGTAGCAAACACTGCAACTATTTTCACGGCACAAAAGGTAAGGGATGAACAGAAGACTTCAGATTCAGAGATCCCCACGCCAGAACGATACATACCACAATGTTCAGCCAGATCTTCTTCCCTCTCTGCACACAGGCTGTGGTCCATCTCCTGTCTTTTCTTACAGATAGGCCGGTTTGAGTAAGTCATTCCAATATTTAATCATTCTCACTGTTAGGAAATTCTATCTTGTTTAAGTTTGTTTAAGGAAATTCTCTCTGCCCTTTTCCAACTGTTTCAGATTTCAGTCTGAAGCCTTACTACAGTATTACATGAATTGGTTTGGGAAAACAACCTCAGACACAGCATTTTAAGATTTTTTTTCCCCATATTTTTGAAACTGATAATTGAAATTTTCTATTGATCTGAAGATGGGAAAGGAATTTGTGAAAAAGTTGCATATGTTTTCCCACTGTATTTGCAATTTTGGAATTTTTATATTTTAAAAAGATTTTTAGACCCATTCCACTGTGGATAATTTAGACCATACCAAGACCATAAGAAACTATTTTCCAAGTGTGTTTTATGGATCTATATGAATGACAAACAATGATAATTCTGCACAATGAAGTTGCCTACGTCTGGCGCACACGAGAGTTGGTGGATCTGAAATCTTTGGATATCAATATCTACGATCAGTTAAAGAGTTCTCAGCCTACTTTAAGCTTCATGTATTGCTTCTCAGAAGCTCTTGGTTTCAGAGTTGAGGAGCGTGGTGTGGTGTTAATAAGAACTAACTTAATATTGCTACCTCTTTGTACAAAGAAATTTGGCTGTAGTGAGTTTAAAAACCACAGGAGTGGAGATCTGCTTGCATACTAATTTAAGAAACAGAAGTTATAACCTGTTTGAGTTACTGCTGTTAAATGCTTAGTTTTTCTTTCTTCCAGTATTTATTTCCGTTGTATTTTCTCTGCATCTGGAATTGGTGCTAATCTTTGATGAGAAAGTCAGAAAGGTGAGAAGGCAGAAATGGTAAAACACTGCAATATAGATTTCCCATAGATGTTCCAGCTGCTCTGTACTTCTCTGGTGACACACAGCAGCCTTACATTAGTTAATCTAGTTTTATGGCTGTCTTGTATCACCGGGGTAACATAAAGCCACAGGAGCATATTGGTGAATCTGGTTCCATGAGTATGCTTTGGGCCAGGTTTGACTTTTATTTTTATCTATGTAATTCAGCAAAAATAATTCCTTTGACATCAGTGGGGTAGTTGCTGGTATGAGCATGAGGAAGCTAGAGTGTACTTCTGAGAAGAAAATGCTTCTATTTGTATCAGTAGAATGAGATTTGAGAGCTCTGCATGCAGTTCCTCATTATCACAACCTTTTTGTGAGAGCTTCTGCAAGACATCATTTTCGTGCTCATGACATGTAAAATGAGGGTGGAATTTTTTTCTTTCATCCTTCGTATGTCCCATTTCTTTGCATTAAATACTGAGACACAGAAACTGTTTCCTGGCATGTCTTTGAAAAGCACCCGGCACAACAGAGCCCTAATTTGTCATAAATTTACAAAAATGAGGTTAACTTTTCTTAATTCATGCCTAACGATGCTTTTGATGAGACAGAGAAGTTCACATGCACTCTGTCGTTTTCCCGGTTACAGCGTTAAACAGTTTGACTAGAGCTATTCATTTTTCCTCCAATATGCTGGTAGCATTTTCTACTCCACCCGCCAAAGAAACTGAACCTCTGATAGAATCCTGGAACTGCACAACACCTGGCCTTTTTGCCAAAATATTTTCAAGGTGTTGCACGGTGGTGAAAAGTAAATTTTGAAAACTGTTTTTCCCCCCACTGCTAAAACTCATCCATTCCCAACAAAAACATTGCTCATGTCTCAGGCACTCTCTGCCTTACAGGCTATTTTATGAAGAAAAGGAGGAGGGAGGGAACACTCCGCATAATTCCTCTCAGTCCCCTGCCAGCATCTACCTCATCAGGGGAGTTAAGTCCAAGAGGTATTGTTAAATCCTTATGCCATCCTTCTGAGACTTGTATGAATTTTGTCCTCCTTTACACGTGCTTCCAGGTCCACTGGGATTGCTTCAGCATCAATCTGAAAAAAAATAAATAAAAAGGCAAGAGGGGAAAAATAATTCTCAACTCCCCTTATTAATGTGGGAGGTCTCAGCTCCCCCAGAAGGCCCGTGAGATGTTGAGCATGCTCATTTGGACACAAATTTTGGCAGTTTGCCATCACTACAAAGGACAACGTGGGCTCCTGAGCTGTGTACCACCTCTGCCACTCTGTAGGTGTTTGAGAAGTGGTGGTTAGAACCGGCAGTGTGAGATGAAGCTTACGTGTACTGTGGAATAACAGGACGATTTCCTCTCCCCTGTCCTGTCTGGGTATGCCTGTGTTTGTGTGCAAAGGTGGAGAACTGCCTTGATTTCTCATCTGTTTAGAAAGCGCTGCTTTTACTGGCCAAGAAAGCAGGCAGGTGGGCAGATATTTCTTTCCAAAATTTCCAGTGGCATTATATGCCTTCAGCCAGGTATGAGGCTAACTTGTGTACATAACATTTCCATTCATTTGTCGTTGCCCCCTCTGAAACTACCCATTTAAGAATCATATTTTTGATTGATTGCACCAGTTCTATTTGCCTAGTTCTCTTTTTTTCAATGCTCCACCTTGTTCCGTTGTTTATTCCCAAGCCACCTATGAACTGACTCACCTGTTGTATGCTGAAAAGTCTGAGTTGATGATGAATACCAGTTCTGTAAAGCTGTTCAGAAGAGGCAAATTACATGGCCATTATAAGCCAGTTGCATGAAAATCCTTGGGTAAACATCATGTAAGTCAATGAACAGAGCTCCAAGTTGGCACGTTTTCCTTTTAGGTAATGGATAACCCTGCATACAACTACTAGAGTGTTCCCTCTGAACTAATAATGAGGAGGAAGCAAAGATCATACTTGGATTTAGTACAGCCAAGTGTGAGGGCAAGAGTTTTATTAAAGGAGTTCAAACAAAAGGGCAGGCATGACCAAGATGTTATGCCTAAGGATTTAAATTTAGTTTCCTGTATAAGTATGCAACGTCTGCCAAGAGACAAATTGTTTCCAGGGTAACACTTGAAAAGAGTGATCATATATCCCTTAGAGTCGGGCTGTTGAACATTCGTATAACAGGACGCCACCATGACTTTGTGCATGCATTGAGTTTTATGCAGGAACTGTGCTAAGTGAGGTTGTACTGGAGGGAATGTCATTCACAGTAATTTTTTTTTTTTTCCCTGCCATTTTCCAAGAGAAACGGCCACCAGCAAAGGATTTCCACCCAGCAGTGTATTGCTATGAGATACTACTGATTGAAAGTGCAAATGAGTGTTTAAGAGCACTAAGAATTGAATTTTCAGGGATGGCTGATGGAATTAGCTACTCAGTTCTCACTGAATTGCAGTAGAATTTTCATACTTTCTGTACAAGCTTTTTTTGGAAATCCCAGACTAACAGTCCATGGCACTGTGAAATAGCTGAAATGATCATTTGGTGCATCTGATGTCTAATCGCTGAAGCTATGCCCATGATAAAAGGAGTTCCTTATTGATTCCCTGTACGAGAACAAGGACAATAAACAATGTATTACTACATTAGTTTTGAAAAATGTGGGCAAATCAGTCTGAAGGTGGGCTCAGAGCAGTCCTAATGGTGACTAGTTTCATTTCTAATGCATCCTGCTCTAGAATGTTGAAAATATTTACTGAAAACAGGAAAATAAATGCTAAAATATCTTTTGCACTCAAGTCATATCCTGCTTTTTATCTGGGATCAGGTTTGAGGTAGTTGAGAGATTGCCTGATCTTTTTTTCATTTTTTTGACTTTTTTTTTTTTAATGAGGAGTTTGAAGTCACTTGGTGTTGACTTGATTGGAGAGATTTCTTTTCCAGTTTTTTGGTGATCTGCAAAGTTACAAATATTTAATTTAATTTTTTTTTTTACTCATGCCTTTGTTCTTTTTTTAGTGAAACTAAAACCACTTATCAAAATGAAACATCATTTTGAATCCAAACCTTTTGTTCTGAAAATGTCAAAATGATGTCCTTAGAGTTAAAAAATAAAACAATCCATTTTCCAGAATCAACAGCAATTTAAAAATATTTTGGTTTATCAAATTTGCATTTTCTTGGCAGAAAGAAAAGAAGAAGTTGTATTCTATTTTATTTTGCTGACCTGGATCTAGTTAGAAAAAGGTAGAAGCTGAGTGAAAAAACTAGAATATAAGAAAGGAGAGTGTAGGGGCATTGTATTGCGTTGCAGTTGTCCTGGTGTAAACGCAAAGGTGTCAGTTTTCAGGGTTGCATTTTTCTTTTGTTAATGCAGAATCATTTCTCTCTTGGGTGGCTGAGATAGCAGTGTGCAGATTTTAAATGTCAGCTCACGCTTTTCTGCTCGGTGGAGCATACTTATTTCTGCCTTCTAAGGTTGATTTAGATTTTATTGAGAGAAACTTTTGTTTTGAACCAAAGCTAAGAAGTTTGGCTTCCTTCTGCTCAAAGCTGAAATACCCAAGATCATGATCTCCTTCTGTAAATACCGAGATAACTTCTGCTCTTGAGAGCAAAAGTGTTTAAAGGACATAGTTGGCTTAAAAAAAATCTCTTTTCTCAGGCATTTGGTTGAGAGAATGGGATGTGGGGGAAGGAGGGTTTGATTGTTTGTAGTTTTACGTCAGGAAGTCTAGCAGAAGCCACTGCAACATCTCATAAAACATTGTGCAGCTGTGTGCAGACCTCAGGGTGCACAGATGCGTATGTATTATATTTCCTTGGAAGGGGCACAAGCTGAACTTTTCAATTTTGACACCCGACAGCATCCAGCAAAGGTGAGGTCTGCTACTTGTGCTTTAGGTTTTAAAATTAAAAACGTGTGTGTTGTAGTGCTCACATGACATGTATAAATGTATAAATGAGGGCCATTAAGTGAGTGCGTTTACACATCATTTAAATGAAACAACACACCTAACCAGATGGATTCCTAAAATGAGTAATTGTGTACTGTTATTTCCATAACTATCGCCCTTCCTGGTATACCCTCACTTCTCTGGTATGTCCATCACTTTGATTTGAGCTTCCAGATTGTGGGCCAAGACCTTGCTTCTCTATGTTTTCTGTGAAGATCTTGACATTATTATGTGCAACTGGGAGTGGGATTTTTCTCACCTAACTTTAGCCATCAAACACTTAGGCTCTAGTCTGAGCTTGCCTTTTTGGCATCCTTGGTAGCCAATGGAAAGAAACAAGATTTTCTTTTTCAGAGGGCAGTTCTACCCATCCAAAGAGATATATAAAAGACAGTTAGACCCACGTAGTCCTCTAGATATGCCTGTCATTGATTGCTTACGCTAAAGGGAGTCTGGGGAACTAACTTGGACAAATTGCCAACCTTAGTGAGATGAAACCAAGGTTAAAAATAACATCAAAGAACTAAAAAGAACACAGAAAGGTAGAAAAAGGCAACATCCAAGGGCTTTTGGGAGACCCTGAAAGCTTTTACCACATCTCTGCATATAGCAATTTCTATAGCGTTTTGTTCGACTTTCCATGAGAAAGTCTGTCAACAGTGCTGCATCTTATTATGGTTTCCAGGATGGCTGCCCAATTTAAAACAGGAAAATCAGGTCTCAAATCTTGACATGCATGTAGGAGGACTCCAGAAGCCAAAATCTAACTACATGTCTGAAGCAGCTGGATAAAACTACCAAACAAAAATAGAATATTAACCAGCCTACAATCCCTTTTTCAATTCAGACCTTAAACATACCAGTGGTGTGAAGTATAAACTCTTGTTTTTCAGATTTTGTTGTCTTTGTTCTTGAAAATTGGCAAAGTATCTCATGCAAATACCACCCTCCACCCATATAATTCTAGCCTATATGAAGTTGTCAAAACACATCTACTTCTTTGTTTCTGTTATATCAACTTTCATTCTTTTTCCCTCCACAGATGGTAAGAAAAAAATAATAATAATGCCAGCTTTTCTTGTAACTCTTTTTTCCTTGGATTTCGAAGTGCTTTACAAAGGTCAATATCATTATTCCCCATTTTTCATGTGTGGAAATTGAAGCATTTAGCTGTGAAATGGCATCCAAATATAGAACCTGAATACTAGTTTCCAGTTAAAAACAGAAGTTGATATTCTTTTCAGTAACATTTCCAGCAGATGAAGTGGGTCTTAAGGAGTATGAGTATGCTAGTAGCGGTGCATTTAGGACTCCTGGCACAAAGAAAAAGAAATCTGCAAATGTCATTCATTATTGTGACCCATTTTGCTGTCATGGCACTTGCTCTTTGCCACATAAGTATGCCAGACAGCTGCACAGCAAAGTGTTGCAACTTCTGGACTGTTCATCAGTTGCTTTTTATGGTGATAAAGTGAAAGCTGAACTTGTTATAATACAGGGTATGTGTTCATGTGCATGCACAATGTGTGTAATATAGGTGTGTATCCGTGTGCTATGAGTGGTTGGTTGGCTGTGGTCTGAGCTGCATCTGTTAGCAATGAAAAATATGTGTTTTCTCACAGACATAAAATTCTGGGCCACTTAAAGGTGAATATTTTCATCAGATCTCTCCCCATCCTGTAATTTATAATCAGTGGAACTAGTGTGCAGTGCTCTAAGACCATAAAAAAGATAGAAAATAATCATGAAGGGAGAAGTTTGTAATGTTTGCCAGATGATAATCCAGAAGGTCTACATGTTCGGAATGTAGGTTGGTGACCCCTGTTACCTTCTTCAACAACACAAGAAGGAAGAAGATAATAAGATTATGTATTGGAGAGTAAGTAGTCAGCAATGTCATGGCACATGCTTCTATTAAAGTGCGTGGACAAGATTTTATAATTAACAGCTAGCTTTATGCACATCCTGCACATATGCTGTGGGATACAGCAAGGGGACTGGGTTAGAGGGGAGAAGGGTTGGAAAGCATGTCAGAGGACAGATGTGAAGAGCTAAGGGAAGGTAGCAAAACAATACCACCCAGTCGTCCATCTGTGAAAAGGGAAAAATCTTAAATGAAGGATCCTTTCTAGGCTTTTAAATATGTCATATATAATATACTGCTTTGTACTTCCTGTTTGTGTTTTGTCTATTTTATGATCTCAGGAGAGTGAGTCAGTCAATGTAAAAATGGAAATGCTTTGCTGGAAAATATTCTGCTCTTTTCATGTGATATGAATCCTGAAATATTAATTTCTTCTTCCTTTTATTCTTAACAGGTCTGCAGGGCATTTACAGCTCTTGGAGGCACATCTCAGGACTCTCTGGCCATATCCATACGAGTAAGACCACAGGCTGTTCTCTGGCTCTGAGGTCAGTGACATAAAGAGCTGTTAAAGTCCTTCAGACTTCAGAGTCTTCAGAGTCTTCAGAGGACTGCAACCACCCTGCCTCTGGGCAATCGTCCCTGGCCCATGCATACTTCCAAACAGCGCCCAGGAACTGTTTACAAAAGGGCCAATGGCAGATGCTGTTTAATTGCCTTGCTGAATAGGTGCACTCTGCTTTGCTCTAAGCATCACCCATACTGGTCCTGCAAATGTTCACACACTCAGTCCTCCAAGCAGGAAGGAAAAGTAGTGAAAAAATGTCTATTATTTAGAGAAACTACTTATTCTTGTTAATGTTAGCGATATTATGATGAAGGTTAACACTGTTATTCTGAAAATCAAGTCCTGCTCTATCTTGGCAATAGAATACTAACTTAAAGGAGATGATCACTTCTCACTCTCAGCATTACTCCTGTGCCTTTATGTAAAGATCTGGGAACTCAGGAGCTCTATACCCAGTTCAGAACATTCTCTAATGATTTGTCTCTCTGACATGAAGTTTCTTTTAATTTACAAATCAAGCAGATTCGTTCAGAAGTCACTATACAAAACCAATTATGAAATTACAATGTGGAATGTTTAGAATCTCAATTTTAGAGATCAAGATAAGATAGGCAAAACCGACTGTTTTCATTAAATAATGATTGCTAATTGAGCAGTAATCTAAGGGTATTTTTTGTCCTGGACCTATGTGATAAACACTTAAACCAGCTTTTTTTGAAATGGATGGGAGGTTTTCCACTGATTTAGTAGCATTTTATATGAGTCTCTATTATGAGTCTTTCCAGTACATACTAAAAGCTAAATTAGCGCAGAGATAGTGACAGAGGGTCTGAAGTATAAAAGTCCCAAATCCTCACATAGACTCTATTGCTCACAGGCATACAAATAAGCTTCGGATTGACTGTCTGAGCCTGACCTGAGCTCTGACCTGAAGTGCACAAAGCTTGAAGGTTTTACATCCAAAGTGTCTGTTCTCATAGTGCATTCTGGAGCTCTTCCAGAAGTGTCCAGAACTTCCTCTTTGTCCCAGGACATATTGCGTTCCTCTTCTGGCAGCAGCCCATGAAAATGTGCAGGTAGAAACAAAACAGAAAATTTCTAGCCCACGGCATATTATGTTAAGGGAATCTATTGTATTGACATAGGGGTAACTAGAGATGAATGAACTAGTTCAGTCTAAATAACAACCAGCCCCAACCTTTGCCCACTCGAAAAGTGACCCTAACCCGAATCTTTTTCCAATTTGGATTGGTTCAGAGAGATCAGCTGCCGAGTCTGTCAGCTGGTAGCCAGACACCAGAGCAGACATAACTAATTAGGATATATTCCCTCATCTGGAGATTAAACATATTTTTTGTGCTCCTTGCATGTTCCCATAGTTACAATTTGCATTAAAACCTCCTGGTCTGAAAGCAGTGCCTTCAGAACCAAAGCAAGTGAAAAAGTAGCTTTTTCCCAGAGAAATCTATGGGAGTTCAATTTGTCTTAACTGGATGTTTTCTCCCTCAGTACAGTTCAACCTTCAAAGTTACTGACATTCCATCTTCACAGAACATCTCATTCTGAGTTTCGTAGAATCGTAGAATCATAGTATCATCAAATGGTTTGGGTTGGAAGGGACTTTAAATATCATCCAGTTCCAACCCCCCCTGCCATGGGCAGGGACACCTCCCACTAGACCAGGCTGCTCAAAGCCCCATCCAGCCTGGCCTTGAACACTTCCAGGGATGGGGCATCCACAACTTCCCTGGGCAACCTGTTCCAGTGCCTCACCACCCTCACAGTAAAGAATTTCATCCTAATATCCAATCTAAATCTACCCCCCTTCAGTTTAAAACTATTACCCCTTATCCTATCGCTACACTCCCTGATAAAGAGTGTCCCCCCATCTTTCCTGTAGGTCCCCTTTTAGTACTGGAGGGTGGCAATAAGGTCTCCCTTGAGCCTTCTCTTCTCCAGGCTGAACAACCCCAACTCTCTCAGTCTGTTCTCACAGCAGAAGTGCTCCAGCCCTCAGATCATCTTTGTGGCCCTCCTCTGGACCTGCTCCAACAGGTTCATATCTTTCTTATGTTGGGTGCTCCAGACCTGGATGCAAGACTCTGGGTGGAGTCTCACCAAAGCAGAGTAGAGGGGCAGAAACACCTCCACTACCTGCTGGCCATGCTGCTGGTGATGCAGCCCAGGATGTTGTTGGCCTTCTCGGCTGTGAGCACACATTGCCAGCTCATGCCGAACTTCTCATTGACCAACATCCCCAAGTCCTTCTCCTCAGGGCTCATCTCAATCCATTCTCCGCCCAGCCTGGATTTGTGCTTGTGATTGCCCCAACCCAGGTGCAGGACCTTTCACTTGGCCTGGTTGAACTTCATGGGGTTTGCATGGGCCCACCTCTCAAGCCTGCCAAGATCCCTCTATACAGCATCCCTTCCCTCCAGCATGTCGACTGCACCACACAGCTTGGTGTCATTGGCAAACTTGCTGAAGGTCCACTTGATTCCACTGTCCATGTCACGGACGAAGATGTTAAAGAACACTGGTCCCAGTGCTAACCCCTGAGAAACACCTTGGATGTCGAGCCATTGACTACAACTTTTCCTTATTCACCGAGTGGTCCATCTGTCAGATCCATGTCTCTCCCATTTAGAGAGAAGGGTGTTGTGTGGAACAGCACCAAATACTTTGTACAAGCCCAGGTAGATGATGTCAGTTGCTCTTCCCTTATCTACCAATGCTGTAATGCTGTCATAGAAGGCCACCAAATTTGTCAGGCACAATTTGCCCTCAGTGAAGCCATATTGGCTGTTACCGATCACTGTCTTCTTTTCCAAGTGCCTTTAGCTTAGTTTTCAGGAGGATCTGCTCCATGATCTTGCTGGGCACAGAGGTGAGACTGACCAGCCTGTAGTTCCCCAGGGTCTCCTTTTTTTCCCTTTTTAAAAATGGAGGTTATGTTTCCCCTTTTTCAGCCAGCCAGAATTTCACTGGACTGCCATGACTTCTCAAATATGATGGATAGTGGCTTGGCAACTTCATCTGCCAGTTCCCTCAGGACCCACAGATGAACCTCATCAGGTCCCATGGACTTGTGCACCTTCAGGTTCCTTAGATGGTCTCGAACCTGGTCTTCTCCTACAGTGGTCAGTTCTGTATTGTCCTGGTCCCTGCTTTTGCCTTCTGTGACTTGAGAGGTGTGGCTATCTCCCTTTACGGGCTCTAATAAATAAGAAATAAGCTTCAGAGCAACTTATTTCTAAGCTTTTTTATGCAAACTTAGCCCACATATTAGCAGAAATTGTCCAACAACCATATGATTTTGTTATGGCTTGAGAGAAAATATGGCAAATCCCAATGCTCTAAAAATAGGCATAACTTGGGACTTCAGTGAGGAGCTGTGTGTTCTGGTGGCTAGAACTCATGAGTTGTCCGTGGAATAAGGATAACCCATAGGACTGAGAATATTTCACTGAGCAGCTGAACTTTGGGCCTCTACTAAACAGCTTGCTGACTGTGAGAGGCAGAGTATGAAGCTTCCCTATCTTTCTAAAAACAAACATTGGTGCTGATGTATGTATTCTTCTGCACTTGCTGTAATTGCAGCTTTTGAGTGACTTTGCTCTACCATTTATTATTTTCTGCCCAGATTTCAATCTGGTTCCACAATGGTTAGACAGTGTGCTAATGTATTTGAGTCAGAGTATGTTTACCCTGTACTTTGATGCCAGTGGTATTCAGAATCTGGGGAAAAGTTAATATCATGAAGGTCAGAATCTCAGTAGGTTTTGAAACCAAGATTAAACATTCTTATGGCTAGAAAGAACATAGGGCATCTTTTTGATAGGGAGACTGTAAACTCACATGTTCCACATGTGTTAGTGAATGGTGGAAAAAAATTTGGAAGAATATAGAGGAACTAAGCATCATGTGCTCAGTTTCTTTTCAACATGGATTGTTTTCCTGCAAAACAGTTTTAGTTATGTATTATGTATGTATTGCCAGAAATTATTTAGCCATTCTGCATTCAGCAAGGTACCTCTCTACTGTCTGAGTAGGATGGTACTGTTAGTTGTCTGTATTTTTTTTTTTAATGCCAAACTGTGGACTGATTATGTGTAAATGACAGTTCTATATAACTGGAACAGGAAACATATTTCCATAATCCATGTGTCAAAGCTGTAAGACAACTGGAATGGCTTTCTAGAACCTCTCCTTTCTGACAACCCGTACTAATTTCTTTATTTTTTCTGCAAATCCAGCTCAAACTTCCCCTTGCTGAGTCAGTCGTTGTTTGTAACAGAAATTGACTGCTATTTAATTTTACTTCTTAAATATTCAATGGCATAGTAGTCAGGGTTTTACGGTCCTAGTGGAACTCAAAAACATCTGCACCAGAAGGCACAGTAGTCACAAGAGCTGAATGGGTGCAATTTTCACTAAGTGTGATTTAAAACTTCTTATACGTTTTATGTGATTAAAAATACTTAGAAGCATCTTCTAAACCGTTTCCTTCAACTTCATGAATTAAAAGTTGAGACAGAGTTCTCCTGCTTCAGCCATGTACTTAGCCAGGTACATACCAAAGTATGCATGCTTCTGTGGATATCTTACTTGCTGCCACCTAGCTACCAGCCCAGATGGGTGAAGTCTCACATGATGTGGGATCAGGTATGTTGGGTACTCCACAGCATTTCAAAAGACACCAGAAACTTGTGTTTAGGCAGATGAGTCTGCCCCTAGCTCACAGTTAACTGAATCACTTTCTGTGTTCCTTTGACTGAATCAACTGCATCTTCATTGACCATTTAGGGAGCTTAGGCACCTGGCCCATGTAATACATGCCTATGTGTAGAGAATGAAATTAAGGTGTCTAAATCTCTTACTGAATTCTTCCCTCACTCAGTTTAATCATTCAGTCTCAAAGGGAAGAGGCAGACACTTCCACCCATCTTGTCACCCCAGCATAAGACCAAGGGATGACTCATGTCCCTCTTGAAGTGCCAGTCTCCACTGACATAAGTCCTCACCCAAACATATTTATACCGGAGCTTTGATCAAAAAGCTTGGGAACACAGGTTTCTCTTCTCTGTCCATGCTTCCCACAGGCAGGGGAGCTCAAAAGTCAGAAGAGCATTGCCTTGATGTCAGTGCAGGACCTTAGGACCTTACAGAGTGAGAAATACTGCAATTCTGCAAATACAAAAAACCTCTGCCTGGATCAGCAGAATAGGATATATTTGGAAAACAGTACACATCTGAAGGAGACAGGAGATGTCACACTGACTGTGTATTTTCACTTGCTCTATGTATTTCATTAGACATAATATGAAAGCTTTGCTGCCTGCCTGCCCAGTTATTTCACTCTTTCTGTGAATGCTGGGTACACATCGCATCAGACTGAGTGGCAAACTTTGTATAATGATCTCTAATCCACCAGTACAGTTACAATGACCCCTAATCCACCAGGTCAGTGGAGCTTCCTTGATGTTACCTGTACTGGACAGTTTGTCCTTGGAAGAAAAATGTTGCATGAGTAAGAACAGAAATAAATATGGAAGTGTTTTCTCTGTGCAGCATATCTTGTCTATTTCTTTGATTATTTTTAACTATAGTAAAGGTTTGATATTTTCCAGGCATTGTGACTGCTCTTCATCTGAGAATCTCAGAGCATTTTAGAAAGATTAAAATTAACCCTCACTCTATATATGTACGCTATGTAAGTTTTATTACAGACAGTTTACAATGCTGTCATTTAGCACATACAATCAGTTATGAGGTGGAAAGCTGAAGCAGAGTCCAGTTATCACTTGTCACTGGAAATCTCTAATTAATATACAAGCAATCCCTGTGGATAGGGTTAAAGGTACCAGAACCGTCACTGAAAATCTCAGTGCTTGTCAGCAACTCCTGTGCTGTGGAACCATTTATGGAGATCACTAATAATATTTTTAATTCTGTTAAAATGTGTAGGAACACTGGAGATGAACTTCTGGATTGTTCATTAGTAAGACAACCCTTGCTGTCAGTCTGATAGATCCAATGGCCTTTTTAATATTAAATTTTCTTTCAGCATGTCTTAAAACCATCACAAGCCCCTCTAAGCAAAGCTGTAATTTGATACATAGTCATGCAGTATGTTTTTAACCTGCTTAAAGCCACTCTGCGATCCCCTCAAATTCCTCTATCCATCGGCAAAACTGAACAAATGGTGAACAGTTTCATTGATGCAACATTCCCTATGGCCAGCGAAAGGGGATTTGGATCTGTTTTATGCCTATTTTGATGTCAGTATTCAAGAAAACTGGTAGTATAACAAAATAGAGGGTAAGACAACCCTACCATGAAGATCTTACAGTCCGAGGTTCACATTATATCATGCTTATTGTGGCACAGTGGCAATTGCCTTGACTGTAACTCTTGAATTATTATTCAGGACAGAGAAATATGGGCAGGATGGGCAGGATGATGAGCATTTAGCTCACTACAATAGACTTACAGAGTAGGGTTGATGGCTGAAGCAAAATAAGATGTGGACCACTATGTTTAAACAATGCGAAGCACAGGTCATTTTAACGTTAACAGATTTTTAAGACCAGAGGTAGCACTGTAGTCATCTAACTCTTATTTCCTGCATAACAGAAGCCAGAATGTTCTGCAGATTAATTCCTGTTATGGAGACAATCATTCTCCCTTTTTCAAAGTCAAGAATATTGAGCTCAAAAGCTTATGGTTGAACTAGACGTAGAGGTGATGGGTTTGAGCTTATTTGTTCAATTATTTCCTGGAGAAGCTGCGTAAGCAAAGGTACAGAAATCATTTTTATCTTTTCAAATCTTCTTCCTCAATTGTCTTATTATAGCAGTGTTTATGATCTGGCCTATATTTATTGCATTCTTCACTAGCATAGGCCTTGCATTCCTCACTTGATGTTTGCCATGTGTTGGGCATTACTTGAAATACATGGTTCTGGTTTCTTTTCTCCACAGTCACCGGACAATTAACTGATACAATGTAGTCAGTTTTTGAAAATTAATTTCAAGCCATCACTTATAAAGGTAACACATTGCTAGAGTACTGGTATCAAGAAGATGCCAGTGAAGAAAAGAAGGAGGCAATAAACAATCAAGCTGGCACTGAAATCCAGCAAGATTAGTAAAATGACATAAACTGTAATTCGCATTCCTTCTTTTTCTCTCCTTTTCTTTCCACGCCTGTATACCTATAGTTACTCTTTATGTGTATGTGCCTATAAACGGATTCTTGCGTCTGACATAAAATGTAAAGGATTTGGGTTTTTTTTCCCTAGCTGTGAGATGAACAGAGGCAAGTTTCACTGGTTTGACTTTGTGTGTCCGGATTTTTCCTGTGGCTGTTATTACTCGGCACCTGTACTTCCACTGCTTCTTGTCTCCTGTAGGAAAGTAGGTCTGTTCAATATCGAAGCAGGTAAAGTGAAGGCTGTGTCTGAAGCCGCTGCTTTCTATTTGTACAAGCAATAGGTACAAAGTGGACATTAAACAGGCACCCTGCTGTGTACCTGATCAGTGTCTGTTTCATGTCTATAGTTTTCGTGTATTTATCTTATACCTGCACCAGGAGCTGTTTCTCTCTCTCTCTTTCTCTCTTTCTCGCTCTCTTTCTTTCTCTCTCCTGTCCTTCCCCCAACACACACTTCTTTTTTCTTTTCCTTAAAAAAAAACAGATGATGAATTAGGATAAAAAGTGGCATCTTTGGGAAGATTAGATAAATCAGTGCCTCTGGGACACAAACACAGAAAACCCAGTCAGCTACAGGGGTGACAGACCTAATCCACTAGTGAAAATGAGTCTAGGAGAGGAATTTAAAGCCAGTGTTTAAATAGGTGGGATTTTGTCTATGTGCTGCACTCACCAATTCTGCATATAAATTCCCTCTTCTCATTGCCCAAGATTTTAATGCAGCAGGTTAAAGGGAGTTCACTTCCCAACATTGGTGTTTCAGCTCTGTGGTTTCAATCCGCCTCTGAAAGTCTCAAAAGCACCTACCTCTCCTCATTGACTTAAATGGATGTCCTGGCTAGACAACTCAGTGCCAGTTCATGCTATTAGCTTGCTCCTAAAAAAGAACTGAGTTCTAATAAACCAGAAGGATTTTTTCTTGTGGCTGGTGACTGCTGAGACCATGCAGCATGCTCTACGTCTTTCTGTCTGCTGTTGCTCTTCCAGAAGTCTTTCAACCTCACATTGAGATGGGGCCTGTTAGTGGTACATGGGACGCGTGGATAGGCAACCCTCAATACATCCAAGAGAAGAAATCATGGCTGATACTGGTGATGAGTCTGGAATAGCAATTAAGTGCTGGCCTCTGCTATCTTTCTAGGCCATCTCCATCCACCAGATCTTAAACCCTTTGCCTTGCCTTCCTTTAGACCCCTGACTTTAACACTAATGGTTGCAAGTACAAGAAATTAATCCATTAGTTATGGTTAACAAAGGACAGTATGGCATTCAGTGCCTTCATAGGAGTTAGATATACTCTAATTGTGAGATATATGTACATATACATTGCTTCTATTACTCTTTGCTTCATATACTATCTGAAATCTTAACTTGAAGGTCAAAAGCAGAACACATACATTTTCATATATTGCCCTTTGTTTTGTCCCCTCCAGACTGCATATTTCAGGTGACAAATGCAATTTGATCCCAAAGTCTTTTCCTCTGAGACCCTGTGACAGGAGCAGATTAACCACCACAAACAAAATATGATTCATTTTGTTGCTCCAGGGAGTACGATGCCCAGAACAAAGCCCTGAAAGAGCAAATTTGTGGCCACACATTTCCCTCTACCTAACCCTCTACCCTAATTTAGTATACCATGACTTACTGCAAGTGCTGTAGTCTGGGAAGATGTAGAGCAAGCCTGTATTTAAGTTCTAGTGAAATTTTGACGCCATCCTGTCAGATATGTGAGCACATCTAAAAGGGTTGAGAAAGCTTTTTCTTCTGTCTGTTTGGTTTTTGTTTTGTTCTGTTTTGGTTTTTGTTTTCTTTTTCCCTGCCACTTGTTGAATGGCTTTCTATCATAAAATACAACTATTCATGCTGTGGTGAGTTGAATCACAGTTCTTTCCATGTTGAATGAGTGAATACTAAACTTGTGAAGGCACAGGGGTCTGCTTGCCTTCCTTCTCCATAGCCCCCTGAATCTTTCACGCATGGGTGCAAAGTGGACCTGGAGGTGAGGCAGTCTCTTATTCAGAATACTTTACAGGTGATGATCAACGAGCTCTGCTGGAGCATGGGACTGGTGGGCTCCCACCACTTTTGTCCAATATGGATGTAGATCTTGGATCGTCCCCTTTGCTTGGACTGGTCTGGACCAGGTTACACCCTTCCCTGGTGGGAGCTGGCTGTTGTCAGTGTTATGTCAAAAAGCCTCTGCCAGACTCAGCTAACCAGGCTCTTCATGGGACTGCATCAGGGTCAGTCTCTGCAGCCTAAACAGCACTGCACACATACCTGTTCTTCTGAGCTAGTCCCATCCAGAGGATGTGACAGAAACTTTCAGCGCAGCACCTGAGCGTTTACGCAAGGGGATTAGAATTGCTCATCTGAATACAAACACCTAAAACTTATTTTGCAGATGGGACTCAGTTCCCCCAGTTTAGGCACATGATTTTCACTCACATCTGAGGATCCTAATGAAAGAGTTTTCATAAAACAAGTGACTATAATTTCCCTGTGTAGTTAAGGAATAGAGGCAGGTGCCTTTGAAGACCCATGGATGTTGATTTTATTTACCTAATTCAATTGATATGCGTTGATGACCATAGCGGGGACAGAGCAGACTGCAGCTGGACAAGATTCTTTGCTAATATTTTTCATCCGGTTACTTGTGACTTCTCCATTGTGATCACAAGAAAGTCCCCTGCACGCTCTGTGTTGCATTGAGATCTTCCCAAGGGTAACAACAGTACTAAATATGTCTTTCTTTTTTAATTATATTGTCACCTTTGTACTGGATACTAGGCTGAACTAATGAAAATATTCCCTGTTTGTTTCCAAACGTAAATTTCAGTCGTTACTGATCTGTACTGGATTTAATCAGTGACCTAGGAACTTTACCAACAGCTCCTCGGCTATTCCAGCTAGATCTGGTTTTAAACAGGTTTTATTAATATTAATTGGGGATACCATTTAAGTATCCAGAGAGGATCTTAATTAAAAAGTCATTTTGTTGGCTGATCCTATGGTAATTTTTATGATTTCTGACTCAGATTCCATTCCTCAGATTGTCACTGAAAATATTTCAAGATGCATCTTCTGCAGTATGTCAGATCTATGTAATGACAATGAAGTTGTTCCAACTCACACAAGAAGTTGGGGAAAAAAATCCAGCAGCATTCCAGTACTTCAGAAAGTTCCAAATTTCAATAAAATTGAATATAGGCATAACTCTCCCAAAAGATCAGTTCAGCTTCAAGAAAGATTGCTGTCATAAAATTAATTAGATTCTAGAAGAAGAATTTTTCTTTTTAATAAATATATATACAGATAATTTCGTGTGTATGTATGTAAAAAGGGGAGTACAACTTCTTTCAAGGTTTTTTATCATAAATTAAGCCCACACTTTAGAGATGAAGAAAATATTTTCTGTTAGCGTAATCAGATTACTCTATCTAGTTGGACAACAGCTTGCAACAGACAACGCAGAAAGAACATATACTGATTTTCAAATTCCAGATTATCATAAAACAAAACTCAAAACCTAAAATTGAAAGGAAAGCATGGGACACCCCACCACCACCACATTCTTTCATGCATTGCTTGTATGTAATCCCACTGACATCAATAAGTGTGTGCATGAATAACTGGGGAAGAGTTTGGCCCAGGATGTGGAAACTATTTGATAGAAAATGCTGAATTAATTTAAATTGCCTGGGGTATGAGCACTATCTTGTGGAATGAAAAGTGGCTGAAGGACTATAAACAAAAGCAGAAGACAAAACATTAAAATACAGATTTGTGGGAAGGTCTTTTCCTAGTGAGGTACTTCAGGGATCTGTATTCAGTATGGTTTTATTTAACATTTTCACTAATGATCTTGAAGAAGTAAGCCACCCATTAATGAAAGTCCTCTATGATGAATAAGAGGGTGGAGTTGCAAAAGGTGATGAAAGACAGATAGTATAAAGTAACCTGGGTACGGATCCAAGATTCCCATTGGCTTCAACAAGTTTTGGAGAGGATCATCAGAGATATTAGAATGATGGGCAGGAAGAATGACAAAATGAAATTCATTTTGGAAAACATACAAAGGTATCAGGTGAAAAATTATCCTAGACCTAATAATCAAAGGAAGACAGGAACATGGAGAGCAGCATTATAAGTGAGTTTGCAATGCATTAGAGCAAGGAAAAGAATATGAATACAGTTTGAGGTTCATGTGGTGCAAAAGGGAGGTACCGTTTTCTCGTACTAAGGCTAGACATTGTGGAATATTACTAGGAAAAGTAAAAAGGGACCCAAGGGCTAGTTTACAAAGGAGGAACTGTGTATATGCAAGTGGCAAAGGTACAGTCACCCCTATACCTACCAGATATTCAGGAATAGACATCTGCTATAGCTATAAATAGCCCACAGTGAAGCAAGCGCAAACAGGTCCCCAAAATACCTTGAAGACTGTTGTTATATTGAAGCTATCTGTTCTCTGAGGTGGCACTGACCTCCTCAAATCCCTTCCAAACTAAAATATTTAATTATTCTAAATATTGGATTCAAACACTTGCAGTGCTAACAGAAAGACAATTTCTTTTAAATAGTTATACCACATCTATTTCTGTCTTTTTTAAAATATTCTTGTGGCCAATCTCATGAAAATTTTGTAGATGTTAATGATGTTAATGATACTACGTCAAAATTATCAATGGGTGGGTATTACTTAGGTATATTTATGAGTATCATAATAATTCTTAGCCCAGGAGGTGCAGTCAGACATGTTGGGCCAGATTTTCAAAGTGTATAAATAATGCTAAAAGCATCTTTAAAGATGTTCAGCTAAGGAATTTTTATAAATCTTCTTAGATGCCTTTGATAATGACCCTTAATGACTGTCTCAAGATCACATAAGAAATTCATGATAGAAGAACTGAAGAAATGAATACAATGGATTAAAATCTACAGCTTTGTAGGGTCATTGTAAGTATCAAAGATCACTAAATAAGCTTTTGTCAGGCAGCTGCAACCTTCCACTGCTATAGACCAGCTTAGACACAATCATTAAAAACTAGAAAATCTAACAGATCTTTTTGGCTACTTACTCGGGTGGTATCTTTATTTGTGCTAGGATTCAGAAAAGCACTTAAGCACGTGCTTAAGTTTAATTTTAAGCAAATGTTGGAGTGCTTTACCAAACTGGGATGCAAAATTCATGATTTCCTATTACCCAGACTCAACACTGCATATAACAATGTAAGCATTCTTTTCAAATAAGAAACGCTTGCTATTCCAGTTCAGTTCTGAGCATTGTTCTACATTTGCCGGAAACAAAATAAGTCTGGGGGAATAATGTGTTTTGGAAACTTTTTATTCCCTCCAACATCAAGTGGAATTTGTTCTTAAAAAATACAAACATTTTTAAAGGTACAAAGATGTGTGAGAGAGATTGGGAAGCACAGCTATAGACTGATTCCTTTTGTTACTATACCCTTGTAAATCAGAAGCAGCTCCAATGGAATTTAACTATTAGGAAACCAAAAGATCAGAATCATTGCACTAGTTAATTCTTAAGTGAATTTAGCATTTCTGTGATGCTGTCTTGAATTTACTAAAATAAAGGCGCTATATGTAACTCTGGCACTGTGAAATCATTTAAAAGCTTGTCTAAATTATGTAGTCACACCCTTCTAAAATCTCCCTTTGCACCAGGGTGATGTCAAGCCAGCAGAGGCGACACCCGCATCCCCTGGAAGGGGAAGGACAGCAGGTCACACACACCTTCACTCTGCGAAAGCCAGGGCAGGTAGCAGCCAATGCTGCCCAGGTGGCACCGTGCTGTGCCTGAACAAATCAGCTCTGCTTCCAGCCCCTCAATCATAAGTCTGCCAGGGAAACTTTATTTCCCTCAAGCTGGTGTTTCTTTGGGAATCTCTGCACACCGCAGCTCACCATTTCCTGACGCTACATCTTCAGTGCCAAAAATATTAGCCCAATAGAGTGCAAAGGACCAATAGCAAACATAAATAGGCATGCATTAGTAAAATAAGATGAAATTATTCACTGATGTGGGAAAGCAGTTGCTCAGTGATGCTTTTATCAGTCTTTGAAAAGCCTCTTAGCTCAGCTCACTGCAATTGCTGCCACGTGGGTGCAAGTAGTGGTTGAAACAGTATTTCACGCTGACACTGTGCAGAATCCCAGGCATGCATGCAGCGCCTTCCCAGCATGGACTCATGAAGGAATGGAGTTCAGAACATAGGTTCTTTTTCTTTTTTTTTTTTTTTTTTGCCAGAACTTCTAAATTTCCATTTTGAGTAGAGGTGTATTACTTAATCAGTCAACTGAACAAGAAACGATACAGTGGTGGCATGATCAAAAGTTACGACGTCTCAGTGCTGCAGGTTAACTGTAGTTGACCTGCTTTGTGTGCCAAATGAGCCAAAAATCCTCACCAAAAAAAAAGAAGGTATTTATATAGCTGAAGATCATACATAGAAAATAATAAGAATGTCTCTCTCATGTGTGAACCAACATAAGCGTCAGAGATGTCATTAGGTTCTTTAAGGTTTGTTTTAAAGCTAAATAAATAATATATGATGAAATTTTTCAGATTATTTTAGGTTGTTTTTTTTTTTTTTTCTCCAGGAATGTCAGTAAACACATTTGTCTGTCCTTAAATTATTTGTTATGAAGCTTTCATATGTAAATTCATATTTTCTTGAATTGCTATAATTGGATGGAATCATCTCATCTGTTTTTATTCCATGAGTATTTCTACTCAGAGATCCATCCACCATATTTTAAAATTAAATTTCCATGAACGCTCACTTTCCTTGATCACTGATGCTACCAAAATCTAATGATTTGAACATAGGCTTGAAAGGCATGATTTGAGAACAAAACAAGAATGATTTTGTAGTTAATTAATTTAAGGAAAAAAACAGCTAAGACAACAAACACTACAGTTCACATTACAGTGATGAGTGCATCGCAAGTGCCTGCATTACTTAGGCAGACAAGGATAAATTTATTCCATACCTCTGAGATAAGAATTGAGTCTGTCACACAGGAAGTGATCCTTCACTCTATTTGAATGATCAGATGTCACAATCAGTCAGAACTGTAAAAATGTGATTTTAAACCCAAGCACATAATTTTTTTCTCTCCAAGTCAAATCAGTTTGTGATGTTTGCCTTCTTTCAATTGACCAAAATTTTAGTGTGCAAGAAGTAAAGAAAAGCATCTTTCTTTCTGAAATAAGAATTCCAACACCAGCATTTGGACAGCATTGGACAGAAAATTGGATAGCATTTCATGGAAATGAGATCCAACAGTGTTTTTCATATAGGAAAGGTTGTTTATCCTGACAGTTTTAGTATGCTGGGAGATTACATTAACTTTTTCTAAAAGAAACCCCAAGTTCTCATCTGGTTTCAGTATTTCTTCTTCTTTACTTTATATCAAAGCGGTTACATGGTTTTCCTGTTCACTGTTAAAAAGTCATTGCTGGGCACCTCAAAGCATGATGCTCTAGGTCAATAGATTAACAGCAAGCCATCCTTCTAAGAATGAATGCTTTATTCTGACAGATCAATAGAGTTCAGTCTGTAAAGCTGAACAGATATTATTCATATATGTAGTAGATAATGATTTATTACATTATATTTAATTGCTTGAAATAAACCAGTATAAATTCCTATGTGGGCGATGTCAGGATACTGAGCTTAATGAACAAAAAGCTGCTATTCTCATGTCTTTAGGCTTACCTAAATCCACTGCATTTCTAGTACATGTATAATTATCACCACTCTGCATCTCATGCACAGAGGATTGTCGGTGTATTCTATCTCAGAATAAATTTTATTCTTGGCATGTACGGATTCTTCACCTAACTGAATATTGCTCACAAAGACAGTGTAGAGTCTCTGACATACATTATGATCCCCTTCCCACAGTCTCCTGAAAAAGGTTACGTACCAGTGTAATTCTTGGAAGCCCCAGAGGCTGATTTAAGTTTTCAGCTAAGAAATTGTGCTAAGATTAGTGCCAGAATTGCAGACTTTTGAGATCTCAGAAATATTTCTGATCTTCATTATTTATTATATATTCCATGCGATGACAAATTACTTTAGAAAATACCATAAATACTTAATACACTTGTGATATTAGCCCATTTATAACAAATACTATGGGTGGAGTTATTGTGTGGATGATTTAGTGCAATCTCTTTGGCAGCCAAGCAAACTGGAAAGAGGTTTTTTGCATACAGTTCTGCTAATACATAATATGGCTTACTACATGATTAATAACTTAGTGCTTCTCATTGGGATACATAAAATGTAGTAAAAATAAATAAAACCATAAAACAATTAAGGGGATTTGTACTCACTGATTCGTTCCTGTTTATGAATATACAGCGTTAGTATAAACAGACAGGGGGTCCTCACTTTATCCTTTTATCATTTCCAAATGTTGTTATAAGATGGTAACCCCACTGAAAACAAACAAAACAGCATGTCATGTAAATGTAACTTCAATCTAACATTGTGTTAGGTCAGCTCGGCTTTGAGAAATATGTGGCTTTTTCAACTGTTACTTTTACTGGAAAGTTCTGTTTGTAAATGTCAATGATATCACTTAAAAGCAAACCAAGAAAACCTTAGGCAGAAAAGCTGCAGAAATGGTCTTCACTAAAGGCAGTGTTGTTACATTCTTCACAAGATTTTACATTTTATGCATTTATCAGGATATTTCTTTAATGAAAAAAACTTGAGTTCATGAAAAGATTCTCTGCCTTTATATAATGAAAAATGTGTTCCCAGTAACATTTTCATTCCAGTGAATGTCACACTATCTTTAAGATGCAAGGTTGCACCCCAATGGTGCTAAACTTCTTCTTCTATTCCTAATTTATGCATAAAAAAAGAAGCATTTCCATGAAGACGTCTGAAAGTGGAGCAGGCAGGCATGAAGGAAGCACAACTGTATGGACCAACATGGTGGGGGCCAAGAACCAGCCTGCAAGGAAGTGGCGAGATAATGAGTGGTGCCTTGCTGGACAAGGGAGTCCCATCTGTCCTGTGCGGGTAGAAACCCTGGTACCCCACAGAGCTGTAGTATTATAAAAGGAAGGCTTTAGAAGACTTTGGAATACTGCTAATATTCTTCTGAAAAAGAATGCGTATGAGTTTTCTATCAGAAAGTTAAAGTGATGGCAAGTAAGAGTACTTGGAACTTGGAATAAAGGCTGCCAAAGAAACAGTTTTCCTTGTAACGTCTGTTTAAGCCATGGAACTCATTGCTGCATATAAATAGTACAGATAAATAAAAAGTAAAGTAGGTTTAAAAGCTACTTCAAAATCGTGGAAGAGTTAGATTTGGAAAAGCGGATACAGACCTTCCTCTCTGGAAGCCTCTGAGCTGTTGATGGCTGGGAAATGGAACTAAGATGTAACGAAAAAAATACTGCTGAAAGTTGGTCTGCTTATATTCCTTCCCTCAGTTTCCCCTGCTGGCAATAGTCTTCATCCAGGTCTGCAGGCAGGATGCTGTTTTCAGTCTCCCTTGACCTGCCCAGCATGAATGCCCACTGGTTTTGGTAGGTGCATGGCTGGACCCAAACATTTGACATAGAAGAAAGGGCTGCATAGCCTCATATGCATGAAGTAGAGGAAGGCAAGAACTTGAGAACTCTAACTGTAGCTGTAGCATTTATTTTGTGGGCTTTAACACACAAGTTTTTAGTTACTTTCTAATCTTTTCTCCATTTCTTGAACTACTGGTTTGATAAGGGTAAGGTGATTTGCTGAATTAATTTATAAATCTCAGGGCTCGAAGAACGTTTTTCCTTGCCATTAAAACAAGCACATGGTAGTGTTTGCAAAATGCTTGTGTTCATCGTTTGATCTTCATTTTCTTTTGTCAAACACGTTCACTAAGTTATGTGATTCCAAAAGGAACAGCTTTTACTACTGATAACTTTTGATCACAAAAAATATGTATTGCAGTACGTATTCAAATCCTAAGACAATTAGTAAAATTGTGATGGCCACGCTCACAGGAGAAGAACTCTACTGCATTAGGAAACACACTGTTCACCATAAGTGTCTAACAATCTGGCATTACTTTTTGAAGATGTTCTCAAAATAGTTTGTTTTGCGATTGTTGGGGAAAAGGGAAAAGAAAAAACAAAAGGAAATGTGTTTATAGTGTGAATACATTATGCTTTTTCAATCAGCGTAACCCCCTGAGAATTTGTACTGCAAGATGAGTGTGTGTGGCTCCATGCGTGTTTGCATGTATTGAAGGTGTTTTTCATTTCTACGATGTAATATGGCTTGAACTGATGCAAGAAGAGGACGTTTCGTTCTACAACTTTATACTACAGGAAGAGCTGAAGAACAACAAAAATAAATTCAAATACTCTCTGTTCTGTTCAATAATGGTCTTTTACAGGACAGTCAAGTTTCCCACAGAGTAAATACAATCCATATTATGTAAATATGATCCTGTGTACATTCATTTAATTTAACATTACCATCAGAATAGCACATTTCACACGTGGGAATGCAAACCCCAGCAAGGGAGCAAATTAACTGCCCACAAATTGTTTGCTAACTATGAAGTTTTCCAAAAGAAATCTCTAAGGTATATCTTTACCAAGGGCACAGTATTAGAACTCTAATACCACATGTTTCCATTTGAACAGATGGCAGTGAAAGGTTTGGCTGCAATGTGTTATTAGTTAACAGAAAAAGACTTACTGATAGAGATCAAGGGTGCTGTTTAAATTTACTTAGAGGAATGGTGGTTTGTAATACATTCATACTTGCAAATATAATTACTTTATAATTGCTTGTAAATGGATAGAACCTCAAAAGTCCAATATCTTTTGTGCAGTATCCAGTATCTTATCTGCTATTGTAATCGTCTCTTCAATGTGTTAAGAGATGCCTTAATTCAGGTTCTTCTGCTGTTGAACTGAGACAAGTTGTAACATCACTTCTTGTAACATCACTTCTGTAATTTCATTTCTAAAAATTCAAAGGAAGCAACACATTTTATGAATGCTATGATTTTGAGAAACAAGACATCAGTCCTTGTTAATGGCAGAGTTTGCATTAAGTGTCTAAAAGCTAAAGCAAAACACATGCTTATGTTTTTCTTGTTACTTATTTGTGCTTTAATACAGGCTGCTGGGTGCTGGAATTCCTACACCCAGCACAGTGACCCCTGACTGTGAGTTTTAGACCCAGCTGGCACATCAGGAAACACAACCTTCCTCTACTTTTTGCTTGACCAGAAAATGTTCAGCACGTAGCAGGTTCAGCCCTCGGTCCTCCCTGTCAGATCTATAATGCTTCCCAGGGATGGGAAGGATTGAGTTAAGTGACTTCAGAGTGTCTGAAAGTCCTGTCTGAAGTTAGTGGGACCACTCATATGGACATAGTTAGCCATACATATCAGTGTCTGAAGGACAAGGATGAAGGGTGCTGGGCTAAGCTTGCCATTTCACATTAAAATAGTTGAGGAAAGATGTACTGAGTCAAATTCTATTGTATTTATTTGATGTGAGTAGATTAGGGTTACTCAATCTGCAGTTAAATAAGAATAGAGAACGATACAGTATACACGTCAGAGAGAAAAGTTTACAACAAACGTTCAGTTGGAAATGTTACTGTATTTCATTTCTGCACAATGGTCTAAATAACAACTGAACACACATAGAGTAGGTGAATGAGTCAGCTTTCATTCCACAGGAAATATCCCTTTCTCCATGTGCAAACTTAATTTTTTTAGAAAAAAATGAGACTTAGAAGTAAATTTATTTCTTAATTTCATTCAAGATGGAAGTTATTGCAGTCACCTAAATGTGTTCAAACAGAGGCAGAGTGTTTTTTAAATTAATAATGTCTTATAAAAATAACATATTCTTTTTTTTCACATGCAAGGTTTTAGTACCATATTAAAGCAAAAATCCTGTTGAAATTCAATGTGAGATGTGCAAATATACTTATCTCTGGCATGGGGAATTTTTTTTATTACATTACTTTCAGGAAAAAAACATAAAATTGTTTATTTGAAATTTAGGTCATTTCACTTAGAATAGTTATAATTGTGATGTAAAATACTTTTTCAGTCTTACTGAATCCTGTTACTGCTTTTGATTTTTTATTTTTTTCTTGAAGATGGTTTTCTTTTGACAAAAAACCAGAATGTTATGAAAATATAACTCCAGTTCTAGGAGAAGTGCTCATGGTCTTCCATGTGATTCAACTGTATACTAGTGCCAAATACTAATAAAAATTCTCAGCTGGCATTTTACTCCATCTTAAAATACTTTTACAGTCTGTTTTTGGCCACCTCCAGTAGAAGATGCTGGGAACATGATGTCATAGTCTTCTGAAAAAATGCAAGAATCATATATAAAGCGTACACATAAGATAAGTTCAGTGTAAGACTCCTAATCCCTTTACTCAATGCTGTTAAGCCTTTTCTAAAGCTTTCAGGGGTTTTGGGAACCCACACGTAGGAAGAACATTTAGCTGTTAGAGAGTGTCCAGCACAGAGATCAGAGGTCTAGAGAATATGACCTCTGAGAAGAGATTGAGAGAAGAGGGTTTGTTTAGTCTAGAGAAGAGAAGACTAAGGAGAGACATGATAACAGTGTTCAAATATGTACAATAGTGCTGCAAAGAATTGGGCAATAATTTGTTCTCCTTGTCCACTTAGGATAGGGCAAGAAGTAGTGGTCTTGAAATGAAGCAAGATAGAAATAAGTGGGAAAAAAACCTGTGTTTGTTGGCAATGAAAGCTTTGGGTGCCACAAATATTAACAGAAAAGTGAGTACGCAACAGTGGTAGATCTTTTCTCTTCCAAGTAAGAGCCTTATCTTAGATAATTTTCCTATTGAAGTAAGTTGAGCTATCGAAGCAACAGAATGAGAATCCTAGCTGTAAAAAACAGGAGTTAATTTCAGAAGCAGAACTTTTTGGTCATTACGGGTGGCCAGTCAAGCCCTTTTCAGCTACAGCTGGGAAGCAAGTGCTGTTTTCAGACATAAGACACATATAATAAAAATGTGTCATACCATTCTAATTCTGCAGGTAGTATCTACAAAGGTCTTAATATTTCTTGGGCTTGGGTCACTTGCCTAAAAGAGGCACCTAATGCCTTTTGAGCCACTAATGCCTATTGTACCCGAGATGTCCATACAGGAGTAGCAGATATAGCCCCAGACCTAAAGGAGGCTTCTTTCCAACTGGAATTGCAGCTGGAGGCCAGGTGTGACAGGTAAAGCTTCTATCGGAGTACTAGAAACAAGCAAATGAATTGAATTCCTAGTGCCTGGAGTTTATAGGCTTGTCAGCCAACTGGAAAGAGTCTATAAAAGTAAAGTCAGAAACATTCAAGGTTTGGAAAACATGTTTTTTAGTGGCACTGAAGAAGGTGAAAGAATTAGTTAGAGAAAAGTAAGGGCTACGAGTGTGAAGTGTTTGCAAAAATTCTGATTTCTAATAAGGAACAACTTGTTGAACATTTTGTATGCTGAACTTAACAAGTTCACATGAGAAAGTTAACACATATTTTTGACAATGAGAGTCATGAAACGGGTACAATTTGCATAAAGGTGATGGATTGTCTTAGCACTTTAAATTTGTAAATTTAAGAGTAGTCTGTTCAAAGGATGTACTATGTCTAAAATAGAAATCGTGAACTGGAAAAGAACTGAAATTTTGGTCTTGTTATGCACAATGCTAAATGAAATTATATCAGCAAGACTTAAGTAGGGCCATAACTAAAATATTTGTCCTTAGCCTTTAGTGAAATTTGAAGTACACCTACTGACCTTTGTAGGTTTGCTGCAGTTGCACACATTAACAAGAAAAATTAATCCAAAATCAATGCAGTAGACATTAATAACTGTTCCTCTTGGTTGTACAATATATTGACTTATGAATTAATATCTGTTGCATTAATTCAACCTCTTCTCCAATATACTGGCTACTCTTCTATTACAACGCCAACTTCAGAGCAAGGTCAGTTTGTGTAACTTTTGTACGTATGTAAGTGGACAGATATGACCATCCTTTCTCCTGCAGGCTAAACTTTTGAAACTCCAGGCCTTCATATGCTTAAGCATACGGACCCCATTGTCAGTAACTGAAGTAGTTTCACAGGGCTCAAAAAGCTACCCAGGGCAAGATTCAGTTTGAGGCTAAGATGCCTCCATGTAAGAGCCTATAGATGAGTTAGGTGCCTGGTAGTGCAAGCGGAGAGTGGGATTGCATCTTACACCATTTGAGATGCCCTGTCATAACTGCAAGGCTGCCACTCCATAGCGGTACAAATACTCTACAAGCCCTGCAACACATCTGCCAGCCTTGGCACATGTCACGTATGTTGGGTTTCTACAAAGAGCTTGGACATCTTAAGTGCTTCGAGTTGCTTGTGTTTAGGCAGCTGAATTTCACTCTTACATAAGTTAAAAAACCCCATATATTCAAAGTAATGATAAACAAGGAGAAATTAAGCTGAAATATGAATTTTTAAGCTTCTCATTGTCATCTAAGTTTAGTGTTTCACAGTCTTTCAACATTTTTATCCTCCTTGTGAGGCAGAGGAGAATTGTTATCCTCAATTTCAGGAAAAAAACCCACCACGAACAAAATAATTCCTCAATGGAAAGTCTCTAGTGAAACAGAAAATCCAGCCTTAACCTTCCACTCTCTGGCAGTGAAGAAATACTGCATACTTCAATGTTGCATGATAGCAAATTTATTATAAAGCTAGTCTAAAATGAATGTTTTTGTGAAATAAAAATCAAACTAAATATCTGTGACTGTCATATGAGAAAAGCATGACAGAGAAATAGGTCTCCTGAGTCCCAGATCTTTCACACCCTTCTGTGTTCTCAGTTTTTCTAGCTATTTGCCAGGCTTGTTTTGAGTATTCTGTATTTAAAATTTGATATTCAGTCTGTGCAATTTAAAAAAAAAGTAATATTAAGGACATGTTCACATAAAGTTAAAAAGACACTAGTTCTGATCTACTCTTGTATCAATAGCACCTCTCCAGATACCAGTTTTCTCCTAATCTTATGTCCAAAACTTAATTTATACTTTAGAAAGACCACAAGAGTAAAGGATAGGATATGAATATACAAAAAGTTGCTTTTCTTCTCTCTGTCTCATTTTCTTTGGCTGTACTACAAAGATTTTGATAATGAACTTCCTCAACAAAGTTCTTCTGATAACTCCGGAGGACCTTTGCTACATCAGAGCTATAAGATGTTTCGTACTGGATAGTGGCAGCAGATAATTTTTCAGAATTCTAAAATCTAGAGCAAGTAGGAACTTAAACCATATTTGAGTTACTTTAAAAAAAAAAGTCAGCCAAAGTTGTGTAAAATTTAATGGAATCTCTTCATAAATTACTACAAAAATGACAAAATACAAAAAAAATGCAAACCTTGTTGTAAAACACTAAAAAGAAGCTTCTAAGATATTCCTTATACTCACATAATTAAAGCAAACAGCAGCTGCAGGAATATTTTGTCTTTTAATTCCACAGCCTGTTGTCTTGATATCCTACAGCAGATAGCCTGGAGAAATGAAAGATTAAGATACTGATCTTGGATCTTCAATTAGTTTAACTCAGTTTTAAAGGCAGGTGCCTTTTTTAATAAGTTTCTGGAGAAAAAGTGCAAACTTCGAGTTTGTACCACAGTGATGTGGATGCTGTACAGTTCCTTGGTCAAGCCTACGCCAACGAAGGCCGAGACAACGATCTGGAAGCAGTTGTGTCTGCAGGGCCAGGGCTGGAGTGAGTCTGGGAGAGGGGAGCAGATGGCTTGCTCTAAATAGAAGGCACAGCATAAAGCAGTGTCTAGGCAATGTGTACGATCTGAGACTGGGCTCCAGATCAAGTTCTCTGATGGTATAGGCACGGCCTGGAAGTCATAAGCACAGGGATGAATGGGGAATTTGGCATGTGAGGATTCTCACTCTGGTGTATTTCTTTTTGGCGGTAATATCTGCTGATCTCGTTCTTCCCTTAGTGCACTCTACAGCACTATTCACCTGCCATGGCCTGCCGTACAATTGACTCAATATTCCTGATAGCCTTCTGTTTCTAATAGCCACTTGCTGGTCCTTGGCAGATAGCCACGATAAGACTAGAATAGCATAGGCTAGGTGGAACAGAAGAAGATTGTCTTCTTTTAAAATACATGTTTTATAGCCTCAGGAAATTGCTATAAACCATTGCACCTTGGAAAAGGAACAGGGGTTTCTATTTAAAGCAGCCTTTGCAAACAGCCCCTTGACTCGCTGGGTAGCTTGTGCAATCACATGGACGGGACTGGATGGAACTTATTATTTTTAGTAGAATCAGAGAAGACCTGCAAAGCTGGCAAACTAGGTGGGCTTTTCTGATGGCTTGCTGATCTCAAGGCGTGTGTGGATATCTCATAGCTTACACAGCTGTAACGTTCTTTCACACACTCTGGCTGGACTATCACATATGTTGCCACAAAATGTTAAGACATCAAGACTCAAATGTTCTTTTGTTCCTTTTTCCTCTCTGTGTATGTTTTACTCAGTAGCTTTGTTTATTTTCTTAAAATATTTCCTTTTTGTTTGCATTTCTTGGCAAAGGCCTCCTTGTGTTTTTATAACTGTAATCTTCTTTTGGTCCCTCTGCCAGCTATATTACCCAAGATTAGCCACAAGTGTGCTCCAAGGGCTTCAGCTCCTTAGAAACACTCGTGGTGTTAACAGAAAACCAAAAATAGCTTTTCGTTTGCCTCTCAGCCTAATTTGTTCAGTCCAGGTACAACACTAAAGTAGAGAAACATTTTATAGCATTGTTTTCCTTCTTTTTACCTATCTGCTCACAGTAAATATAAAAGGTCATTCTGTGTTGAAGTGCTGCAAAAAGCAGACAATCATCTTTGGTATGGAATTATTTATATGTATTTTTTATATGGTAGAGAAATGGCTATTGTAGAGCAGAATAAATTCTCTCAAACGCCATTTCTGAATCAGAACTGCCTTAACAGCTACTGGCATTTCAGTTTTAATCTGGCATTAGGAGCCCATTTTTGGAGCAGGTGAACTGGAGTGTTCTTCCTATTCCAGTTAGGATTAGAGTGCAAGACAACTGTCAAATGTCAGGTGCTCCTAAAAATGTTACAACATGGCTTCTGTAGGGAAAGACCAAATATTAATTTATAATAGGGTCAAATGAAATATGCACTTGAACTTTATGATCAACACTTCCATATAGTCAGTGTTGTTTATGATGAGGGAACAGATGAGGGAAGAGAAGAAATCTCTTTTCATGGAAACTAGAATTCCTAAATGGTTAATCCACAGACATTTTGCGAAAAGCTACATTTCTAACCTTGTGCAATTTTTAAAATTTTATTTTACTAGCAGGCTGAAAGCTGTTGGCTTGTCAGAAGCCTCCTTCAAAGAGCTAAATACCAGCACCTCCTGAACTAACAATAAGACATGTTTTACTAGTAGTGATGAAACATCTTCTATAAACACTCCCTACCTTACTGACCATCCTTTCCCAGTATTGATTCACCACTGAAATATTTGTGTCACTCGAGTTCAAGTACATGAAACCAAACCTTTCAGTGCTTGGAGTTGTATGAGTGCCACTAAAAGCAGCATGCACTTCAGCAGTTAGTGAATTAAATAAGCAAAAGCATGCTAATGGTCTCTGTGAGACCAGTACTGCTGACCTTAGAGAGCGAATGATAATAAAATGAAGAATACAAACAAGAGATGGAACCATGGGCCTTTTATGGGTCATATCAATAGAGCATGCAGGGATTCAGAGCTACATGTTATCATTGTCAGACCATCAAAAGAAACGTATTTTCTGTTTCTTCAGAACTGTGCTATCAGAAACTACTCTGAATAATTTCCCTGAAATATTTTCAGGATCCTATCCCTATTACATTTCTGCTCAATTCAGCAGTTGGTAACAACTCTAGAAAAAGTGAACTAATCTCTTAAAACCAGGAAATACTCCACATTTAAAAGAAGTTTTGCTCTTATTTCACAAGAGTCAGAATTTGACCAATAAAACATAGAATGCAAATAAATGATATGTAGTTATTTTTATTGACCAGATATTTCCAACTTGACTGGAATTTGACTTTTCTCCTACCTGGAATTATTAAATATAGTGTTGAATTGTATGGAATAAAATAACTGGTGAACAAAATGTGTTATCTTTAGATAACAGATACTTGAAACCGAAAAGTGTTAGGTTCAGATTGCAAGCCAGCAATATTTAATTATGATTTCCCTTTAAAATATCCCGTACTATACGTTTAGCTAGAGGAACATAATCAGAGAATATATGAAAGACAGAATAACTAATATGAGAAATAAAATATATTTTTGCAGCCTAATATGCCTACATAAATCGAGGGGCTTCCACACAAATTGATTTTCAGCTTTTTTTCTCTTATTTTTTTTACACTATATTATGTATACTGTGTCTCATGGTGGAGAGCAAAAATGTGAGCAGCAGTCCAGATCCACAAAACAGAGTGGGGCCAACTCTGCCCTTTTGGAAATCTTTTGTTGGTTTGAATAGCATGTTTTCTCCTTTGCTGTGAATATATTGCAGTGGTTTGTGTAAAACTATTACCCACTTCCTCAGGCCTTATAAATCAAAGGAAGACTTGGGCCGAAGCTGGGAAAGAAAAACAGATTACCTCTTTCAAAATATGAAAGTATCCTGGGATGTTTTGTCTTGACATGGGCAGATGTTGGCAGTCAAGTTATTTGACCCTGGCACCGTTTTCACTGAGTATTTATTTTCAATCACATGAGAGGAGGAATGAATCCTTGATGTTGCTGAATTCTTGATGTTGTATTTTTAAAATCATTTAATTTAGGGCAGTATAAACAAACATATGTAATAGTGAATAGGAGAACTGACTTCTTAGGGAACACAAGAAAACAAAAAAAGGATTTTCCTTCTTCCTACTCCAGAAAACATTAAAAGCTTGTGTCCCAACTCTGTGAACATTTATCCAGAAAGGTAATTTTACTTTCAAGAAAACTGTCCTATGAATGCTTATAGCTTGTGATCTCTTTGGATGACCCTTCATGTATCACCCAGTAGAATGGATTTATGATAGCAGTGAGGATTTCATGGGTACTATCACGACATTTCCACGTTCTTAATGCATTTACTTACAAAGCTATACATATCAAAAGGACACCAAAAAAAGCTTTTAGATTTTTTTTTCTATGTCTTACCAATATAAATTTCGCATGTTTATCTAAAGTGCATGTAAGAAAGGTAAGATCAGGAGAAAGGTTATGATATTTCGGTGCTTGAGCTAGTCAGGCAGACATTGGCTAAGTAAGAAGCAAAGCCTTGGTTCTTTGGAATATCACCTGCATACGCCAGCTGACATAATCTAGGAAATAAATAGAAGAAAAGGAAAATAAAAAGTAGCTCTTACAAAGCTACTAGTAATTAAATGCAGAAAACTTGCACCTTTACTGACAGACAGTAGATGTGCACTTTTTATCTATTTGATGTGTTTTACCATCATCAAATTTTAAAGAAGGCAATAAAGTTAGACTTCAGAAACCAGAAAAGTTAGCTATGGCTGTTGCTAGCCATTGCCAGTCATTACTCCAATCTATCTTTCTGCACAGTCCTGTCTGTTGATCTCCTCTGTCGCCTTTGAAATATCTCTAAATTGGAGAGACATGGATTTGAAGGATGGACCACTCAGTGGATAGGGAATTGGCTGGATGGACCCACTCAAAGGGTTGCATTAACAGCTCGACTTACAAGTGGCTACTGGCGACAAATGGTGTTCCTCAGGGTTCGGTACTGGGACCGGTCTTGTTTAACATGTCAGTGACATGGACAGTGGGATTAAGTGCATCCTCAGCAAGTTTGTTGATGACACCAAGCTGTGTGGCGTGCTTGACACGCTGGAAGGAATGAATGCCATCCAGAGGGACCTGGACAAGCTTGAGAGGTGGGCCCATAACAACCTCATGAAGTTCAACAAGTCCACGTGCAAAGTCCTGCACCTGTGTCAGGGCAATCGCAGGCACAAATACAGGTTGGGAGGAGAATGGATTGAGAGCAGCCCTGGGGAGAAAGACTTGAGGATGTTGGTCGATGAGAAGCTCAACATGATCCAGCAATGTGCCGCTCACAGCCCAGAAAGCCAGCCACATCCTGAGTTGCATCGAAAGAAGCATGGCCAGCTGGTAGAAGGAGGTGATTCTCCTCTTCTGCTCCCCTCTTGTGAGACCCCACCTGGAATCCTGCATCCAGCTCTGGAGCCCCCAACATAAGAAAGTCATGGACCTGTTGGAATGAGTCCAGAGGAGGGCCACGAAGACTATCAGAGGGCTGGAGCACCTATGCTACGAGGACAGGCTGAGAGAGTTGGGGTTGTTCAGCCTGGAGAAGAGAAGGCTCCGGGGAGACCTTATAGCAGCCTGCCAGTATCTGAAGGGGGCCTACAAGAAAGCTGGAGATGGACCTTTTACAAGGGCATGTAGTGATAGGATGAGGGGTGATGGCTTCAAAGTGGAAGAGAGTAGATTTAGATTAGGTATCAGGAAGAAATTTTTCACTCTGAGGGTAGTGAGACACTGGAACAAGTTGCCCAGGGAAGTTGTGGGTGACCCATCCCTGGAAGTGTCCAAGGCCAGGCTGGATGGGGCTTTGAGCAGCCTGGTCTAGTGGGAGGTGTCCCTGCCCCTGGAAGGGGTGTTGGAACAACACGATCTTTAAGGTCCCTTCCAACCCAAACCATTCTATGATTCTGTGATCTTCTTTTACATAAATACATATTTCCTCCTCTTCCTCCTTCTTATTCCACCTTCTTAATTTTCCATTCTCCAGTCTGTATTCTTATTGAGAGGTGCGCACCTTTAAAGTATTATGGACCAGAAATACATGTTTTTTTTCTTGAACATGTGGACTAAACCCAAGGAATGTTAACATTCTGTAAGTATCTTTTTCTTACTGCTGTAGGTACTGACATGAAACATTCCCCTTGATGCGTGTGTAAAATAAAACACGCAAGAGGCAGTGTATTGCTCAGAGCTTACTGGAAATAACTCATAATTTGTGTCTTCCCATATATATTCTTGTATGTTTTATGCCCGCTTCTGATTTCTTTACTGGTATATTGCAGCATCATGCTGCCAAAAATTGAACCGCCCCAGGGCTATTAGCGGCTAAAACCAAGAACACTAGAGTTTAGATAGAAAACTCACTCACTCTCACAGGTACCTTACACAGCCTGGAGAGCAGGCAGATCGAGTGACACTCTTACCACTGATGCATTCATTTACTTACACTTATTTATGACTCAGTCTTATCTTAGCAAAAATCTCCATGTATGCACTTTATGTACACATCCTCTATCTAGCTTCCATGTTTTCAGCAGACATTAACCATATCTAGATTTTCGTTTTTGCACCTGCAATAAATTGTCTAAAGGAATCCCTGTAATGAAAGTACTGGTGTGGCTGAGAGACACGCCAGACAGATGTGTGCACAAAATGCACTAAAAATTTCACTTGTGTTTACCTTGGTTGCCCATTAGGAACAGTTACACAATGCTTTGGCTACTTGAGTTCTGAGAACTCAAGGAGCATAAAAACACTAGGAAATGAGTGAATTTAAGGGCTCTGGAAATGAGGAATAAATCCAAGTGTATGCTGCTAATTGCTCTCTCTTTAAAAAAACATGATTCAACAATCACTCCTACACAGCAAAGATACAATAACACACTTTTCTAAATAGAGTAACAGTAAGAAGAGCTGCTAGAGAAGCTGAATTTTCCTTTAACTACTGTTCTTTAAAAGTGATTCCGCTCAACAATGTACAAGGTCGACAAGTCAACGCAAGACCACCCTGCTTGGGGATTTGCTCTCAACACAGAGTTGTGTCGAATCCCTCAGCTGAGAAATGTCAACCAGCACCTTTCATATTTATGGTGACTCATAAACAGGAAACTCAGCCCTGTCCACGACACTGGAGCTTTTTCATATCTTAGATCCTTTTATGAAGGAAAGAGAAAAGGGTAAAAAAAAAAACAAAAAACCAGAAAAAAAAAAAGAAAAAAAGAAACCTCTCAAAACAAAACAAAGAACTTAGCAGGACATTTAAAGCAGCTGCCTTCTGTTTTACATGCCAAAATAAATATTGCCAAATTAGTAAGGCATACTGAACAAATTAAGCGCTAAATGCAAATTTATCGAGTGAAATACAATGGTAGAATAGCCAAGGAGCTTGCAATGGTATAGTTCATCTTTGTAAGTAGGTGTTTTGGTTGGCCAGTTGCTGAAGAGTGACATGGGAACAGTAATATGAAAAGAGAGCATTTCTGTTACACCCAAGATGAACAGTTTGTTTTAGAAAGTTCAAGTAAACATTTTCTAACATACATTCACTAGTTTCAGAGTGTCTTTTGCTACCAAGAGAGAGATAAAAACTGGTTTTAAAAGTCTCTTATGAAAATACAACATTTCAGAAATGGCAATGTCAACATGATAAATTACCCAACAAAATTTTGGTGGAGTTTCTCATTTGAGAATAATGAGAAAGGCTTGGTTCTATTCCCCCATATTCTTATAAGGACACACATGGCCTTTTTATCTCTGTTGTGATTTAACCTTAAATAACTAGAAAAAGCATCACAAAAGCTGCTATGTACATACATTATAAATGAGCATGAATACATATATATGTGTGTATATATATATCTCCCCAATATCCAGAGGGAAATAACCAGTTGAGTACACTAAATCTAATGCTTGGGTAGTTCACACACATGGTTTACATGAGAGCCCATGAGCCGTTTTTGTCGGTGTACTGTTCACTTTTCCATAAGTAAATTTCAATGATACTGGAAAAAAAATTATTTTCCATTGGGAAAACTGAAGCTCAAAATTTTGCTTCAGGTCAGTCCAATCCAGACTTTCTTGCATTTTGGCATTACTAGTTTGCTGGCTTGACAAAAACCATTCAGATTTAAAATGAAATGTTTAAGGTCTCCCTTTGATAAAGCTGATAATACATTGCAGGAAACATACTGTGGCCAAGAAGTCTGATCCATGTGGAAAAAAAAGAGGGTTTTTTAAGTAATGAAGCTTGCATAGATCAATAAGGTTCTGGGAGTGATACAGTTAATGTAGAACTGATTTTGAATACCAGGCATAGCTCTCTCTTCAATAAACCAAACAGAAGAATTGAGACTCAGAGATTTTTCAAAAAAAGTATATCAAAACATAATATTGATCAATTAATGACTCACAACTACTTCGAGCCTCTCCCTCGGAGAACAACTTTGATATTTTAATTTCTAATCCCCAAAACCTGTGAAATATTAGAATGTTTCTTGGAACCAGACTCCACATTTTTCCTGTTGCAATTTTCCCTTTTGGCCCATTATAGCTAAGAGTTCCCAGCTAATAATCCCACCTTTACAGTTAGAGCAAGTTATACTGAAATAATTTTCATTCTAAAACTAAAAGCAAACTAACAAGACCTCTCCCCAGCCTCCTCCCTTCCCATCAAACAAAAAAAGAAAATGTCCAATTGTGGATAAAGAGCGTCAGGCATCGTTTCAAATAAAATGGTAAATGCCTACATTTCCATCCTGTAAGGGTACTTCCCCCTGACCTCATCTGCATCACATCACCTCATTGCACGGCCCCAGACGTGCAAGGCTTTGTGTTAGGAGCAAACTGTTTGAAATCAAATGGCACCTGCTTCTGATAGACAAAGATTTCAGCTTCAGATTTACTCTCTTAGGCTCAATCATATACTTTGGTTGAGCATCTACGGAGTTGCAAATGAAACCCATCTTCCAGCAGACTCCGCTGCTTTGATTATCAGCAGGAACATTTGGCAAAACTTGTGCAACACAATTAAGAAAAAACAAAGTTGTGAAGTTTACTGTTTGAGTCAGCCCGGTTCAAAACAAACAAACTTATTCCAGCAAAATGTTATTGGTTTCCTTGGCTATAGAGCCCTTCTGGAAAAGAAAAAACTCCACAAAAAACCCAGTGCAATTTTAAATTCTGACGCACTTTGGGGGTTAGATTCTCCTCACAGAACACTGCAGACACGTTTTTTCGCATTAATTTAAAAACGGAGTGGATATTTTACAGAAAGCTGGCTTTCCGTGCTCTGAAGAGGCCTACATGTTTCCTGATTTGTCAAGAAGCTTGGTCAGGGTGCAAGAGGGAATATTTCCATATGCTGAAAACTTATACAGGCCTTGACGAGGCTGAGACATGGAGAAGAGAGAAAATAAGAACCGATCCATGAGTTTTCTCATAACTGAAAATGAGACAAAACCTAACTCCCAGACTGGACCAAGATGGTAAGTTTGCACCACCACAATGTTACGTACCTTGGTGGCATTTAGAGTACAATACTTAGCTCACGCCAGCACTGCTCCTGTTGGCGGAGATGCCTATCTCCCCATCCCAGGAGGCCAGTCTTGCAAGACAAAATACCAAATTATTTTTCTTTCTCAGATTTATACATGTTTATCTTTTTCAGAATTCATCTGAAGTAAAATGGATCCAGCTTTCTTTCAAATAATACAAAACATATGGGATCAGGGTTGTGTAAGTCACAAGTTGACAAGAACCAAAGCCCTTCGATGATTGTCTCAGACCCACATGATATTCTCAAATCTGACAGACCCGCTACACGAGCAAATACTTGTAGCCCGCCAGCCAGCTTTGTAGCGACTTCACAACACGGACGGCTGCGAGGAGAGTTATTCCAGTTCTTCACACTGATTTGTGTTACACCTTTTTGGAGGGCAGAAATGGGTGAACCAAACTTCTCCTTGCCAAAACACTCGTGCTGCAACGTAAGTTCCTCTCGGTCCTTGAAAGCTAATATCTGTACTGGACCTACATCAAACTCACTTGCAGATATGAACAAGCCCTCAAAATTTGCTGATGTCAGTGTCCTCTAATGCTGAATCGACTGACATATTTTAGATCGCTAATTGCCATTGCAGAAGTAACCGTTGCTTTGATAAAGATGCAGAAAAAAGAGTACTTTTTTGAAATTTTTGCAAATATGGGAATTATAAATTAGAAAGTTTAGAAATTAGAAAATTTAGAAAATTTCTTCATACTGACAGCCATTATTTTCAGTCACACCAGTCTTCTGCTTTCTGCTACCTTTAAAGCAAAACACATTTTGTATGAGTTCACCAATATGGAGCACCCTTCATATTCACCACTGAATTTGGCTACTGGATGTGTCTCATACAAATTATACTCCACCATGCTGTCTTTTTAATGTGATGGGTACGTCCATGCTGTGTGGATGCGACCTGTCACCTGCTGTTCTGTACCGTGCATCTCTGGTAGATATGCATCATACAGGTGTCAGGCAGGCAGGTTTTGACCGCCATGAAGTGAGGTTGGAGTCCAACTCCTTTGAAGAACTGTCTTTAGGCAACACGGGCTGTTGGCATTAGGCCACCCATGGTATTCAGATACCTGAAGAGCTGAAAGCTTTTGCCTGACTGTGATCATCAGCGCCTGACTGTGATCATCAGCACCTGACCTAGAGCACATGCATCTTCCAGGTTTAGGCTGAATGCACCCTGCCCTCCAAAAGCTTCAGGCCACTCTGTCCAGAGCATCTGCTCTTGCTTTCCACGAGCAGTTTAGCATTAGCAGAGCTGCAGCCCAGCCTGATGTTGTGTCTGCGGAGTAAATAGATGTGCCCAGTGCGCTCGCGAGCAGGAAGCACCAGTGGGTGTGACAAAGCTGGAGCTGGAAGCAGTTAGATGTGTCGCATTGTATAAGTAGCTCAAACTACGCAGCAGCATAAATTCTGCACGTGCCACAGGCAGAGCAGGGCCAATTATGTTTTATCAGTCTCAGACTGCTGTATTATCCCCTTCACTGTTTGACATTGATCTAGTGGAACCAGCGCATATAAAGACACACTTTCATATTCTTTCCTTTTTCTTTTCTCTTTTTTTTTTTTTTTAAAGTAAAAATATTTCAAAGAACCCCTTCCCATCAGTAATACCATATGGTTCTATTTTGCTTAATTGTTGCTCTACATAAGAAGACTGGAGATAAAAGTTATTTTCTGCAAAGTCACAGCTGTGTTGCCAGCTGCATTACTGGCAAAAGTAGTTATTCTAACTGATTTTTTTTGGTTTTTATATTCTTGATATATAGCTTAGATTTATACTGCCTTCATTCATTTGCGCAAACTGCAATAATCTAATGACAGCTATCTACATCAGAGTCACTAATTTAATGAAAATATATTTAACTGTACCAGGCTTCCTAAAACCATATGGAAAAATATCCCTTAATGTACCTACATGCAGTTTTGGGGAAGACAATCAAACATAATCTGAGGGCAAAATGCGGCCACTTGGTCTTTTGAAAGAAAAGAAAAAAAGCTAGAACTGTACCTATTCCTCCATCCCCCATATTACCAGCAGCCAATTTTTAACAAAGTGTAATTGTGTCAGGTACAATCTGAAGAATACACTATATTCTTTAAAATGCTTAAGGATTAGTGTCTTCAGCTAGGGGGACAATCTTGCTATTGTCTCCAAAGTTCGCAGTCTTGTTGTTTTATCTTAGAGGAAGTTTATTCCTAGATAGCGATCTTCATAACACAGTGTCGAGAATAGGGACATTGACAGTTAGTGGATACAGTTTATTGCTTCTTTGTAAAAGCACTATTTAGTAGCCGGAGTGAATATTTGAGTCAGCAAAGACTTGCATTTGCTCCTCTCAGCTAATCTGTCAGTTTTTGCTTATTTATAGACCTTAGGACCTTCTTTCTAACATTCAGCAATAGCCAATACTTTGTCTGACTGTAGGTTTCCACATTCTTTTTGGAGAGGACGCAGTTTAAACTTTAACTTTTATAGTTACATAGGATGTATAAAGCGCTTGCATAGTGTGGTTTGTATGCTGAAAGTTGCACAGATCAGAGAAGATAACTGGCACCAGGAGATTCAAGACACGGTCACAAACTTGTTCATATGCTAGTACATCCCTAAAGTGTTCTGAGGTCACTTTCTAGTGCTTTGTCGGTGGCCTCGGTGCTTTCTCTGCCTCTGAAAATCTCTCTCAGTTAGAATATCATCAAAACAATTAGAATTTCTAATTAGACATTGAAATTGTTGTCATTATTTTGTTGTTTTCTATGAAACTTCATTTACTCTTCTGTTTTTAGAAGAATTACTGTGGTTGGTTGTTATTTTTTTTACTGACTTGCCAAATGGATGTTACCAGACATAAACAAATAGGATTACCAAAGTGCCTTTCTCTGTGGGATGACACTCCTCTCTCACAGCCAATGGACAGAATACATTGAAATCTGAAAAAAGGTACTAGTTTTGTTATCTAAGTTAATTGGAGACATTTTAGAAGACATGTATCTGTTTTGAAGTAAATTAACTTCAAAAAATCAGTGACATTATCCCTTGTTCCTGATTATTATTCATTCTTTTATCAAGGTTGACAAATTTAGTTTATTAAATAAAGCACACTTAGGGAAGTTTAGAGTTTTCAATCAACATTAACTCCTTTGGCACCTGACTTCTCAGAGCAACCTCAAGACTCCCAACACTTCACATACATTTTTCTGTAGCTGAAAACTGCTCTGAAAAGCCCCAGCTCAAGCCGCAGTTAGGACTGAGCACTATCACCACCTGACAACGGTACTTGACTAGTAATGTTAGTTGGCAGTAGGAGTTTCCTACTAGCAAAGACAAAACTTGTGGAATAGGAAGAGAGAAGAGAGCAGGTTTCTGTCTCTGCCCCTAAACCAAAGCCTCTTACCACCCCTGAGCTCCCACCACTTCCCACTTCTCATCCCAAATCCCAGTGATGCTTCCTGCTCCAAAGTAGCATGTCTACTGCAGACTCTCCCGGCTCCCCATCAGACACCTCTGCACTGGTCCCAGCCCTCTCCCTTCCCCTTTCTGCCCAGGATCCTGCCAACTGAGACATCTCATTGCGACCCACATCCACCCTCCTCCTTTCTGCTACACGCGCTCTGAAAGCCAACCCTCCTGAGTGCTTCACACTCCCATGGACCACCAGCATCTATTTCCATCGGCCACAAGCCCGTGTCAACATTTACTGGCAGTTTTGAAAGAATACGGCTAGACATGGGATGAAATGAGATGGGGCCCTATGGGGATAGGAGATGTCTGGGGGTAGGTTAGACCCAGTAGCAATTGCCTGCTAATACTGCAGAAGTACTTGTGAATAGCAGGTAAGAAGTTTCCCTGCTTCCTGCAGGCATATTTGAAGTGATGATTTTTTTGCAGTTTCCCATATTTTTTTTTAGAAATGACACTTCTAGTAAACTGCTGAAAATGTACATCTGTCTTTAATAAAGAAGGGACTTAATTAGCACTTCTCCTCTGTGGAATAAGAAAAAAAGGCAGGGAGGCAGGAGGAAGAGATTTATTTTGGTGCCATTTGAATCATAGCTAGCCTAGCATGCAAAGCCTGAAATAATGCTAAAGCTGAAAGAAATGATGTATAAATGGAAAAGTCATCCCCCATGTCTAACAGCAAACAGTAGATACAATACACCATGTTCTGGTGCAGAAGAGCAGCTTTCCAGTGGAATTACTCCAGATTTACACTGTTGTGGCTGAAATGAGAAACTGTCCCACGGAGCATATGTAACCGTAGGAGTAACATGATATTTTTTTCCTTGGATGATCTTGTTCAAGCTCTGCTTGAACTGCTACCCATGGCTGGCAGTCAGTAGCATGGTCTGCTTCTGTTAAGTGCTGTACAAACACATCATGAAAGATAGCCCCACACCTGAAGAGCTTGAAACTTGAGTCTAGTGTTAGAGGCTGAAAGAGGAATACATGAAACACAGAGAGCAGCGAGTTTGTTATTGGCAGAATGAAAATAATAATTTTGGCTGTTAGGCCAACCATTATCATGTGATTTGAAGGTGTTAATGGAAGAGAACTTTTAAGAGGATCCTGATATGGCTTTGTGGATTCTCCTTCCACACGGGGGTAGCAAGAGTAAAGCCTCAAGCTGATTTTGGTAAAACTGGACTAACAGATGGTCTATGTGGGGACCATTTGGGACAGAAAAAGCACAGTTTGGGGGTCAGAGCACTACTGTCAGCTTTGCTTTCACATCAGCTGTTGTTGGAACATGGGCCACAGTGCGTGGGTAACCGCACTACTTACAGGCTTTGAGCCCCCTCAACTGATTGTCATGAAGGTGGAGGCAGTAGGCAACATTTTGCTGGTGTGGAGAGATGAAGAGCTAAAGCAGGAGCAGGACCTGAAAGCCCATCACTTGAAGGTTTAAAAGAAGAAGATGACGTGTCTGAAATAACCAAAGAAAAAAATTATGTTTGGAACAGTGTTCTGAAAGTATTTTAAGTGAAAAAGAATAGACTTACATCAAAACTGCAGAAGAGGAGGGAGTGGAAACTAAAAGATCCTAATTTATATTGACAGTTGTCAAACTTGTTTTGATTCTGCCTGATACGTATTGGTTACACGAAAGAACCTTACAGAACAGAATGAAATGCAAGTTAGAGTTATCTGAAATAACTGTGAATAAAATCCTGACAGAAACAGATTAATTGTAAGCTGAGAAGCAGGGTAAATCAGTACATTTAGAGTTATTGGTATGCTACCAGAAGCTGTGGGCTTAAAAATATTCAACATAGGCTAATGCTGTGTCCAGAAAAAATTCCAGCTCAGCTATGACTGCTGTTTCACAGTAAGTAGGTAGTGCCAAGCTGATTTCTGTAGAAAATAAAAATAAGCCAGGACTAGGCATGTTTTGTGGGGATTTCTGCTTTAGACATATCAAATTTAAGCTCACACTGTGCTCTTTTTGGTTCTTTGAAAAATGTCCTAAGATTTGAGTTCATGCAGGTGGAAACAGGACAAGGAATGGATGTGTGTTACTAATAAGAGTATGAGGGTTGAAATCGTGTCTCAGTTTATTTAAACAACCCTCCCTTCATCGCCGTGTGTTCCAAGGACGCAGCGCGGTTCTCAGAAGACAGGTTCATCCTGTGTCTCCATGCAAGTTGAGCAGTAGCGCTCATGGTTTCCTTTGTAGCATGTTGTAAAGCCAGTTTAACTAACTCAGTAGGCATCTGAATCCGGTGTTCGGTAAATTGGGGAAAAAAATTCCAATGTTTATTTTTTTAAAAAACATATTACCTTCTTTCAAATACCCTCCTGCATCCGCTGTCAAGAGTATGTGCCATTTTGCTTCATGAGTGACATTGTCTCCCTGTCCTGGGAACGTTATCCTTCATAGCTATCCCTGAGGCAACTCTACTGCATTCCAGTGCTGCAGCCAGCCAAAGGAATGAAAACTATTTTCATTTAATCTCAAACTTTCAGAAATTATTAGCAGCTATATATTACCCCCTTTTATGCCACTCAGTGACTGCCAATATTTTAGATGTGGCTTTATCAGAGTTGTCCATGTTAGACATTTTATATACTTTTTCTTTTTATCAAGGAAGCACTTGAAGAAAGCACAGCCTTGACTTCTAGGCATGTTAATGCAACGCTCTCCATTCAAAGTGTGCCCTTATTTGCTGGTCTATAGTAAATGTTGAAAAACGCTATACAATACCATCTGCTATTACACAATAGTTCTCTATTTGCTTCCAGGGAGCTTACACTAACCCAGTATTGCGTAATATTTTTTCTTCACATAAAACAATGAGAGCGTATGCTGGCCTGTAAAAGACTGTATGGCCTCAAGTAATAAATACCTCTCAAAGACACTCGGCACAAAACCTCATTGTTAGAGCGGTTTTGCCAGAGAAGTTGCACTGTGGCTCAATCCAGTGAAGAGTAGCTGTCTTGACGCTGAAAGATTTAAATTGCCTCAGAAAGATTTCAAAAGAATTCACAAATCAGGCAAGTGAGTCAAGAGAGATATGGGCAGTTTCTGTGGTTGGAGAGTGGCAGGTGCAGCGCTGACCGCACACTGTAAGCACAGAGCTGGGGCTGTGATTACATCCCTGACCTTGCTAACAAAATCCTGCTGTCCTAAAAAAATAGGGATAATGCTTTGCTCAGACTGCACAGACTGCTTTTGGAGCTTATGGGCAAATGTGATCGTCCTCTCTTTTCTCCGGAATAGCAGATGACATGGAATTCATTGCCAGAGCATTGGTAACTTTCTTTTGAACCATTAAAAATGTGATAAATGGTGGTATGTAGGTGAAAAAAATATATAAAGCATTTTGATTTCTTCCGGAGTTTTCATTTATCAATGAAAATTCAAAGAGGAAAACCTTGTTTAACTTTCCAGGAATTCATACAGTCTTGATTTTTTTTCGCATGTAGAGACTTGTGACCAGTGACAGCACACATCACTGTGTCCAAGCAAAAGCCTGTTGCTGCTGTAGTCTCTGTAAAAAATTTGTTACTATTGTTAGTTGTTTAACATTTGAAATTAGATGCCTTCTGGACAATACACATAAATAAAAGCAGCCAGATGGGTTCCATCTGGCTAAATATAGATGTTTACATCTAAACTGGTCCCTATAAAATCCCACTGTAGTCAGTGGCAAGAAAAGGACACTTTCAGGATCTGATTTATCTCAGGTTAAACTAGATACCTAGAACTAACCAGCTGAATAGCCATTCTCATAGCTTCTATTTCTCCCCACAGATTTCAAAGGGAGTTTAGGGAAACATCCACGCTGTAGGCACCAAAGTAGAAAGTTGAGGGAGGTGGGTCCTACCCCTCTTATCAAAAAAAAGTAACACCTTAAGCCTTAGCTATGGCCTTAGCAGAGATCTGTCTGTAACATTCTAAAAAGACCACTTTCAAAAATGCAAAAGGAAGAAGGAGAGAGGTGGGACATATTTGCATACCTATTTGGTTTACTTTGGGCAGGGTATGAAAGCTAACACATTTAAGTAAAGTCCATTATAGCCTCTGGTAGCAGAAATCAAGCACGAAGCTCCATTTTTTCATAGGATTGCTAGTGATGCAACCTTGTTGATATTCCAAAGGGTGACCAGGAGTAAAAATCAGTACAGAAGTAGCCTTGACAGTGTCCTAGTAAAGGATGTGCTTTATAATGCATGTTTCCCCTCCCACTCTCTCTGTTAATGATTATTGGTGTAGCGTGCTTTGTATGGGAAAAGCAGAGTTATTATTGGTGGTTCTCCCCTCCTCCAGGTTTTAATACTGGCCTCATACAGACTGTTGTGGGCCAAGACCAGTAATTCTCTGTCAATGATTTTAACGAGGAGCAGGAAATAGGGAGATATTTTTGGTCCTTTTCTTTTGGAATGAATGGTCCCAGAAGAATACTATGTAACATTACTCAACTCCAAAGTGAGTAATTCCAGTGGTTCGACAAGAGCATCCTAGTCCAACTTTCAGGGGATGATGCCTTAGCCAAATAAACGGTAACAGTCCAAAGCAATGCAGGCTTCCACTAGGCATTTGGAAGAGCTAGCCCATTAGGACAGTTTTGTTATGCTTATTTACCTTTTGCAATATCAATGCACTCCTTACTCAGCTGTAGCAACATGCCTAGATGGAGTCTGAAGCACACTGCTGCAATTCTCTACTGCTTTTTCTGTAGCACACACAGAAAAAGAGAATCACTATGTTGCTTTGCTCTGCATCTTCAGTCTTGAATTTATGAATGAAAAATTCACTGTAACTCTGATTATGTGATTCCTAGTGTACTGCAAAGGCTACATTAACTTAAAGTAGACTCTTCTGTGAAAACTGAGCGTGACGTTGTGTCTGAAATGAAAGGGCCATCAATAACTGATGAATCCCATAGTCTTTGGGCACTCTTTAATAAAATAGAACTCTAGCAGAATGATAAAATTTTAGAAAAAGAATTATAAGCCGGTACTTAAAAATAAGCATGATCTTTAGTCAAATACAGATACTATCCTTAAAAGGGGGAGGTTTAACAGAGAGAAAAAGGTCAATGAAAATAACAGAAGGCTAGACAGTTTTAGATGTGGCAGATAGTTGACATGGTGGTGTTTGTTCTGCAGACTTGTAATTCTCTTGAGTTTTCTATCAATAATGGATGAGCCTAAGAAGTTTGTTTGCAAAGTCTATGGTCTCCTTGCTTTAGCGGTTATGGTTTGTCTAGAGAATTAATATGTAATGCGACCTTAATGGTGGAAGTCTGAGGACCATATGCATATGTTGCTGAGATATTCAGATAGTGGTAGGAGACGTGGCAGCAAAAGGTAGCTTTAGAGCACCACCGTCTGTGTAATAGCTTTGGGTGCAATCTTTTTTCTTGCCCACAAACCCTGGCTGTGGTCCAGCTACTTATTTTTCTGCTGTCAGTCTCAAGTTTTTCCTCATGAAGCCATACTGCCCAAAAGGGAAAGGAAAGGCCAGGGAGTTGCTACTGTTGAGGCTGGAGAGAAAGATGAGAAGGCTGACCTGAAATTAAGTTGGCTTTGAGGAAGATAGGATCCAAAGGCTGGGTTCAACTCTGCAGTGTGGTGATCATTCAGCTGTCAAAGCTGTAAAATATTGTGGCACCCCAGTTCATCTTGGGAGGACCAGCTACGTGCTCCAGAGAAAGGGGAGTATTATGAAAAAGTTATAAGACACTGAACATAAAATACCTCTTTAGCTAGAGGAATGACCAGCAGACTCTCTTGTAGACTCTGCAGAACATTATTTCCTTGAAGGAATGCTCTGGGAGTTGGTGCAAGATGGGTGGAGAGGAAGCAAGATTTCCTGCAAAATGGAGGTACAACTGAATTATGTTTTGTCACAGAGCAAATTGATAGTATTTTTCTTGTTAAAAAAAATAAATTGTGAGTTGTTATTTCCCATTTATTCTTTTGTTCAGCAAAATATTAATTTCATATGATTAATGAAAGAGGAAATCTTTTTAGAGGGGTCCAGAAACATTATTGGAAGAGCACACAACAGAAGGAAGGCCCTCTGACAATAAAGGACACCCTGAAGGGTTTTTTTGTACTTGAGGATCTCCACAATAGCACATTCAAAACTGCGAATGGAGTGATCTTATGGCAAACCATTGTAGCTATTACCTGGCCAGAATTGCTTCATAAAAGTTCTTAAGCATTTCAACATGTTTTATTTTGGATGTCCAGAAAAGCTGGGAGATGTGGGAGAGTGCAAAGAGTTCTCTCAAATATCAAAAAAAATATAAATAGCAATCTTGAGCCCTGAAAGCTCACAGTTCCAGAGCAGCAATTCACAGAGAACAGGGAGAGGGATGAAAATAATACCACAAACATACAGGATGAAATTAATTCTTTATATCATTCCAGTGAAGTCATTCTTGACTCTTGCAGCAGAACAACAGGCCAGATGAGCTGCTGGCATGTTTTCACTTCCAAAGGGTGTAAAAATGGAGCATAAAAGGCAAAAAGCTCAAACATCATTTAGGAAAGGGACTGAAGACAACTTTGTTAAAGTCTTCCAATTCCCTTTCCATACCTGCTTTGAAAGTAAGAAAAAAAGTAGTCTAAGTCAACAGAAAGTCTTATTCTATAGGTTGAGACGCCATATTGGTGACATTATGTTGAGATCATCTTGCACTTACAAAAATAGAGAAAAGAAATGTTTCTTTCATAGTTGGAAGCCAGCAATTACCATAGCACCTGCCCCCACTGCAACCTCATAGAATCATAGAATACCAGGTTGGAAGGGACCTCAAAGATCATCTGGTCCAACCTGTCTTAGCAAAAGCACAGTCTAGACAAGATGGCCCAGCACCCTGTCCAGCTGAATCTTAAAAGTGTCCAGTGATGGGGAATCCACCACTTCGCTGGGGACATTATTCCAATTGCTGATTGTTCTCACTGTGAAAAATTTTCCTCTTGTGTTCAAGCGGAGTCTCCCCAGGAGTAACTTGTACCCATTGTACACCTCGTCTTTCCATTGTGACTCCTTGTAACAAGGGAGTCTCCATCTTTGTAGCCACCCTTTAAATACTAGAACAGAGTGATAAAGTCTCCCCTAAGCCTTCTTTACTTGAGTCTGAACAAACCCAGTTCTCTCAGCTTTCCTTGTATGGCAGGCTTCCCAGTCCTTTGCTCATCTTTGTGGCCCTTCTCTGGAGCCTCTCCAGCCTGTCCACACCTTTTTTTTGTATAGTGGGGACAAAAACTGAGCACAGTGTTCCAGATGTGGCCTGACAAGTGCTGAGTAGAGTGGAATAATGAGTTCTTTGTCTCTGATGGTGATGCCCTTGTTGATGCAGCCCAGCATCCTGTTGGCATTTTTTTGCCAATGCAGCACACTGTTCACTCATATTGAGCTTGTTGTCCACCAGACGCCAAGGTCCTTTCCACAGAGCTGCTCCCCAGCTGGGTAGATCCCAGCCTGTGCTGCACTCCTGGATTTTGTTTTCCCAGGTGCAAGACTTTACACTTGTCCTCACTGAACTTCATAAGGTTCTTGTTAGCCCACTCTTCCAGACTATCCAGGTCTTCCTGCAGGGTGCCTCTCCCGTCCGAAGTGTCCACAATCCCATTCAGTTTGGAGTCATCATCAAACTTCTTCAGGATGCCCAGATGGATATCATCAGATTCCATCATCCAGACCACTTACAAAGAAACAATGTTTGGCCCTGTATAGATTCCCGAGGGACCCCACTTGTGACAGGTTGCCAGTTTGAAAAGGAGCTATTTACCACCACCCTTTGGGTACAACCTGTCAGCCAGTTCCCCACCCGTTGCACAGACCACTTGTTTAGATGATAACACATCAGGTTCTCTAGGAGAAGGCTATGGGAAACTGTGTCAAAAGCCCTGGATAAATCCAGGTGGACAATGTCCCCACTTGTCCCACATTAACTGAGCAGGTTACTTTGTCATAGAAGGTGATCAGTTTTGTGAAGCAAGAATTGCCCTTGCTGAATCCATGCTTTTTTTTTTCCCAATCACGTGCTTCCTTTGATTTGTGATAGCCCCCAGGAAGATTCATTCCATAACTTTCTCAGTGATTGAAGTAAGACTGATGAGCCTATAATTTCCTGGATCCTCCCTTAGAATCATAGAATCATAGAATCATAGAATCATAGGGTTGGAAGGGACCTCTGGAGATCATCTAGTCCAACCCCCCTGCCAGAGCAGGGTCACCTAGAGCAGGTTACACAGGAACACGTCCAGGTGGGTTTTGAATGTCTCCAGAGTTGGAGACTCCACCACCTCTCTGGGCAGCCTGTTCCAGTGCTCTGCCACCCTCAGGGTAAAGAAGTTCCTCCTCATGTTTAGGTGGAACTTCCTATGTTCCAGTTTGTGCCCATTGCCTCTTGTCCTGTCCCCGGGCACCACTGAAAAGAGCCTCGCCCCATCGTCCTGACACCCACCCTTTAAGTATTTATAAGCGTTGATAAGGTCACCCCTCAGACGTCTTTTTTCCAGACTGAAGAGACCCAAATCCCTCAGACTTTCCTCATAAGAGAGGTGTTCCAGTTCCCTAACCATCTTTGTAGCCCTCCGCTGCACCCTTTCCAGCAGTTCCCTGTCCCTCTTGAACCGGGGAGCCCAGAACTGGACACAGTACTCCAGGTGCGGCCTCACCAAGGCAGAGTAGAGGGGGAGGATGACCTCCCTTGACCTGCTGGCCACGCTCTTCTTGATGCACCCCAGGATGCCATTGGCCTTCTTGGCCACAAGGGCACATTGCTGACTCATGGTCATCCTGTTGTCCACCAGGACTCCCAGGTCTCTTTCCACAGAGCTGCTCTCCAGCAGGTCAGCCCCCAACCTGTACTGGTGCATGGGGTTATTCCTCCCCAGGTGCAGCACCCTACACTTGCCCTTGTTGAACTTCATAAGGTTTCTCTCTGCCCAGATCTCCAACCTTTCCAGGTCTCTCTGTATGGCGGCACAGCCTTCCGGTGTGTCAGCCACCCCACCCAGCTTGGTGTCATCAGCAAACTTGCTGAGGGTGCACTCTATCCCCTCATCCAGGTCATTGATGAATATGTTGAACAGGACTGGATCCAGTACTGACCCCTGGGGAACACCACTCGTCACTGGTCTCCAACTAGACTCTGTGCCCCTAATCACAACCCTCTGAGCTCTATCTTTCAACCAGTTTTCTATCCACCCCACTGTCCATTCATCTAACCCACACTTCCTAAGCTTCCCTATGAGGATGCTGTGGGAGACCGTGTCAAACGCCTTGCTTAAGTCAAGGTAGACCACATCTACCGCCCTCCCCTCATCTATCCATCTAGTCATGCCATCGTAGAAGGCTATCAGGTTAGTCAGACATGATTTCCCCTTGGTGAATCCATGCTGAGTACTTCTGATAGCTTTCCTTTCCTCCACGTGCCTTGAGATGACACCCAGAACGAGCTGTTCCATCATCTTTCCAGGGATGGAGGTGAGGCTGACCGGCCTGTAGTTCCCCGGCTCCTCCTTCTTGCCTTTCTTGAAGACTGGAGTGACATTGGCTTTCCTCCAGTCCGCAGGCACCTCGCCTGTTCTCCAGGACCTTTCAAAGATGATGGAGAGCGGCCCAGCAATGACTTCTGCCAGCTCCCTCAGCACTCTCGGGTGCATCCCATCAGGGCCCATGGACTTGTGAATATCTAGATGATCTAATTGGTCCCTCACTCGCTCCTCCTCAACCCAAGGAAGTCGTCTTCTTTCCCTGTTACTTTATTCAATGCCTGGGACTCCTGAGGGCTGGGCCGAGCAGAAAAGACCGAAGCAAAGAAGGCATTCAGTAACTCTGCCTTCTCCACATCCTCCGTCACCATGACTCCTGCCTCATTCAGCAGTGGGCCTACAACTTCTCTGGTCTTCCTTTTGCTTCCAATATACTTCCTTAAGTCTTCCTTAAGACTTTCTTGTAGATGAGGGTGACATTAGCCTTCTTCCAGTCTTCTGGGACATCCCCCAATCTCCATGACTTCTCAAAGATTACGGAGGGTAGTCTCACAATGATGTCAGCCAGCTCTCTTAACATCCTCAGGTGGATAGAATCAGGGCCCATCAATATGTAGGGATCAAGCTCCTGTAACAGTTCACATACCAAATCTTCCTTCCAGTGATGGTGGGTTTGTGTTTGTATCAGCCTGGATCATTGTTCCCAAGGTCTGGGGCCCAACAGTGCTGATAAAGACAGATGCAAAGAAAGCGTTGAGAACCTCTGCCTTTTCAGCATTGTTGGTGACTAATTCACCTCTCCTGTTTAACAGCAGGCCAATATTTTACTTCTGTTTCTGCTTGCTGTTTAAGTACTTGAAGAACCTTTTCTTGTAATTTTTGACATCTCTGGCCAATTTCAATTTGAGCTTTTGCTTTTATAACTGCATCTCTGCATGGCCTGGCAATGCCCTTGTAGGTTATCCACTTTTCCATTTCTGGTATGCTTCTCTTTTGGTTTTAAGCAGACTCGGAAGCTCACAGTTAAACCAAGGCGATCTCTTGCTCTGCCTACTTCCCTTGTCTTTAAAGGGGATGAGCAGTTTTTGTGCTTCCAGGAGCACTAACCTTCAACATGCTCAGCAGCATCCCAAACTCCACAATATTGTGATCACTGCAACCAAGTCTATCACTAACAGAGATATTACAAAGCAGGTTTTCTTAGCTGAACTCAACCTGGAGAAGTCGAGTTCAATGCTATTGACTTCTGCTCCTACCATGAGCCACCCTCTCTGAGCTGCTCCCTATTTGCTGCATGACTGCTCATCGAGTGTTATGCAGGTTGTGTTCCATTGGCATCCATGGAGATCCAGCACACCCAGGAAAAAAGTGATGACAATTTGGATGTAACATTTTCATCCCAACTTCATCTCATGCATTCAAAATTGTTTTATTCTGAAATAACTTCATTTAAGGGATTTGGATCTGAAGTTTAGCTTTACCCCATTCTAAGGATTATATCTTATTACATGATTCAGAGGCAGATGGATGGCCTGATTGCAAACTTCCTACTTAGACTTTTCTCCCGGGATTTGGTTCAGGCTCATTTCTCATTTTCATATGAGCTTGACTGTCAGTTTTTTATTTTTATGAAAAAGGACTAATATAGTCAGGCCAAAGTAATGAAGATATTGCTCATTGTAAATTAAATTTAGAATGCAAAAGTATCTATGCCAATTAAAAAAAAACAACTTCAAAGATAGACTTTGCAGACAAATATTTCAAACCACATTATATTGCTGGGAAGTGGTTTTTTTCAATGGAAGTGATGACACAACGTTAGATGGCAACATCCTGAATAAAACATTGTAATAAATATTCAAAAATGGTTATTAAGGGAGGAAAAAGACTTGGTATTCATATTACACCATGTAGCCTTTTGTCCCCTAATCTTCAGCCTTATGCAATCTTGAAAGATTTATAGTTTGCTAATTCTATAAGGCAAAAGGACATTCTCCTACCCAGCAAGGTCAGTCAAATCCACTCCAGGCAGCGATCAGTGGATTAACACATGTCACTGAACTCCTTATAACTTTACTGCTGTCAGGACATTTCAGTCAAAGACCGTGACACTGTGAATGTTGGAATGGACAGCTGATCTTACCTTTCAGTTGCTGAAGACATGAGTAAATTAAAACCCCTCGGCAATGTGTTTCTTTGGCATATCCCTGTTTAACAGGGGGTCTGCTCTCATAAGCCTGATAGAGAGATATAAATACTGCTATGGATATATATGCATATATGGTTGGAGATTTCCAGAGCTCTAGAATATCTTTGTTTTGCTCTAGAGGAGTCAAATCAAGTTTCTGACAATCCCCTCAAAATATTAGGAATAAGTTAGGTTGGAAACAGATACAGAGCCTTGATCCAACTCTGCTCAAGTTAGTGTTCCCACTGATTTCTATAGGAATAAATCACACTATTGGAGTGGGTGGTCCCTCCGTCCTGCACAGTGGGCCAAATCACCCCCAGATCCTAACTCACCATATGCTCACTGATGCTTTCAAATTTCAGGTTTGGCTGAGTTGCGCAATGGGAAGAGTGCAACAAAGGATGGGTTCTTACCAGACTGATGCTTTTGTCTTCCCAACTTGTCCCCTGGCATAATTTAGAACACCCTAAGGCGCTAAAATCTAAAAGTTATAAGCAGCAGTAATCAGTCTTCAAGTGCAACACTGGCAGCTGGAAATCACCGGAATGCTGTAGTAGTTACCCACACCCACTCCCTGGCCATTTAGTCATCTTTGCTGGCTTTATACCAGCTGAAAATCCCCCCAAGCATATCCTCAGTTGGCCTTTAGAGTCACTAGAAAAATACAAGGGGACTGGAACTGGGCTGAGCCGTCTGCCTTCTGCCATGATGCTTCATTTTTCCATCGCATGTCATACCTCTGCTCAAGACCAGTATTATTTTGAGGAAGTGATTATCACTGGTGCTCTGAAAGAATGACTAGAGCAAAAAGAAGTCTTCTTCAAGTACTGGTAAAAATTTCTTTTCCTTTCGGTGTTTCAGTGCACGTTAGCAGCTGTCCTTTGCTGGCCAAGTTGGCTAAGGCATACTGAAATCATGGAGCTATAAAAACTTACATAAGCTGAAAACTGGATCCAATCTTTATTTCTTGTTTGCTGTAGAGTAACTGCATAACCTGTTCCTGAAAATATATTAAAGGAGCGAGTAAGTATAATGATCTTTGTCCAGATCCACAAAAGTAGTAAACTGCCATGACACCTCTGAAGTCCTGAAACTATATGGGTTTGCACCTGTTTAGGACCCTCACATACATGATATTACTTCAAAAAGTGTGTCCAAACATCTGCATACAGTTAAGCCCCAAAGAACTTTCAAGGTAAGATTAAACATACTGCACATCTACAAATATTACCTGTCAACAAATTATCCTAATTCTTATGTCTAAACATGGCACTTGTCTCTCTGCCTTCCCCATCAGTAAATTCCAGCAGTTGATTGGAGTTATATTTTCTTTGGAGAAAAAAAAAAAAAAGAAAAGAAAAGAAAAGAAGATTGTTTTGAATTTACTACCCTTTCATCAAGTGTCTTGTTCTTTCATTATGTGGTTGTCTGAAATGGAAGAGATGGTTGCACCAAGCAGTTTTTCTAACACTCTCGTAAGACATCTCCCATGCATTCTGTGCCGCCCCACTTTTTGCAATATGGTTTGCATAAGCCCCTCATCGCTGTGTAGCTGCGTCCAGGTACGCTGCACCCAAGGAAGGGAGGTGGCCCACTGCATGGCAAGGTTTGGTTGCCAAGTGTCCACAGGATGGGTCAAGTGGACGAAAGGTTTCCTCCATCTTTTATGAGCTCCCAAACACTGCCTTGTTCAAGACACTTTAATCTTTCCAGGGCTGGAAGACAGTCTAGGTTTATTATAAGGTGGATATTTGAGAAATAAACAGCTGTTGGCATCTATAACTTGAGCTCTTTATGCAAGACACATAGGCTTCTTTGTCGTATGCTTTAGCAGACATTTATGTGATGCAGTGTCCTTGCAACTAGCATCTTGTGGAAAAAAGAGCGCATGGAAAATTACATCATTAGGTAACTTTTGAAACATACTGGTTCACTTTTTTGGTCTGTACTCCTCCCTGTTTCCTTATTTTTCAGTTTTGACCCTACATTTGAAATCCACACCCGCTCCATTCCTCATAAGCAGCTACTTCATATTGCATGGTGCTCCTGGCATTTCTTTGGCAGCAATAGGAAATTGACCTCTCTGCAAATCTCTCTATTAAGAGTATTTTGCCAAAGCTGGTAAATAATGAATTACCTGGTGAGTATATTCAAGCAATGATGTTTTTGTTACTTCTTTGTCTTTGCCTTGGTGTTTCATAATCGTCAGAAAAATTGTTGCGAAGTATAGGACCTACAACTATGGAAATCTAATGTCATTTTGATTAATTTTTATATTACTTTTCAGTGTCTTATGCTTCTATTCCACATTAGTAGCCAACAAAAGCTCTAACCCTGTGAATCAGAGTAATGTCTCGTACCTCTGTGCACCATTTGAAATTTGGTCTCATATTTGAACATCTCTTTCTTTTATCATGTGCTAGCTCTCACTGGACCATATGAAATAATTTGGTAGTCCTAGCTTCTCTACATTAGGTGATCATATTGCCAGATTATGAGCAAAACACCCAAATATTCTGGTTGTTAGTTTTACCAGTGTTACAGAGTGCTCAGTACTAATTAAAGCTGACATCAGACTTTGCAGTTCATTATATATGCAAAGAATAACATTAAAGTGCTTATGTGATAGCTACAACAGTTAGAAAGTATGCAGTTTTCATTAAGTGTTACCTTTCTGCGTGACGTTAGAAGCTGCAATGGAGAAATTAATGAAATAATTTATTTGACACAACACTTTATGAAGTCCAAGCTATTAGACAATATTTGTCACGATGGTTTTCATTAAAGAAAATCAACTGAGTTCCTCTCGGAAATTTTGTCAAAAAACTTGAAACTTCAGCTTTTCAAAACTTGAATACAGCTCTAATTTTTAGTACATTTTCTTTTCCAGTTATTTAACCAGATCTGCTTGGGCTGTGCTCTCTTTTTTGCATCTTTCACTTCTGTTTTTTATTTGATGTAGAAAATAACTTTTCTCAGTAATACTGTGAAATGGAGGTAGTGAGATGGTAATTGGACAGTTTTTCCCTGAAAGAAGACTAGCAATCCTCATAATTTCCTCTTTCATTGTTCCTCCTCTTTGCTTAGCTGCTATAAATGACCTAGGTTCTGCTCATCCTTGCCTGCCTTTCCTTGCTTCTCAGCAAGATTGCTCAGCAAGATCCATCATTTCCCTACCATCCTTTTCCAGGCTATTCAGCCCATATAACAAGGTTACAGAGCAAAATAGTGATGTTCCCTTAATGAATAACAAAGTGCATAATCTGAGAGTTAGAATAAAAGCAGAAGCCAGGGACAGAACAGGTTATAGGTCTTCCATAATGAATGCACCAGAAAGAGGGTGCAACTCCTGGAAACATTGCTGACTACTGAGGGCAGAGATCTTTAAAGCAGCCCTGGGACCAGAGAGATGGGAGATGGAGGCGCATAATTTTCTGTCTGTGCTTGTGTATCAAGAGGCACGGCTAAACTCTTGGGTGCAGCATGTACCCCCTTTCCTGCATCCCAGGATGGCACTTTGAGAAGCATTTGTGGAGTTTTCTTGGCAAGGCCATGATATGACCAAAGGAGCATCATGCCAAGTAAGAAGCACCAGAGCTGTTGTCATTCTTCCTCCAAAAGTAATGGCAGAAGTCATGAGGATGAGCTTTTGCAGAGTCCAAGGAGTGGTCTGCAGGGAAGTGTGTCAATTACGGACAAATCAGAAAAATATGTGCAGGGGTTGCCATCTACTCTCAGGTTGAGAAGTTACCAGTGTGGCCCAGCCAGTGGATTTGTCCATAATGTTTCAGATGGAAATGGATGTGAAGAAAAATCCATTTAAATACCAAAACTTGGAAAACCATGCCATTTTTGCCTCTTCAGAAGAAGCTCAGATTCAGGATACAAGTGTTCTCACAATTTCAGCTCAGGCAATCCCTGTGTCACCCAGAAATATGACAACTCCTAGGTATTATACTGTGTTTGCATGGTTTATTTACAATGGAAGTGCTTAATGAGAAATGTATTTTTATGATGTATTTATACAGCGTGCAGTAGAAGTGTGGAAAAAAACAGTTTTGTAGCAATGATTAAAATGTGAACACTTCTGAATTAAACTGAGGCTTTTGGTTTGGTTTTCTTGAGAAACAGCTCTGGTCTCTGCAAGCTTTGTCATCTCTGTAATTTAAGACAGAGTTCAGAAGACAATTATAATGGCACGCAGTATATCCTACTCTAACACTAGTCATTAAGACGCTTGACATCTATCAGTTTGACACCTAGACCTCTCTTCAGGGAGTGGAGAGGGACAACATCTCCCCAGCTGATTCAGCACGTCTATCTTAAGCACTTCTCTTAGGACAGAGTGAATTACTCCCTCAAAGACACCTGTCTCCATTAGCTGCGGGTGCAGGCTAAACAGTGAGCTTCAGCTGACACCTCACTGCCAATAAAATTATAGAATCATTGAATGGTTTGGGTTAGAAGGGACCTTAAAGATCATCTAGTTCCAACCCCCTGCCATGGGCAGGGACACCTCCTGCTAGACCAGGCTGCTCAAAGCCCCATCCAGCCTGGCCTTGAACACTTCCAGGGATGGGGCATCCACAACTTCCCTGGGCAACCTGTGCCAGTGTCTCACCACCCTCACAGTAAAGAATTTCTTCCTAATATCTAATCAAAGTCTACCCTCTTTCAGTTTAAAACTGTTACCCCTCGTCTTGTTGCTACAATCTCTGATAAAGAGTCCCTCCCCATCTTTCCTGTAGGCCCCCTTTTGGTACTTGAAGGCCGCTATAAGGTCTCCCCAGAGCCTTCTCTTCTCCAGGCTGAACAACCCCAACTCTCTCAGCCTGTCCTCATAGCAGAGGTGCTCCAGCCCTCGGGTCATCTTTGTGGCCCTCCTCTGGACCCATTCCAACAGGTCCATGTCCTTCTTGTGCTGAGGGCCCCAGAGCTGGATGCAGTACTCCAGGTGGGGTCTCACGAGAGTGGAGTAGAGGGGCAGAATCACCTCCCTCAACCTGCTGGCCACGCTTCTTTTGATGCAGCCCAGGATGCGGTTGGCTTTCTGGGCTGCAAGCGTGCACTGCCGGCTCATGTTGAGCTTCTCATCCACCAGCACCCCCAAGTCCTTCTCCTCAGGGCTGCTCTCAAGCCATTCTCTGACCAACCTGTATTTGTGCCTGGGATTGCCCTGACCCTGACCTTGCACTTAGCCTTGTTGAACTTCATGAGGCTTGCATGGGCCCACCTTCAAGCTTGTCAAGGTCCCTTCCCTCCAGTGTGTCGACTGCACCACACTGCTTGGTGTCATCAGCAAACTTGCTGAGAGTGCACTCAATCCCGCTGTCCATGTCACCGACAAAGATGTTAGACAGCCCCGGTCCCAGAACTGACCCCTGAAGCATGCCACTCGTCACCAGTTTCCACTTGGACATTGAGCCATTGACCGCAACCCTTTGAATGCAGACATCTAGCCAGTTCCTGATCTACCAAATGGTCCATCCATCAAATCCATGCCTTTCCAATTTAGAGACCAGGATGTCATGCGGGACAGACTTCTCCATTGACAAAGTTAGTGCTCACAATAATTTCTAAGGATTTGTTGGTTTACTATTATTGTCTGTCTACATTAAGGATCCAAATTAGAGATGTATCACTGTGCAGTATACTTCAGGAAATCAAAGTACTTTGCAGAGTTTCTCCTGGAGAGCATTTTGGAAATTTCTATCAATGAAACTGCGTGTGGGGATTCTGTTGGTGTTTTTTTCTTGTTTGTTTGTTTGTTTAAAAAAAAGAAGCAACAAAAAAAAAGTCACCTCCTCTTTCTCCTGGGGGGCACAGAAGAAACAAACAAAAATCGCCCATCTTGAAATTTTTTCTTTCTCCTTGTAAAATATTAAAAAAAGTCAGTAGTTATTACTGGTTATTACACTAGGTTTTACTATTATTTAAAATCCTAAAAAGGCTATTTTTTTTTTCATAAAATGAAGAAAGAAAAAGTTAAGGGCTTTTTGGGGACTGTTTTTCAGTCAATTGGCTATTTAATCTCAAGTAGAGATAAATTCTTACCAGAAAAATTGTTCCCAAAGTCCATGCCAATTACTATGTACCTACCAACACATGTAAGAATTTTAGTCTTCAGGTTTTCAATGAAGAAATCCATTCTCTTACAATGCTAGCTGAACAAAGAACTGCTTTGCCTACTGCTACAAATACTCTCTTTGCTGAGAAGTCCTTGGGTAGGACCATATTTTTTATGAAATAATCATGATTCACTTCAAATTCCTCTTGGTCTTAGTTATCCAGAGGACGCCACAGAAATTTTCTAGTCTTATGAGGCATCTTACTTGAATTGTATGACAAAACTTTCTTCTGGATAAACAAGATCCTGTACTATTTGTACATCAATAACTTAACTGACAGATTTCATGTAAAGTCTCTTAAACACTGCTGTGTGTTTTGAGCTGTATTATATGTTTAAAAAAAAAAAAAAAGAGGAGAAAACTGAATAAGTGGAACCTGAAAAGTGGATGTGTGACTGTTACAGAAGGACAAGAGACCACCATATTTTGCCCATGAAATATCCCCTATTTTGATTTCACGAAATTCATGAAGCTCAAGTAATAATATGTTTACTTTCTCCAGACACAATAAAGTTCTTTTGACTATATATATATATGATTAACTTTATATAGACTACTTACTCCTTTTCTGAACCATATTAATCTCTTAACCTCTATAGCTTTCAGTAACAGTGCCTTTCAAAGGTAAGTAAGTACAAGTTTCTGTCAGTTTTAAATTGTTGTGTTTAACTCCTAGATACTCTCTGTTGGTCATTTACACAAACTACCTTCTACACTAATTTTGTGCTATTTCCTTTCTTTCAATCACTTTGACCTGGAACTAATTTATTTTCAACTTTTTCCTCCTAATCCCAGTATTTTGGATTCAGGTATATTTTTAACAAGAAGTAGCAAACTCTAAAAATATAAGGAAAAAAACACATGTAGTGGAGGACTGTTGTTACCTTTAGTGGTGACAAAAGGACTAGAGTGAATACTACTACTTAACGTTTCAGTCTTCCATAGAGCCAAATACCCTCAACTACAATTTAGTTTAATAGTTATGGCAAATTAAAGCAGGAGGAGCTTTTACCTTAGTGGATAATAAGCAGGTGGATGTTGTGGGCAGGGGAGATTTCTCTTCCTTTCCTGAGTGAGCCCTTGGTTACACATCTGCTTCCCCTTCTTCTAATCTCTAATTTACTTTACGGGTAGCTGAGGATTTGCAACGCAAAGCCGAAAATGTTTGTGTCATGAAATCTCAGCTCCAGCTTCCGAGTTGCCAGTCATTGGGGACTGAAGCTTATGGCTGTTATTTTATTGACCTTAGGAAAAAATGGATGGGATTGTAATGACAAGACGAGATTAGTAGGAGGCAGCTAAAACGAAGCCTACTGCAGATGAAAGCCAATGATCATGACCTTCATCTGTGCCTCTCTGGCTCCCACTACCTTCTGCAGATGATTCAGAGTTTCACAGAGATTTTAATCTGGTGTGACTACCATTTTCAGTTTGAAACTTTCCATGAAGAAAGATCACTTGCAGTAACATTTTAACACTTGGGCAAAAATCAGATTTTAAAAAATACTTTTAAAACTATTGTATTTAAATATTTCAAAACCGAAAATATCAGCTTTCTCAGTTTCACATAACTTTTGTTTCAAAATTTCAGCTACTATTAGGACATAATTAAAATGAACTGTTTAGAGATTATTGAAACAATAAAATCTTTCTACAGATGGGGTGGGACATTCTGAATATTGTTTTCAGTTGTGCTTTTTCACCCTAATTCTCCAAAGGAAAGTTTTTCAATATCTCATTTTGCCTGAAGGATGGGGATGTGGTTTCCTGATTGGTTGTATCCCTTTTCAAACTGGTTTCTAAAAGGTGGTTAGATTTTAAGATTCAGATTTGGTTTTGGTTATTTAGCTTGGATGATTTCTAGTAGAAAACAATTCTTGCCTGTTGTTTTGTCTTTCATCGGTTTCCTATGAGAGCTCCATTCTTGGACAAAAAGCTAATTGTTTCTATAAAACCATGTCTTAGTTACTCCTTGACATCTAGGATTCTTCCTGGATATTAAGAACACAGCCGTGGTTTTGGATTAAATGACACTGGCTTTCATTAACTTGAACTCCCAACGTTAGAATGAAGGGACAGAGTGAAGAAACCATTCTGCTCAGACAGGCAATGGTTTGCTTCGAAGCCTCTAAGACTTTCCTAATACAAGATACAGAACTAGTTGTTCACTCCTTGCTCTTGGGTAAGACATTTTCCCCTTTTTTTTTTGTGTCTGTGGAAATTAGTCTGGCTGAAAAATCATTTTAGGCAAAAATTTAGTAGACTTTCTGTAGTTAAATCTTCCAGATAGTGTAGCTAATATTTGTCTGTGTTATGCCACCTTCCCTTCCTCGCCAAGCTGCACTGCCACATACAGTGCTCTAAGCAGTGTGCACCCCAACTGCTCTGGCCAGAGCAACTTCATAATGGAAGGAATGAATGAGAGGAAATGGCCTCAAGTTGTGCCAGGGGAGGTTTACATTAGATATTAGGAAAAATGAAACTGAAAAGGGTGTCAAGTGTTGGAACAGGCTCCCCAGGGAAGTGGTTGAGGCACCATGCCTGGAGGTATTTAAGGCGTGTAGATGTGTCACTTAGGGACATGGTTTAGTGGTGGACTTGGTGTTAGGTTAATGGTTGGGCTCGATGATCTTAAGGGTATTTTCCAGTCTAAAAGATTCTGTGATTCTTAGTAGTCACACAGTTGGACTAGACAATCATTGTAGGTCCCTTCCAACAAATTATTTTCTCTTCTCTTCTCTTCTCTTCTCTTCTCTTCTCTTCTCTTCTCTTCTCTTCTCTTCTCTTCTCTTCTCTTCTCTTCTCTTCTCTTCTCTTCTCTTCTCTTCTCTTCTCTTCTCTTCTCTTCTCTTCTCTTCTCTTCTCTTCTCTTCTCTCCTCTCCTCTCCTCTCCTCTCCTCTCCTCTCCTCTCCTCTCCTCTCCTCTCCTCTCCTCTCCTCTCCTCTCCTCTCCTCTCCTCTCCTCTCCTCTCCTCTCCTCTCCTCTCCTCTCCTCTCCTCTCCTCTCCTCTCTTTCAATATTCTCTAAACTTCTGATGTTCGATGCAGCAAAGATGAGAGTACAACTGGTTTACCTTTCCGCTGCTCCTGGTTTCTGCCAAGGAGATTCCACTTCTTCTTGTAGATAATGACCTTGGTCTGAGTTTATACAAACTTTTCTCACCTTCAATCTGGAATTCAGTAATAAAATATACCTGGGCCCTAAGCCATCTGTCCTAGGAATCTGCAACTAAATGCTGTAGCGTAACCCAACAACACAAACTATCCCAGAACGTCCTCTCTCTCCACTGGCTTCCTCTAAGAAGCAAAAAAAAAAAAAAAGTGAGTTGAAAGTCTTTCCCCTTGCCTGCAAGATGATTGATGGCCTGGGCTCAGGATAGCTAAGGGCAAAATAGAGCATGGTCCAGAGATCCAAATTAGTAAGCCCATGCAAGTGCAGAGTAGGACTTTGTGGACTCACCAGTCTGCATCTGGAAGCAGTATAGCTGCATGTACCTGGCGCCATGCCCAAGCTAATATACCCTGTCCTTTGTGTGTGAACGTGACTATTCTGCTTCCAGGCCTGATTTGGCAGTTTATCCAGAACCGCCCTTCTGGTTCTGGGGTTAAAGCAGGAGGAGCGAATCTGTCTGCAGCTGGCAGTGTGGACAGGCTTTCAAAGAATCTCTCTGGCACCAGGGTGGGAACCTGGGATGCAAAATCCCCTCCCTCGGCACAGCAAGGCTTTCTACCCAGAAGGTAATGCTTGTCTGTGCAGAGAAGAAAACATTCCTTTCAAGAGGTTGGTCCAAGATTCTGGAATTAATTCTCACAGGAAAAGAAATGTTAAAAAAAACCGCCAACAACCCATGTTGTCCTGTCTATCACATGCCGTTCATCCTACCCACTTTTCTGCTAGATACGTGCAGCACATTTATCACTCAGCTCTCCCACTCTCCCTCCCCAAAACTGTTACCCAAATGCAATGATATGCATAGAGTACCTCCCCACACTCCCCACACTGCATATGACAGATATTAGTTACATGATGTCATGCTCTTTAGAAAGGCATTGGGATATGAAGAGGTATAAGATTCTCCCTAGAACTGAATGGAATAGAAAGTGTCTATATTTTAGTGTGGTACTTTAGGACCCACAAAAACTGAATTTGCTAAGCCTGTTCCCTGCTAGATCAATCTGGATGTGCTACATTTTCAGATAAAAATATTGTTATATTGATCTATGTTCTGTGTTATTGCTTAGAGTTTACATTTACTTGTGCTTTGTCTTCTGCTAAGCACATAATGCTAAACAAACAGTAAATAATAACTGCAGGCAAAGAATGACTTTCTGTTGGGAAACATCTTTTTCACAGTTTCAAAGTTGCTGATGCATTTCACAGCAGGCTGCTGACTACACAGGAGTAGCATTCTGGTGTTAAAAATACTTGAGGCTGCCCCTACTATTTCTTGCTCATTATCAGTCCTCTCAGCCAGGTCAAGCTTCCCTTGAGGAAAATGGAAATGGGAGCTTTGCCTGAGCTGAGGTCTTCAGAGCTATTCCTGTTGATCACATTTTTGGCAGCCAGAGAAGAGCTGGGTGAAAGTTCGGGGAGAAGGAAAAGTTTTATTTCAAATTTGCAGCTCAAAAACACTGAGCCACTACAGAGCAAAACTGAATTAAAAAGCGAAACCTAAATATTAGAGAGGTTCCTTTGGTTTCACATGCAGTCTGGGCTTTGGATAACTTAAATGCAGAACTATACCTCAGTCAGGTGTATTTGAAAGATTTGTGAACTTTGTGAAATGTTTGATGAAACTGGGCTGAATTTCAGATCTGTAATGAAACATGGAAGCAGGTGAGTTCCATGTGTTTTGGAGATTTTCTCATAAATAGTTTGCATTGCTCTAATAGTGACGAATTTAGAAAACTACCTTACCAGATGTACGCAGAAAAAAAAAAGGATGTAATATGAGGACCAGATAGAAAGCCTGAACACTGAGCTGATGGTTGTGCTTTTCTGCTCTTCTGAACTGAAACAGAGCTGTACAAGGCTGTGTCCAAGCTGAACACTGTCAGAATATAATGGATGGTTTCTATGGTAAAGAGGTCCAGCTTCAAATTAGAAAAATGAAAACAAGAAAGCAAAAATGCAAGAAAGAAAGCAACAAAGTAATAAAGCAAGAAAGAAAGGAAAATAGAGTACAAGAACAATGTGAAGTTCTGAGTAATTATTTTAGCAGAATTTTAAAAACCAGAGTGATAGGGGGTCACAGTGAAAGTGGTTATAAAATGAGGTCTCTTTCCTGAGAGTGTTTAAATGTCCGAGTTTTGAATGGTTCACCGCAGCTGACTATCTGAGTCATGACTTTAATACTTCAATTAATAGTATTTTGTGTTGCAACCAGGTTTACCTGAAGAGAACTGGTGATTCAAACACATACAGTAAGAAGAGGCTTCATACTTTACAGACCTTACAGTTCATAGTTAGTGTTGGTACATCACGCTTATTATATTTGATAGGTTTTAATGTGTAATATGGGAAAAAGCCAGATGTCCTATTTATTTATTTAGAGAGATGGTTGGAAAAAAATATTCCCAGAAGGAAGTTTTGATGAATGTCTTTTGCATTTTCACTGCAAATAGAAAACCAAAAAAAACCCTCACCAAAACAAAACAAAATGAAACAAAAAAACCTTTGAGGGAACAGTGAACATTTCCATCCAGAAACTCCTGCATGCTTTGCAGACCTAAACCATACTATTTGCATGACTCTGAGTTTCCTAACCAGGCAATATCTCATGTGATATACCATAATGCTTTATTTTGATGAGCTGACATGGTAAATTATAGAAATATCTAGGTGTGAGTTAAAAAGATGATGACACTTCTCTGAAGTGGTAGTTTTGTATGTCTATAAATATCAATATCTATAAGCATAGGCATTTCCAGTATAAATAAAATTTTGTTTCAGACACTTTGGTCCCAGTTCATTCCAGCAAATTTAAGTTCTTACTATGGTACAAATGGAACAATTCTAATCCCATTCTATAGTCAGTGGAGAGATTGGACACCTCCAGAGGTCAGTCCCAGGAATATATTGACTTTGAAAGTGTGTTTTGCTGTCACTGAGGCATAACATTAGATGAGGTGAGTCAGTAAGTCATGATCTTTCAGTACAGCTGCAAAATCAAAATAACTCTATACAAGCTTTCCCTCGTTAACTCAATATTTAAGTTTTCAGTACTAGAAACTTTAAAGCCAGACACTGACAGATATTTTACAGATGAAAAATACACATATTTTTAAAAAGTCAGTCATTGGAACATCTATAGTCAGAATAGAAGATAAACAAGTTAAATATAATATTTGCCACAAAGAATTTATGAAGACCTACTTCAACATTGCTGCTAGCTCAGAATGAGGTTCCAATCCAGGTCAGAGTCAATATAGGAACTATAGAAAATGCTGTGTATTCAAAACAGAGGTTCTGGGAAGAACAAGCTCCTATGACAAAATACACTGGGGTTTTACTGTGACAAAGTCACACTTTCCTTGCCTACACTAAGTTCTATAAGCAAATTAACTTGCAGGAGCAAATAAAAATTGAGATGAATTCATGATTTACAGGAAGAAAAGCAGCAAGGTGATCTCAACCAGAATGTAGTTAGCTGTAATTGCCTGAAGCAGCACATCCTCTTTACCACTAGCCACAGCTTGGTATTATCTGATGGAACAAGCAGTGTTTCACAGTAGACATGCTTTATATAGTACTTAGCACACCTACTACTGGGCAACAACTGCTGTTCATCCGCTGCTGGGCAACAACATCTTGCCATAAAAGATGTTGGCATATGTCAATAATTCTTCCATGAATTGTTTCTCCAGTTCCCTGTAAGAAATAGAATTCCCATAAGTCATGGACAAGGTATAGTGTCAGTCATGATTCATGGCTGCCCCTTATGGGCAGCAAAAAATGTCTCTGCCCTTTCTTCGAATCACTGTTCAGTACGGACTTCATCTTTTCTTTACATATCATTCATTAGAAGTCTGATATTTTTGTGATTCATTTCACATTGAATCCATAGCCCTGAGTCACAACTAAAATATTTGCAGAAAGAATGTGAACAGCCTGTAGGAGCATATTTTGAATAAATAGCAACCTTATGCAAAGAGACAGAATCTTCTACTCTTATTTGCACTGGTGACTGTCCAGAAAAAAGCCCACTGTTACTCCAGATTTACCCAAATCCTACTGAGCAGAATTTAGCCGATTACCATAAATCAGTGGCTAAATTGTACTTATTTGGAGTGAAAATGGGCCAAGACCTCCTTGCCCAACTCATATAAAACTTTCTTAGTTTCCTCTTAGAAGGAATTTTGCCCGATTAGGGCAGGATTTGAATTTATGTCCATTTCCTGAAGGGTAGCTTCTCAGAGCTGGTCACCTTCTTGCTGCATTAGCAATTTTGAAATTATAGGTAAGAGAAAAACCTTCTAATATTGTGGGAAATGCATTTACACAGTAACAAAGTTGCTGATGCATTAACATTTTGCAGAGTATTAACCGCAAAGGAGTAGTGTTCTGGTATTAAAAATAATTTGACATTGTCCCTGCTATTTGTTGCTCATTATCAGTACTCATTGCCAGTTCAACATTCCTCAAAAAAATTTAAATCCTACCTTGGGAAAATGAGGTAGGGAATATGTGCAACGGCTGATGACATCATCTGCTAGTAATGGCTATAAATCTTGAGTGAATTTGTAAGTATAAATGTACATCTTGGAAGGTGCCAGAATTCACGCCTGCATACTTGTAGCTTGCAAATTCATCACGTGCAGAACTTGGGAACATCATTTTCATCCAGAATGTACTCAACTACACCTTGATGAAGCCAGACCAGAAAAAAATGCCAATCTCTACTAGAAAAAATAAGGTGTCGTATTGTATAGGATGGTAATTTTTATTTTATTTCAGATTCTTTAAATTACTTCACATGCTTCGTTTATGTCTTCATCTAAGTGCCAGTTTGACATTTTGGAGACATTTTAGAAATCAGCCTTATGATATAACAGCAAGAAGTTTTCTTGCGGTATAAGTGAGTGTTAACAAAGCACTAATGCCATTTGGACAGGATAATACCAGCTAGTGTGTCCAAACCTCTTAAAAGTACATTGTAAGCTATTATATTGCCAATTAAGCAGCAAGGTGGAAAATTCTTGTCTTTCTCTTGGCATAGAAAGGGGTTTTATAATTTTTTTTTTCCTTATAACTTATAAAAAGGTGAGAGAAAACTTGAACTTTAAAAGATTTGTATTTAAAGAGTTGCTCCTTAAATAACTTGTACATTGAGGCAAAATAATATCACCCGGGAGAAAAATGGCACAAAGCCCAGTTGAAAAGGGGTTGGGTGTTTCAGGGAACTGGTAATGAAATCCTTAGATTTTACCAATCTACTTGTTTCTGATTCCTGTCCAGCTTTGGTCACAGCCACTGAAAGTTCCTACTGGAGACCAGCCCAAGCAGCAAAGGCTCAGGCCCAATTCTGAGCATCCCACTACACGCTGGGCAGTTTGGATATAGGAAGAAAGTTGAGGCTTATCTCATATTACTGCTGTCTGAAATCTCTCCAGTTATCTATATGGAAAGAGTCACTAACATCAGTGTCAGTGCAGTTCCCAGTGGACAGATGCCCATCTTCCCACCACTATTCAACAAAGAAACCAGTTTGAATGCTTGTTGAATTCTCACTTTTCACAAAGCAATGTATCAAAGGGCATGCAGGTTCTTAAGTTTCTGCTGACCCTTCAGTCCCTGACTTGCTTGTGGGCTGATGAGGTTAATATATAAGCTCTTATGGACTTGTGAGCAGGCATAGTACTCTATCCTTACTCTGTGGCACCACCAAGATGTTTCCATGTGTCTACATGAGGAATTCCTCTTGTTTAGGTTCAGATTTGGGCAGTAAAGCTCAAAGTTCTCAAGCGCTACTGAGATTTTGTTCAGAGCTTAGGTCCAGGAACTAGTAATTTGGCTCAGGGAGCCCAGGCCCTGCTACATCAATGTCATTGATTTTTGAAATAAAATCTCCTTGGATGGAGTTATACACTCACAGTCACATCCTGACCCTGCTAGCCAAGGGCACTCCAAAATTTTCCTTGCCTTTTCTTGACCTTCTTCCCTCCTTCTCCTCCTGAAGTGGAGTGGAATAGTCAGCGTGTGGAGTTCTCCTAGTCTCCAAGTTGCTGATCCAGCTAACTAGCAGCCCCACAAACAAGCCAACAAAATGTTTTTTGTCTTAATGAGCTCTTTAATCCGATGCAACACCAAAGCACTCATGCCCTCACAAGAGGACTGTGAGTGGACTGCCATTTTGGGGCCATAGTTTGGTTTGGGGTATTTAAATTAATTGCAAGACAACCCCCCCACCCAGACAGAGGGAGTGCAGAGATCGTTCCTCTGCATTTGCCCATTGTTATCCACAGAGGTTGTTTCGGCAGGTCCGTGAGGGTGCTCAGGATGAAGGAATCCATTTCCAACTATATCCACCTCTCTTCTTCCCATTCTTGTTTTTTTATGTTATAAATGGAGGATCCACTATATAGTCTTAGAATTTAAAAGGAATCTTATTATTTAAAAACAAAAAAATATGTTCAGGCATATTTGTACAGTTACAATGATATAATATTTCTGTCTTTAACTGGACTGCAAAAAAGATCATAAGAAGTTAATGGTGCAGATGAATCTATACTTTATGACCAATACTTTTATTAATTTCTTTATAAGAATATACACAAGATCTGGATTCTCCACATATTGCATTGTACAGCCACATTTCTGCCATCTTTAAACTCCAGGGCCTGCATACGAACAATTCTCTGTCACAGTATAACTCACATTTTAAAGGCCTTATTCCTTTAATTATGTGCACAAATAATAGCGCCGAGTATACAGAAGCATTTTGAATGAGCAATTTTGTGTTGATGATATAAAAATATTCTACACAAAGTAAAATTAATCTTAATTATTTAGCTTAATTAGACAACTGATCTGTTCCTATTCCTCCCTGCTCAAACTTATAAATCAAGTATTCCACTATATATAGATTATTTGCATGCATGTTTCATTCTAGTGTGCAATTTCATTTTCTGTAACACATCTACTCACAGCTGCAGTTCAGCCGGCTACAGTACTGCGCTGGTGTTTGTTGCAGAAGGTCCTGTTCATGGTACAGAATTTTGAAAATCTACGCTTGGAACAAGTGTGAGAGAATACATACACGAATAAATTAATTCTGACAATGGAAGTCAGAAACAAACCAAGAAGGCATAAACACATTTATTTTGAAACTTAAATGAATATTTTCAACAATTATAAATAAAATAATTAACATCTTATACCACATCTTGTGCAACAAACAATCAACATCCATGAATACTGGGTTATGGAAATTCATCCTACGAACCATGCCACATTGTTTTAGTCATTCCATTATATTTTATGCCTTTGTGTTGGCCTTCCTCCCACTGTTAGTAATCTGGATCCAGGGAATAATCTCCAGGGAACTATGAGTTTGTTTGGAGGGAACTGTTTTTTCCTCACATGTGGACTCTAACTGTTAAAACTCCAAACAATTCCTCATAACAGTGGTGAGTCTGAGCTAAAAAAGAACAGTAATGGCTCTTCTCAAGGGAAGAAGGTATTTCAGCTGAATGAACGGAAACCGATACTGCACAAGCAACTTGAGGTAAGAGCAATCCAGTTCTGCCTGGTTCCAGAAGAACTTTAGCATGAAAATGAAGAGGCAGAAAGCTGAGTTGCATCACCTCATCAGCACTATCACTCACTGACTAATTTTCCCAAAGTGCAGAACACTATTTTTAGCTGTTTTCAGAAATATCTGATAACTGCCATGTTTCCTATTATCCTTGCTGTTGGCCTCATAGGCCATCCATATTACTTTCCTTAGGGATACCAGTGAGTTCTGCAACAGTGAGGAGCCTTCCCCATAACTTGATAGACATCGCTAAAGAAGGATAAAACCATGATCAACAGTTGTACAGCACAGGAAACGAGACAGAAGTAATTAGAAAGAATAAATACTAAGGTGGGGCCTTATGACAAAAGTAATCCAAATTTAAGCGTGGGAATTCCCACCAGCATACCTGCAGAAGAACCTCACTGGGCTCCTAGAACTCAGTTTCCTGGGATTATTTTTTCCTGAATAATTTTGCAATTGCATTCTTTTTAAAGTGTTGCAAAAACTTCTATTTTTTTATTTTATAACCTTTTTTTTGGTAAGCTGACAGTTCATGCACACCTGCTTAATTGCCCCTTAAATCTGCTACCTCAAGTAGTTATTTCCACCAAAACATAAGCTACATTTCAATATCTTATTTACTAAAATATTTCAATTTATGCATATGACAGTTTTAGGAAAAATTAAAGTACTTGTATTTCTAAAATTCTCACACAATTCAAATATTATTTTTGCCGGCAACATTTAATGAAAAGAAAAATACTGTTTTTCTGCACTATATGAGTGTCTACACGAGTATATATGTATGACACAAATTGCTAGCTTCTGTTTATATAACTAAAAACATATTTTCAGTGACTCTCATTGTAGAAATATTGAATTAGATCTTTCTCTATTAATCCCATTTAGTGACCCGGACTATAAAATATCAATGCACTAATAATAAAACATTTTATCTGATGCATCTAGATGTAATTTTCTGCACTCACATTTAAGTATTTCTGCAGGTTTGTGCATTCGGAACATTACGCTGGAAAGAGTTTGCATAGATTTTCCACTGCTCACTGCAGCCACCAGCAGCCTGAATGCATAGAATCATTTAGGTTGGAAAAGACCATCTCACGTTTCAGAAGTCTTTGTTGTATATGCCACTTATTCCACTGAGAATACATATGTGGTATTCCAAGATAAAAGATACTAAATTGCTACACATTACAATTCCAATATAAAATATTCTTAATACAATTCCAGAGGGAAGAGAGAGTAGCTTCCCTGTCTCTTTTAAATGGATTAATGTATCCAATAAACCTCTTTTCCCCCTCTTATTTCAATGGAAAGATTTACAGCACAGTGTGGTTCTAGCTGTCTGTTGGGCATTGCTGGCCAACTGCAGCATCACAGGACTCCCTTGCCATAGAGGTTGGTTTGCATCCTGATGAGATATGGATTCAGCCAGCCAAGCCTTGGCGTCACTGGAGCTATAGCAGGAACTGAGTTATTCATTCACAGTCTCACTTGGAGAGACTTCAGTCAACCTGACAGCTTTGGGCCACATATCTGGGGCTCAGACCCTCTGTGGTGCTGAGCTCCCATGTACATCATATGCTTAAACCCCTCTGAGACTTGGATCTTTAGACTGTGGTGGCACAAAATCAGCATCAGTAAAGAATTAATCTGTTATCAAAATGTCTGTGGAAGGATTTTCATAAAAATTGTTGTGAGGCACCCAAGTCCTGTTGCCTGCTTGTATGTATACGTCAGTATGTCAGCTCACACATACGACCTGCTTGTCAGACAAATATGTCATTTGAGATTTTTGACAATCGGTAATTTCATCCATCTATACTGTTTTATACAGGGCAAACTATTTGGAAGATATATATTACTCATAATGAAGTTTTCAGACAATGCTACGCATGTATGAGAGTGACTAACTGTCTACAGCATGTGGTTAAGACATTGGCTTGAGATGGGTAGAGAAAGGGCTGATATGTAGATTCAAGCTAATATTTTAACCACCAGACTGTCATAGTCATGACCAACTCAGGCAAAGGCAAGGCTTGAAGCAGTCTGACCTCCTTGGAAGTTCTGCTTACTTGCAAAGAAGGTACGAAAACAAGATGCTGGATTGTGAGGAAACCTGTTGATTCAGGGTACTCCTGGATGACGTAAGCTCTTGTAAAGGCCAATTGCACCCTGATCTAGTTGAAGATGTCCCTGCTTACTGCAGGGAGGTTGGACTAGATGGCCTTTAGAGGTCCCTTCCAACCCAACACATTCTATGATTCTATGATTCTAAAGGTAGCATAAATGTGTAATAAAAAGGAGATCAGCACACCCCCACACTCTTGCCATTGAAGGATGTTCCAATAAAATGGGATGCTGACCTAGAATCATTTGGTTTTACCTCTGAAAACTCAAAGCTTTGCCTGATTTCCATAGCAGAATGACTTACACGTAAGTCTTAAAAAACGCAGTAACAAGAGTCAGATGACTTATTACAATAAAGTTTGAAACCTCATATGAAAGTCAACTGACCTGAAATGTAAATGCTTTCTGTCTGTATTTCAGCTAGTCAGCCCAAGCTCCCTTTAGACTCGGTGGAGCAAAATAGATGTTTTAGTACAATTCATCTTAGGCATTTTAGATATTGACTTTAGGATAAACTGAATTGCACTTTAGCAGAGTCTGTTTCTCTCCATTGACTATAGGGGCCTAAAGTGATAAGCTCAGATGTACGTGTCTAGACTGTAGATGTTTATAGTTAGGTGTTTGAATCCCATTTGTTCAAATCTACTACAGTTAGTAAAGCACAAAATTTATTTACCCCACATGTCATTGTTTCATTGAGAATGGATAAAGCCAAGCCTTGTACTATTTTTTGATCTATCTGCTTATGGCCGTTGTTGGAGACAAATTCTTGAAGAGATGTACCCTAGGTCTGAACGAGAATGGCTGATATTGTGTTCCTCTGCTCCTAATCTCAACATTGAGAACATCATAACATATAAAGGGAAGGCAAAAATAGCTTAAACTTTGAAACGTAACAAAGTGACCATGAAAAGAAAGGACCCTAAACTTAGAGCTAGAGAAAAGACAGGCTTATAAGATAAGGAAAAGCTAAACAATTTAGACTGAGCCTCTTATGACCCAGTTCAAATATTTCTGGTGGGTTACACGAAGTTGACCTACTGTGTACTACATAAAGCATGAAGTTTAAAAGGTATGAGGAAAATGCAGTTAAAGGAGCTCATAAATGAGATTGACCCTACCAAAGGTTTGCAAAACACACTAAAACCATAAAAACATAGCTTTTAGAAATGCAGTATTTCTAGTTATTATCTACAGTTGCCTACCATAGCAGAAGGGATTATGCTGTCCTTAATTAGAGGGTGTACATTCTGTTTAAGAGATTTAATTTGATTTTGGATTAAGCCCAACATTTAGGTGACTGAATTTTTATATTATGACAAGCTACAATGAAAGAGGAAACAATAAGAAATATAAGCATTTTATATGATATATCAAGTAGTTTATAGCGCATAAAGTGATCATGTAAATGTCAGAGATAACTCACATTGTCATATGAAGACATAACTTATCCTTTTGTGTTTGAGGTAGGAAGGATTGGAGGAAAGCTCAGGTTTCGTGCAGGAAGTGCCCAGCCTTTTTACTGAAACATTGACATCTCTTGGGTTCCTGGATCCATATTGTGAAATTTTGTTTGACCGAGTACACCACATCACATTCTGTACTGAAGCCTGGGAAATATGAAAGGACTGCTGTTTCTGAAAACAGAAAAATGCTGTAAATTTTTTATTCAGTTCAACAGAGCAAACAAATTTTTAAACCTCCCTGTAAAACATTACTTCACAAATATTTTCACAAGTAACCCACGTGCCAGGTAAAGAATTATCAGCCTTTGTCCAGTTTTACACAGTCCATTCTTTCTTTTGAAGACGGGACAACATATGAAGCTGTATCTTACAATCCATTTAAGGACTTCAGAGTGCAGAAAAAGTCTGTACCTCCATGTGGAACAACTTCCATTTAGAAAAAAGCAAAGGCATAGACAGAGCCTGTAGTGTGTCCATTAGCACAAGCCTCACTGGCAAAGATCTCTCCTGGAATTAAAAACTCATAACTTAACCTCAAGATCATCCATCCTTTTTGGGTGTTGTGGTCCATCTCATTTCTGAATGCCACATTTGGAAAGCAATTTGAAGCAAAACTTCTTCCACTACTACAATATTCTTTTCTCTAATGAGCTGTCTCTGGTTTGTGCCAGTAACAGCTCTGCTTTGTGGTCAACTAACATTCTATTCATAGCTACTATATATCCCTCCTGGGATCCATTTCTATATTCCCAGTCCTTCTACTGACAAAAGAGTTTTAGGTGGACAAGGAACACTAGATATGGCCCTGTTCCTAAAAGAACGCTGACAAACAGCCCAGCCAGCGCATTTAGGCTTTATGAGCAAAAATATAGTGCAGATTGAGGAACTGGTAAATAAAAATGGGATAAAAGTCCAGTACAGGGTGTTTTAAGAACTTATATATTCCTCCACAGTATAGATGCACAAATGTTTTAACCTGCTTTATGGTGGGCGCAGAAATATTCATTGTACCAGCTGAGAGAAGCATGAAACAAACAAACTGGTAGAAATGTATGAGCTTTAATCAGTGTAGAACTATTTGTATTTACATAACAATTCTCTAAAGTTTTAGTTTTATTCTTTTAAATGATAATTAGACACCTGTATAAAAATCATATGCAGGTGACAGTATAATTTAGCCACTTAACGAATCAAAGTGGTAAAATGGCAGCTTAACAACCTCCACCCATGTCTCTCCCAATCTTTCATAACACGGTCTTAAGCTTCACCCAAGTCCTGTCAAATAACTTCTGCAGCATGAGACTACAAAGTCATAAATTAAGCCTATTTTATACAAACTCATGCTTTTTAGCCCTATATCTCCTTATTGTTTTGACTGCTATACTTAAAACAGGATAACCTTTATGAATTTTTGTGCAAGTAATAATTTATTAAGGTGAAATTCCCAATAATATCTAAAGCCTTAAAGCTGTCAAAGCTACTACTGGTTGAATTGTGGAAAGTCTGCATACAAACAGCTTTACTCAGATTGAGAGGTAAACCGAACACTTGAGTTTGGAGAAAATTTAACATTCATGTTTAACTTGCAAACAGAATGTGGTCACCTTTGACTGAAGTATATTTTTGGTTTTCTTCAGAGCAGTCGTGTTACTTGAAGCTTAAGTGCAGAAATCAGGTGGTGAGGGACAAAGATATTTTATATACATTGAAGCAAAGACAAGAACCCTGTTCCTTCAGTTTCAGAAACAAACCCCAAAGTAAAGGAGAGCTACCAAAGAGTAAGACATAGCCTGCAGTAAATAAAAGCTTATTTTTAATAAATTAAAGGCCATGCTTTTTACTGGCAAGGGTTCTAGGTTTCTAACCCTCTCTACAGGCACAGTTCTTTAGATATTTCTCCAAGTTAGGCAGCATTAATTGTTCGCCTTTCCCCCATTTGGATCTGATAGATGAGTGTTAATCCGTAATGAATTCCTATATTGTAGAAAGCTGACATAATTATTTCATAAATCATAGAGATAGAGCTAAAAAAGGCAACAAAACCCACAAACTATCTAGTAGAGATGCAGAAGTAGAACTCAGTGACCCCATTTTTCCTGCGCACCAGCTGGGTGGGCGCCAGCACGCATCGGTCGTGGATCCACTCTGTCCCTCTAGGTGAGGAAAGTGCTGTGGAAAAAGAAAAAAGGTTTTGTGGGAAAAGAAAAAAAGTTTTATGGGGAAAAAAAAAAGTAACAAGTACTAATAGGATTCCTCTGAGTGCTCACAGTCCGCACATGACTGAGGATGGTATCAGTACTCAGCATTACACCAATAATTCATGAAGAACAAGGAAGTTAATCCTCTTTCTGTGTCTGAATTAATCAGCCAAAATAGAAAACAAAACTGGCAGGACATTGGGTGTTTGTGTGCCAGTTTATGGGGCCTCTATAAACCAACACCAAGAGAACACAGCTAACAATTTTGCTGATTAAAACAGTAATAACTGTTCGGATTTTACATATTTAGCAACTGAAGCCACTAATGTGGGATCCGGCCTGCAAAACCAAGTATGAAGTTAATTAAATATCTAACAAATGTTTGTGAAGCTACAGAAAGAAAAGCATTTGGTTTTCAATTTCCTTTATTATGTCCCCACCCCATGAATCCCCCCCCAGGCCCATTTCCTTTTCTTGTTCAAATTGAACAGCAACTTTCCCAAGAAACTTAAGAGCTGAGCTTTTAAAGGAGCTTAAGAGAGTTGGTTGCTCAGTCAAAGCTCGATTTCAGTGAGATATGAACACCTCATTCAACACATTTCTTCTTACCTAAATCAGGCACTGATTAAAGATATGAAGTAGCTGATAATATGAACTATACATATGAACTGTGCATTTAGAAAAAAAATAAGATTTATTATCACAGTGCTCTCTTCAGGGGATCTTTCTTTCCTTCTCATACCACAAAAGCCAAGAGCTGATTGCAGTTTTTGTCCAAGCTCAGTCAGTCCTCCAAATGAAGACCAAATCAGTGTTTCTCTTGCACTTGTCCCAAGGACACAGAACAGCCTGTTTTCATTAATGAAGCCACTCTTGAGATACTCCTGGGTAATCAAATGAAGGTCTGGTTATAATTATAGGCTAGACGCTGGGTTGCTTACTTTAATGTAGCGAGCAAGGGTAGCAGTTGCAATGAAAACGTTGGCTGTGACAAGGGTTAGGAGTGAGGGTACTTTTTGAGGGCCTCCACTGTGTTCGTGGTAACAGGGTTAAAGCTGTCAGGGATATGCCAGCCCCAGCCTACATGTCAATCTCATCTTCACTCGCTTCTGCTGTGTAGATCGTGGTTTCATTTAGTATTAGCAGCTGACACGGTAGAAACATGGAGAATGAACCTTTTACTGTATTTCTCAAGGCTGTTCTTGAGGACAAAGAAGTAGGCAAAAGTTACAGCCTTAAAGCATCGTGGTACTATTACCATCTTCTAATCCAGTCTGCTGTGCAATACAGGCATCCAAACACCCATTATTTTCTGGCTCTGTTCTTTAAAGTGTACTCCCTAACTGATGCTTTTCTCCCTGTGGAAGAGGAGGACTTTTCCATGTGTACTTTGTAGACATCTCATCTACTTCAGAACTTTATTGTAACAAGTACATGCATATTTTACTGATTTCCCCGCATTTCTAATTCCATAAAACTTCTCTTGGTACACCACCAGTTTTTGCAAACCACACACCAACTTTTTTTCATAACAAATAAGAAGAATAAAAACTGGAGACAAGTTGTAACGTCAGATAAATATCAACAGAGCTAATGTGAAAAGCAGTTTGTGATTTTCAGACCTGAATTGTAGTGGCTGTATTGTCACCATAAAATGGTCTGATTAAGTGATTACATGAAGTCATAGATCTTGAGGAATTCTTTTCTTTACTACAGTCATTTGATGGCGTAAATCATTTCATTTCAGGTAACTAATTGAAAGGATTTTTTGCAAGCACTGAGTGCTGGTCTGAGTTAATTGGCTGTAAAATAGTGAGCAATACAGTTGGTGAATATTTCTGGAAGTCCCATCCTTCAGTCCCAGCTTGCATTAGAGTACATTTTAAAGAGAGAGGGAAAAGTAAAATCAACAAACGTAAGAGCAAAGCTCAAACTGAAAATGAGAGGATAGTTCATTAGTTTAAGCTTTGAAAACCATGGTTTATAACTTTGTTCAGCTGTGGCCATTCCATGACAGAGGTACGTCACTTCACAAACAGCTACAAAAGACAGGAGGATAATCATCCTGAGATGGAAGGTTTAATACTGATCATGCACAGTAAAGTGTCCTGGAAAATTAGTCAGCTCAGAACGTATGGCTGGCAAAAAGCAGCATTTCAAACAGCCTTTTTTTAGAAATCAGCCAACTAGGCACAAAGAGGTAGATCATGCTAAAAAATCCTTCCATGTCTGAAGGTGGCTTAAGTGTCTGATTCAACTCCGCAGAGACCCGTTGATACGTATGTGTGTGTATATACATCTACAGAAGGGAAATCATGTGCCCACGTTCCTTCCTTCCCTTAGTACACATCCCCTCCCTTCCAAAAAAGTGCTGTATCTGACATAACAAAAGCTAAACTGCAAAGAAGCAGTGCTGGTCTCTGCAGCACCGTTCCTGTTTAGATTAGCATGAAGAGTCCAGAGGGGTCTATCTGATTTCTCTTCTACAGTGTCCTTTGCTTCTTTAAGCTCAGGAGAACCCAGGGAACAATAGGGTGCTTCCAGGAAGTCAAGTTGAGGCATGATATTTGGTTTCCCATATTTAACTCCTGTTTGAAGAAAGATCCTGCATTCTGGGAGCACAAAGGCGGGTGAGGTTTTCCTGAGCTGCTTTCCAGGAGTTAATAAACACTTCTGCCAAAATCAGGACCCTTCTGCAGGAGGCCCTGTGCACGCATGTAGTAAAAGAGAGCAAACCCCAAACCCAACCCCAGAGGGCTCACATTCTAAATAGACCAGAAAATGTGTGGGAGGCCTCAAAAAGAGCAGCTCAGTGACCAAACCAGGAATAAAATCTGGGTTTGTTGGCTCCCAGGAACCTCTCTGCTGCTACTAGCACCAAGTGAATTGCTCTGGTCTATCCATTCCTATATGAGTCAGCCAGCTGAAAAAAGCATGAAGGCCAGAAAGAAAGTAGCCTAGAAACAGCTCTGGGATAAATTAGCTTTTTACATAAAATTATTTCATTTACTATTTCATTGAAGTGAGCAAGCTAGAGACCATGTTGCGGTTCAGTGGCTGAACAGAGTGGCATAAAGTAAAGCAACACTTATTTAAAACAAATAAATGTCAAATTCTTGCCTGCCATAGATCCTGAATGCTCAGGGGTTGCCCCTGCTCGAATGCGGCACCAATGGCTTTCAGCAGAGCTCGGTGACGTAGGTCCTTCCATAGGGTTGGACACATGCCGTTCTGTTGGATGTACATTGTGTTCTGTGGACACACTAAATCTGTGTTCTCAGTACTCACATGTGACTCAGAAGGAAAGTATTGATAGTGGATATGGCAGCAGATTGCACATGGCATTGAACTTTACACATTAGGCTTGCTAGGAGATATTGCCACCTATTGTTTTCTATCTTGATTGCATTGCTTTCTTAATAAGTAATTGCGTTTGCTGCATTTTAACAATGTTCCAGATAGATAGAAACTTTACGAGATGAAAATCTGCATTGTGTTATTGCAGTTAAATAAACAGATGAGTTTCAAGGAGTAACGGGTCTTTATCTGTCTTAGTGGTTTCTTTAGCAACTGTGACTGTAATATCCAAATTTTGCACAGACCTGTAGAGTCAAGCTTATCTCAAATTTCATAGTATTTTCCCTCCTTAAGTTCTAGACAGCTTTGCATGTGTTATCTTTCATATGAAAAGCCTCCCAGTTAGTTAGAAAAATGTATAAAAATGTATGTTTCTACTTCTTTTACAAATAATCACACACTGTCATACTAAACTGTTTTAATTGCTATAGAGCAAAACAAAAGACCTCTTTACTAGGTATACACATTTGTTTTTCCTTTGGATAGTTTATTTACTGCAATACAGATCCCTGACAACCAAAACTTTTCATGGGTTTGTCTTGATTTTGCTGAATTTCTTTGGCCTGAAAGAAGCTGGTAAGATATTTGGCTAATTAATCTATTTAGTTTTAAAATTTGCCTATATTAAATGAAAACCATTCAAAAAGGAAATGAACTAAAAATTCCCTGGGAATTATATAACTTTTTTTTGTTTTTTTACTTCAGATCAAATGAAACATTTGCTTGAAAACAGCTATCTATATTTCATTGATTTTTGTCTTTTTAACATAAAAACCTAACAATTTTATTTTCCCATGAGGTCACGACAGTTCTTCACAGCTTTTTTTTTTCTGTTAATGAAAAATGTAATTATGCGCCTGACTTAATGACCTAATTGCTCTGATCCCTGTTGTATTACTGGTTGCAAAGTTATTCAACTACGTCTGTCTTGAAATGGCTTGGACTCAAATGCAGATAACTGGTATAGCAACATCGGGGTATGGAAAATCAAAATGAAAGTCCTGATACAACTTGGGAGCTGCTGGATGAACAGGAATGTTACTCCCAGGGGAATTTCCCTATCAGTTGTTCAAACCAGCGTCCCAATCTTTATGAGTGGCACTTTGGTCTGTCTGCGCAGTTCCCAAGAAGGGGATGTGATATCAGGACTTTTTCATCAAGGCATTGAACACAGGCTATCAGAAGAAAATGTGGCAGCTAGCTGCACATGCCTTTCCAGCAGAGCAGCCTGTTTTGTGTCACCATGAAGCCAAGCTGTGGCACGCTGATACTGAGAAAGAACGGGACTCCTGAGGGTCACAGCAGAACACAGGCTTTGTGAAATGGCACAGTGGGAAGAGATTTAAAAAAATCCCAAACAACAACAACAACAAAACCTTATCCAGAGAAAAAGACAGAAAAAGGCCAAACAACTGTCCACTGTGTTCTTGATAAAAACTTCAAGTGCAGTTGTAGCCATAGCCAAGTACAATAATAGAACTAGGATACTTGAGTTCAGAAATATATGGTGCTTTGTCAGAGATGGCTGGACAAATTATTTCTGAGCATTAGACAGAGACCAAACAGGATTTATTATCTCAACATTTAGTTTCATCTTGAGATTACTCAAAATTCGATGATTCTGTGAAAATCCTTTTCAAGCTCTTTTCTTCTTGTTGCTGGCATCGCAGTGCAACCTCTAATAGATTCATGAATTCATCCTGTAGTTACGTGGTAATTCTTTTTTAAGGGGAGTTGTTCCTGAGCCCTATTCATTACCAGGTTCAAGATGACTATTATGTGATTTCAAAATTACTTACAGATGAATTTGGGAAATTTACATTGAACTAACCAGGAAGTCAAGGTTTTTAAGCTTTACATAGAAGAAACAGGTTAAACAAAGGAATTGTACTGCCTGTAGAAAGCAGCTGGGAAAGAAATTTAAATTAGTGCAGAATCACTGACCAGCTTTTTGTAGATCCACATAATCAGCGGATGCTTCATCTCCGAGCATCTTCAGATCATGTCTTTCTGGAAAGACTGCATTATTTAAACATAAAAATTGTGCTTAATGTGCAGATACATAAATTAAAGTTAAAATTTAGTTACATAGCAAGGTTAGATTAGCTGATTTAATGGTTCCTCTGCCCTAAAACTCTCCAGACCAGAAATAGCATCCCAGAAAAGGAAGAAAACTTTACATGAGGTTTTCTTAATTTTTGTCATATTCATCTCAGAACACTTTGAAAGTGTAACATAATAGTAGCTGAAGTCAGAGGCAATAAACCGGTATGACTTCATATCACTTGGGAATGACATTCAGCCATTTTCCAACAGCTTTCCATGATAAATGTTCTAAGGCTTTGTTTTTAAGAGTTACAAACGGGTGGATACTTTGGTAGCTTCTTTTCTAAAATATTGATTTCAATTTAATTTTTTGGATGCTTAAATGAAACTTAAACCTCATTAGACTTGTGCTTTTGTGTTTGTAGGAACACTATGTGAAATTTTATGGTTTACCAGACTCTACAGAGATTAATTTTTATTTTATTATATTTTTGCTCAAGGATCACCAATTGGTAAACAGTTTCCTTGATATTCTGTGAAGCTGGTGAGTTAGTTTGTATCATGCAGACACTCACCAGTTCTGCTACAGCACATAGATCTTTTTTCTCCGCCATCTGATCTAATCCGGCCTGGAAGAAAATAAATCATTAAATAAATAAATAAAATGAAACCAAATGAACTTCCTACTAGCCGCTGAATTGTCTCAGAGGAGACAAAATTTTAATGAACTCACACAGCGGTATCAGTGCTAAGTAGATATTAGAATGTGTAAAGTATTGTTTTTTCTAGTTTGACTAACTCAATAAAATCACTAAGTTTCACTGAATGTAAAGTAATAGAATCACAGGATAATTCAGGCTGGAAGGGGCCTCAGGAGGTCAAGGCACTTGCTCACAGCAGGGTCAACAGGATCAGACCAGGTTGCTCAGGGCTTTATCCAGCCAGATCTTGAAAACCTCCAAGGATGGAGCCTACACAACTTCTCCTGGGCAAGCTCTTTCTGACCTAACTGGGATTAAAGGAAATGTGAGTGTTTTTTACATATCTTGACATATTGAAAAAATAAAATAAAAATAAGTTTGGTTAGTGTGGTGGGTTTATTTCAGACTGAAATAAATCACCGCTTCTGTCTCCAACAGGTAAAAGAAAGTGAGGACTAAGTTCGTCAAAATCCATTGGAGGACATAGTACTAATTCTCTCCTACCCACTAGCAGAGGTTTACATAATACAGCCAAAGTATCTGATACTGCCTCAATTCCCTGATTTGTTTCAGGGCATCAGAAGCCATCTCTCACTACTTCCAGAAAAATACCTTGTCTTATACAACCACAGGCTACAGGGGTGGGAGGAAGGCATGCTGCTTTGAAACTGGAAGTGGGTGGATGTGAACTGAAGTCACCAGCAAGCAGCTGGGTATCTTCATTACTAAGTAAACTTCACTGAGGCTGAAATCACTCGTGATGGAACTAGATCACTATGTGTCTTTAAATGATCATGAAGACAGAGAATAAAACTATGAAGGTCACTTAGTGGCCCAACAATTAGCCAACTACCCAGGAAGTCCTGATCTGTGCTCTGGGACACATTTAGTTATTCTTTGTCAGCTAGAAGTGTTTTATCACCAGGGGGAATATGCCTTACAATATCCAATAGGTTGTTATTTTGGCAATGTCTTAGATGGTATGATAGTAAACTTGAAATTTCCAGGTGCAGGGAATGGAAACAAGGTATTTTGTGACCATTCCAAAATCTCTTGTCTTTACACTTTTTGATAAAAAGATGGAACTTTATTGTCCTCTGACATCTTTACTGTTCCATGTATGTGTAGTGCATATGTATGATAGAAATTGCAGTTTTCAGTAAATTCACAACAAATCTAACTTTAACTAGAAATTCTACATTGCTCCAGCCTGAACCATTTCCCACTCTCTTCACAAACACTTGGCCTTGGTCTTATCCTTGGTATAGTCCCTATCAAATCTAACGTCGAATTGTTCAGTCAACTTCCACCATCACTTCACTAATGGTGCCAGGTCTTATCATCATCTCACAGACGCCTCTGCACCCTTTCCCACTTCCCCTCATGCTTGGGAAGAAATTCTCAGCCATATTTTCAGTCAAGCTAGTGTTGCTTTTACTATGCTTCTGAAAACCTGCTTCTGGTGAGACACCGGCATTGTGGATATTTAGGTCTAACGAGATTATACATTATTTAACTGTACCTTGTACGTAGGACTCTAATGCTGTTTAAGATTTACTACATGTAACTGTAATAGTAGTAACAGATCTTATGCTAAGCTTGAGAAGGGTAAGACTTCTCTTTCAGGAAGGTGAATCCCTGTTTATCCCTAGCATTGTGTATCACAGCTTATAAAACAAAAATTTAATTGTCCAAAAGTTATTTGTCCAGGGAAGAATAATTTCTGAAAGTATCACAAAAATGCCAAAGGATGTGAACTGTCAGACATGCAATTTAGACAGCTAGGCTAAAGCATAAATAAGAATGCGACCATGAATAACCAAAATTATAGCTCTTTTGAGACACTTCACTGACTCAAGTAGATGTTGTTTAAGGTCAAACTGTTTTCAGACACTTTGATATGTCTATATAATTTTATTTAGCAAAAATTTTCATGCAAAAAATGTTTTGAATTGTTGATCTAATTTGGGTGAAAGGAAGCACTGAAAAATTTGCATTTCCTACAGGACTGACTTTCTAATTTTTTAAGTTTAGAACTATCTGACATACGTGTTTTGTAGGGGCTGAGCTGATCTGGGAAGAGGAGCTTAGCTAGAGGCATAGCTAGAAAGCCCTTGAGATCTTGTTCCATAATAGCTAAAACCAGTGGATATTATCAAGGATGTTCTTGCAGGATCAAAGCTGTGACTCTAGGCCTGGGCTTAGAAATACAATGCAGATGGATGAATGAAATGTAAAGAGGCAATACAGCACCTGCATCTGGCCTCAATCCACAAGTCATGCCACAAACAAAATCATATTTTTTTGCTCAAAAAAAAAGAAAAAAAAGGTATGGGTCCATCTATCATCTTAGCCATTAAGTCTTACTGGTGTCACACTTTTTACTATTGCTTCACAATCTTTGGAACTAGAAATGTCCTTCCTTCCCTCTCCCTTTTACATTAAAACACTTTCTCACAATGGCAGGAGGGGGATATCAAGGAGTAAAACCAAGAGCAACAAACAGCCAAGATCTAGGCAATCTTAAGGGAACAATAGAATCACTCCCTCAGCAAGCGAGGATACCCAAGATCATCACACAACTGCTTTTCTGCAGGGCAGGATTTTCTTCCTCGTGCATCTCCAGTTTCAGGCTGCTTTGGAGGCTATGTCCTTTGCTCCTCTGCAGCTCTGAAACAATGAACGTTAGTAAGGAAGGCCACCAGGGAAATTTCAGAGTTTCTTGGGCCTTCTCTACCCTCTCTGTTGCTTTTATCACCACTAAGCAATTGGAGATTTGGCAAAAGCTGAGGTTTACTGTATGGATGGCTCAAATGACCCCTGGTGATGGAAAATGCTTAAGATTTAGTTTTTCTGTGTCAGATCAAAGAATAAACATCAGTGGCTATGCAAAGTCTGAAGTCAGTTTAAAGTCAGTTTTAAAATATGACTTCAATATGGTTTTGTTCTTTAGTAAATATTTTAAAATATTTATACAAAATGCTTGTATCTGGTCTGTAGGAAGACTTTTGAACATCATAGACTGAGACAGTCTATGGCACAAACATCATAATACAACGGACTTCTTGAGAAAGCTGTTTCCACTACTTTTGTCATTATCTTAATTTGAGCCAGGATTTTACTAGTTAGTGAAAGTAAATGATTCTTATTTACTCCATTTTAGCATTTCTCCCACTGACTTTATGAACCCCACAAAGTGACTTGTTTCTAAGGCAGGGTTCCCCTTCCCTCTAACTAGATGAAAGTTTTGGTTGTTTTCCAAGTGGGGAAAAATGCAAGTGCCCTTCTTGTTAGAGATTTATGGAAACACCAATAGACTCCAATAGAAAGTATAGTATTAGACAATATCCTCTCAGTGTTTTTATCAAAGAAATCATCACATAGAACCCCTCCACTACATAAGATATATATAAAGCATCTGATTATACATAAATTTATATTTCAAGCAATTTTTAGAGAAACTTAATATAATTCTGTAGAAAACTTGATTCCAGTTCTTTTAAATGCTACAGGGCCATTTCATTAGGGAACTATTCATCTTGAGTATAAAATGTCTTCACTTAAAATGTATTCTAGAAAAATAGATTATAAATATCTGTGCCTATTTTCCCTCAAAGCTATAAAAAATTGTGAAGATTCAATTCATTTTGCATTTTTACCAGTCTTCATCCTTTGACAGGTTATAGACCAGCAAATTCCTTCATAATATAATGGGTATGTTAAAATAAAATAGCCCACCATCAGCCTGGCCATGAAACAGTCCCACAGGTTGTTCTAGACCTGGAGAAATGACTTTATTAGAACCAGCCAAGCAAATGTGCCAGCTCATTTTCTAACTGCTGGAAAATTTAATTCCAGAACTGGCATGTGGGTGTTGCAGCTGCCCAGATTGCCTCAGAGTGGCCAGATTTAGAGTCAACAGAGGAATAAACCAACGGACATCACTTGTATCCCACACCACGCTGAACCCTCCAGAGGCAGCCAAGACGATACTGTTATGCTTAGTTATTAATGATTTAATACATGTTTATTTCAACACTTTGTGTCATCAGCCAGTGATTTCAGCACTCGTTCTTGAAAAGACCATAATAATGGAACTTACCAGAAGATTAATGCTTCATCTGTGCAGAATGCACACAGCTGAAAAATAGAGGACGTTTCCTGACACCATCTCTGGTAACCATGTATTGCAGAATTAATTGCAGTGAGGACTAGAGCTCAAAAGTTGAGGTCTGGACCCAGACTTTACCAAAGTTCAGGTACGTGGGTTTGATCCAGCCTGTCCGAAATACAAGCTCCCCATTAACATCATGTTTCTAATAGCATTTCTCCTAAGCTCAGAGCAGCTCAGATGCAGGGATTGATTTCTGTCCCATTTTCATTCAATTCTAGTTTATAGATCATTGTTTTAAACTTTGCTGTATGTTTATGGTACTACATAAATAATAACAGTGACACAAAAAACTGCAAAAACGTGTCATTTATAATGTTACTGTGAGTCAAAGATAAAATATAAAATCTGGGCTTAAACTACAGTATTCTGATCCAAACTGAGATTCTCCACTGTTTCAGTGGTTTTCATCGTCCACAAGCACAAAACAAAATGGGTAAATTAACTATTGGTTTACTGTTTCATCTGAGCATGTGTCATCTTGCAAAATGCAAGAAATACAAAGAAGGGAAAATGCTCAACAAGATGGGATATTTGGAAGTCAGCACATGTTATTTGAAATTTGTGATCCATGGCCAAACCCTTCAACAGCAGTGGCCACAGTCTATCAGGTAGAGATGTTTTTCCCCACCAAAAAAGTGTCAGATGCTTGTAATTTGCTTTTAAGATTATACAGCAGTTATAAAATTTGCAAGAAAGGGATCAGTGTTTAGATATGGTGTCATTGCAAGTACATTTGTTTAATCAGTTATCATTAAATTGTTTAATCATTTAATATCAGTAATTTTTTAAAATTTGTTATCAGTGACTTATTGATAACTGTTTTGATTTCACATGGCAGCTTGAATCATAGCAAATCCCTCTTCCACCTGATTTTAATTAATTTTAGTAAACAGTTCTTTATCTGTTTGGTGAGGTTTCAACACAGGCATCCAGCACACAGTTGGCTTCCATTCTTTTCCAAATTTCTTAAGATGTTGCTGCTGTTGCATGGTATTTGCAACATTTTGTTCAGCTGGTTTTCTCTGGCATAACTCAGCTGTGACACTGATCCCAAGTAATATCATAGAATCATAGAATTGTTAGGGTTGGAAGGGACCTTAAAGATCATTTAGTTCAACCCCCCTGCCACGGGCAGGGACACCTCCCACTAGATCAGGTTGCTCAAAGCCCCATCCAGCCTGGCCTTAAAAAATTCCAGGGATGGGGCTTCCACCACCTCTCTGGGCAACCTGTTCCAGTGTCTCACCACCCTCATGGTGAAGAACTTCTTCCTAACGTCCAGTCTGAACCGACCCATCTCTAGTTTTAATCCATTCCCTCTAGTCCTACCATTACCCGACATCCTAAAATGTCCCTCAGCAGCTTTCTTGTAGGCCCCCTTAAGATACTGGTAGGCCACTAAAAGGTCTCCTCGGAGCCTTCTTTTCTCCAGACTGAACAACCCCAACTCTCTCAGTCTGTCCTCATAGGAGAGGTGCTCCAGCCCTCTGATCATCCTTGTGGCCCTTCTCTGGACACGTTCCAGCACGTCCGTATCTTTCTTGTAGTAGGGGCTCCAGAGCTGGATGCAGTACTCCAGGTGGGGTCTCACAAGAATGGAGTAAAGGAACAGAATCACCTCCCTTGACCTGCTGGTCACGCTTCTCCTGATGAAGCCCAGGTGGGAAGCAGTCTCCTTTGCAGATCCACAACTGAATTATCTGCCTTTTTACTAGAATAGAATAGAATGGAATGGAATGGAATGGAATGGGTTGGAAGGGACCTTTAAAGGTCATCTAGTCCAACCACCCTGCAGTAAGCAGGGACATCTTTAACATGATGCCTTCCTGCTAAAACTAGGTCTCACTGATAGGAACTAGCAGAAGTGGATGGAGCTATAATTTGCAAAGGTAAGTAATGAGTTTCAGTTCTTCCATTTTCTACAAGAAATTAGATGCCTTTGAAGGTAGGTAACTACTCACTTTCAGATACAAGGCATCACTCAAAATCACACTCACTTCTGCACATATTTGCCACGGTATCAAACACAGAATATAACTTCTGGATTCTCTGAATAAGCTGCACAGAAATTTTTGACACACAAAAATTTCTGCGCACTTAGAATCGTCATAATATATTAAATATTGAACAATATAAAATTATTACTTTCCATTGCATTTTATTCAGCATACGCTGGATGCTATTAAGTTACATACAACACACTATGCTATATGAACATTTCATATATATGATCTAATATGTGTAGCACCCCAGGTTTGAAAAATGAGCTATTCAGAAAGAAGGCATAATTCAGACATTATTGCCTACTGGTGGTCAACTTTTTCATTGCTGGGGACAACATTGCTAACTGCAAACTCCAACCGTGCTGGGCCAAACACTTTTCCCATTATTCAGTTTACTTTCAGTTCCTTCACAAGAAATGTCCCCTGGAATTGCGGGGTAGGGGGGATAGAAGGGTGTTACTATTTGATTCTGTACTCTATACAATTTGTTAGCTGGGCATTTTGGCAAGCATGACAATTTTTTTCAGGTGTGAATCAAATTCTTCCATTCTTGTCCTTGTGTTTCCTGCATCCACTATCCTTGGGCTTCTTCTAACCACTGCAGTTGCTGTTGCTGAAGAACTGAAGTATCTCTTCCTAACTAGCAATTTTAGCTGGTGCTGATCAAGCTGTTGTTCCTTTGGATAGACACATAAAAAATTCCCTGCCATCCCACCTCAACTGCTAGGACTTCTAGTCTTTTCATATTTTTTCTGAGTAGTCTTTTTCTCTCAAGAGCCCCTTGAACTTCTCATTAGGGTCTCTAGTATAGCTCTCAGGATCATGCAAACCTCTCAGCCAGAAGCAAAGCTGGCAGTCAGCTCAGATAAGTGTAAATTAAATTTTTCATTATATTTTCATTTCCATCCTTCACATTCACACCTTAACACTCAGAGCATTCTTGGGCACAGATTCTGATGTACTTAAATGAGTATGTGTTTAAATTATTTTGTATTTATTTTTATTCTTGCACTCCTCTCTGCTTCATTTTTTCCATTATTTTACTGGCTTACAATGCTTTATACTCCACACCATATATATCACTGGATAAAGGTTTTTATATTATTCACTTCTGAGCCTGGTGTTACATGGGAAACAGATGCAAAGTGCCCCAGCACATACACTAGGAAACAGGTATGATGTCCTATGGTACGGCAAGGAGGCAAAGAACAGCACAAAAGGAAGGTATTCACTTTAGTGTGAGCAACAATAGCTCGAAATAGTCCTCACAGACATAAAACCCAGTGGCCTATTTCTGTTTAACTTATAGCATTTTTGTTCCTTTGTGTAGCCATTCACTTCAGTTACGTCTCAACTTACACTGATGGAAGGCATAAGACATGTGGGCTTTAAAACTGTATTTGGTCCTGGTTTTATGAATTGAAAGCAGAGATCCCTTTGCTCTTTAATTTCATACAATAATAAAATAATTCAGATTGGAAAGGACCTCCTGAGTTCTCTAGTTCAACATCCTGCTCAGAGTAGGGTTAGATGTGAGATCAGGTCAGGTTTCTCAAGACTTTTCCCTACTGTATCTGGGAAACCTACAAGAATGGAGCCTGCACAACCTCTCTGGGCAGACTGCTCCAGCGCTGGACCATCCCTATGGTGAAAATGCTTTTATTTATAGCCAGTCAAAAACTCACATGTTCCAGTTTCAGTTTATGACTGTTGCCTTTCATCCTCACACCAGGTACTAGTGAGGTGCATGATCTTTGTTTCGGTGTGGGCAGGCTGCGGTTGGGTCCCCCAGAGACATTTCTTCTCTAAGAGGAGCTCAACTTCTCCTTCTAAAGCAAGTACTCCAGCCCTGACCATCCTGATGGCTCTCCACTGTACACTCTCAAGTTTATTGATGTCTTTTAAGCGGGAAGGCATAAAACTGGATGCAGTATTTCAGATGTGGTCTAATGAGTGCCAAATAAGAGAATAATCACTTCCCTCAACCTATTGGCTGTGCTCCTGTTGACGCAGCCCCGTATGCTGCTAGCCTTCATCACTGCCAGGGTGCATTAAGCACTCCTGGAAAGCAAGTTCCACTAAGAAGCTTTATGGATTTATATCCCACCGAGTTGCATGTGCTAAATTGCTCTATAGAGGGGCCTAGCTCTCCCCATTCACTATACAGGGAGCCTAGAGGGACTAGCACTGTGTGCCTGCGGCTAGCTCATGTGAATTAGTCCTATAGGTTCGATAAAATACACATACTGTGAAACCTTTTGAGATATGATTTATAAAATTTAACAACTACCTTTAAAATATTTTGTACTACGAAATGGTCACTAAAGCAACAAAACCTTATTCTAGTTAGGGGTATTAATTTGAATGAATATAATTTCAGAACAAACTTCCAAGGAAGAGGACAACCCCAGCCCGAACTGAAAGAATGGAAAAAGGACATATTTGTTAAAGAATACTTCATAGTTAAAACCGAATTCCTACTAAACAAAAGGTCATAAAAATATTCTGGTGAAAGACAAGTTGAAGAAGGAAGAGAAGACACCATCTTAAGGAAGGGTAGACAGGATGTGAAACAAGCTAAGACATTGGAGCAGCCAAGAGTAGTTTTTAATTTAGTCTGGGATGGTTTTTTTTTTTATTTCTATGCATTTGTAGATGTTTCAAAGTCTGTCATGAAGAGCTTAACCTTTCTTTTTGGTTTAAAAAACTTTTTGTTTCTGTTATAAACTTGTCTAATCTGGGATAATTTAGAAAGCATGAAGTATAAAACTTTAAGGAAAATCACCAGTGCAGACAAAATAGATGTTTTAGGCAAGACCGTTTTGATGTCCACAATGCAAGAAAAGGTTGGGAAATCTTAGCTCTCAGCTTCTGTACCCTGCCAACATGACAGAACCATGAAGTTCCAATAAAAGGGTAATATATCCTCCTGGCAAGTGCTATCCTGTGTTCCTCTTGGAAGAGGAGAAAGTAGTGAGGCAATCCACAATTTGAGGAAAACCCTTTCTTATTACTTGTTCATTCTGCAGAATGCTAAACATTTATTTGTGATTTTCCCCGGTGTGCCCTTCTCTGTAGGTCCAAACAGAAGCCTATGGATGTCGGGAACATTCCTATTGTTTTTGACAGATTGAAAACAAACTTTTCCTAATCCTATTAGTGTCCTGGTGTTTTAGAGAAATTATTTATTAGTCTACTGACAAACAGAATATTGCAGATACCTTTCTGTCAGAAACATAAAAGACTCAGGAGATTTTTTTTGCTTTGGGTTGATTTGGAGCAGAAAGTGTTTCAAGGTGGAGTGCTCCTTCTTTTTAAAGTTACTATCTGTTTTTCTTGCAACAGGCCATCCTGCCTAACAATTACCTAAGCATATTTGATGGCTGGGTTCTGTTACTTTCATAAGTGTTTTGAAGAAATGTGATGTCATGTAGCAGTGATATGCTGTCCAATTCAAGCTGACCATGAAGGGAGAAACTCCATATGGATTTTCTTCTTTAGCAACTACTAGAAATGAAGTTCCTATGCAATTCACTCTCCTGTTTAAAGTTTCAGAACCGTGGTGATGGTAGCTAGCAGCAGCGACATTACCTCAAATCCTTTCTTAAGAAAAATAACACAGTATGTGAGACTGAACAGAGGAGGACGAGCTGGGTTTTCAGATTTTGTGTCTGTATTTTGTTGGCTGGCTTCAATTAGCACATTAAACTTTGTAATGCCTTTATGTCTTCATTTTTTAAATGGTGATAATTATGAGTTCTTCATCATATCTATGAAGATCTCCGAAGATCTGCTAATGAGAGAACGCCTTATCAGTGTAAGGTATTATTACAACAAAGCTGATTAATGGAACTATGCCTGCAGGGGAGGGGGTAGTGGGGGAGGAAGAGGTGAAAATAGAAACCATACTTTTGTCAGATTCAAGGAGCTAGTGAAGAATGAGGACAAAATGCTACAGTGCTTTGTAGAAAATTAAGGATCACAGCTACATCTATCACCATAAATGGCTTGCTTGAATTGCTTGCATTCTATGTCTGAGCTGCAATATTTCATTCAACTAACCATTCGTTAAACACACATCCTGAAAGTAAATAACTTTAATGTAAATAATTTGTGAAGCATTGTTCCATCTGTTGAAAATGTGCAGTAGTAGTTTCGACCCTTGTCTAAACCAGGCAAGCTACTTTCAGGCAAGTTTGGGAGGTAAATGAACTGTCTGGCTGCTTTTCTTGGCAACATCTCTTATTAGTGGGAGGTGGCAGTAAAGAGAACATGAGGAAGACTGAAAGTGTTTACTTAAAACTTTAGCCAAATGGCTAGGGAGAGTTAAGATAAATCATAACTGTCAATGATGACAACTTTAGACTGCTACTAGTTCACTCCTGTTTATGCAGTTTTAAATGTTGCACTTAGAAATGTTTAGGAGCATACTGAATTTTTATTGACAGATGCCATAAGTTGTTTAGATGTAAATATTTTGGACTTGGTTCTAACAGTGACATGGAAGATTTGCAGGAAAAAGGCTGTAAAGCTTCACACAACACTTGAGAGATAATATTTTTTAAGAGTGTCTCCAAAGTATGCATCTGTGACTCATATTTCCCCAAAGAATAAGGTCCATAGATCAATGCAGGCTTATTACATTTTCTCACACAAAAAAAGCCAAAATAAAATGTTACAGCAATTGGCCATATGGGATTGTTGAACTGAGTCAGTTTTCTTTCCTTCTTTTCCCACTCTTGTCTTAAGCACCTTTCCCCCCACCCTTCTGTTTTTTTCTTTTTTTTTTTTTTTGGATCATGGCTTGGATACTAACATTTAAATAGCAGTTAAGACGTCAGAGTAAGCTAGCAAAAGGGCACAAGTTCATCCAGATTTTTTCTTACAAGATCAAGTCACGCTGACCAGTGCCATGAAATACAGGACTATGTGAAAGATCAGGGTGAATTGATCAGGGATTTAGATCAATTTATATTTTGCTTTTAACTGTGGCAGCTGCTGCTTCTATTAATATACTTACTTAAAGTAAGCAGCACATGTAATGTTCTTTTGTTTATATAGTTCTATAAGATTTGCTTTGTAGACTGTGATATTGCAGTACTGGTTCCAGGAGGAAAAATAGCCCAAGAATTAGAATAGTCTAACCCTGGGTTCAAATCCCTTCTCTGTTTAGAAATGGAAGTATCACTGAGAGACTTTTCCTCCAAATATCCTCAGTATGGACAATTAGTTTTAAAGCGCACAGTTTAGCAAAGAGGTACTTCTGCATGGATAGTTGATGTACTTCTATTTGGATGGACCAAAATGGACCTTCTCAGTGGAGTTTGGTATCTTGGATGAGTAGCATGTGAACGCAAATAAACTGTTTTCTTATTCTGCTGCTACATATCAAACCTTGTTTCAAGAACATACTCTGTTGCTTGACACTGAATTGCTCTAAATTCAAAATATGGTTCCTTAGCCTGCTCCAATCGCCTCCTGCCTAATCATGGAAAAACCTAAAATGCATTGCCCTATGCCATCAATTTTTCTTAACACTTATATTGTGTTTTTAGTGATTCTCAACACCTCAGTCCTGATAAGGCAGAACAGCATGGTGAATATCTCCTATCACAGTTCCACCAGACTTTGCAAAGCAGTTATTGATTTTTCAAAACTTGCTCAGGAAGCTTGACCTAATAGAAGTGCCATGTCTTCCCCTTCGTGTCCTAACTTTCCCTCCAAGAGCAGGCATTGAGCTGTGGAAGAATAGGATTATTTCCTACCAGGTTACTGGCTGCTCAGGAGAGGACATGTTTTTAGCCTCTCTTCTGAAAGCTGTTTCACTTTTCTGAAAAAGTGTAAAAAATTCACTGACTCAGAGAAGGGGAAGGAACATGCCTGTAAGGGCCTGATTCATGAACCTTTACAGGAGGTGCATGGCCAAGTAAGGTTTTCTGAGCTTCTGTCCCTGTCTAAAGGCCTGTTTTTGTACTTTTTCCATGTCTGCTCAAGCTAAATATACGGGCAGCCACTGGCACTTGAGACTCAGCAGTCTGATCTAGTCCCCTAACCACTAGACTAGACAGTAACCTTAATTTTTTTAATCATCTTTTGCACTGCAAATCTTCATATGTCCAGGTAAAATGGAAGAGCTTTAACCAAGGTTTTTTGGGGGATTGCTCTTCATTGCAAAGCAGAACCAGGTACATGTCTCAGGATCAGGTGGCGTCAAATGGCTCATATCCATTCTGCTTAGAACTAGGTCTACTTATAGCAGAAGTGTCTTGGAAAGAACAGGATGGACTAGTCTCAAGCAGATTCAGGGAGTGCACTATACAGCATCGATGAACAAGCATTCAGTACTGTAATTCTTCCTTACGCCCTTTTTGATTTAGTAACATCAGTGTACTCAAGGATTCTTCTGAAAAGTTTCATGCTCCTACTTAAGGGCTTTAAATTCTTCTGGAGCCCAGGTTTTTCTGAATTAAATTAATTAGTCTAAATTTAAGGGAGCAATTCAGCTGCTGAAAGAGAGGCATTTAGTGCAGTTTGGGACACCTTCAGATCTTATGTGGCTAACTGTTAGCTACGATCTGGGGTTTAAAAGATTAATGCCCCTCTGGAGTGGCATGAATGGAGACTCCTGTAGGTTAAGCTAGGAGGCTGGGCTACACAGCTTGTATGGATATCTCAATGGATCTGCAATATCCAGCTTCAAGGAATAGAATCATTCCTTGGCTCTATTTATAGAAAGGGTGGAATTTCATTTCTTTCAGATAGCTAAGCTTTGGAGAGCTGCAATGTAGGTGTCTACATGTGAGCTCCACTTTTAGTGGAGATCCAGGCACAGAGTCAGTTTCCTAGATGTAGGCACACAGTGGCATTAGTGGTGTATTTTTCTTGGCCTGCAGCTACCATTCCAGAAAATGCGGATCTTCCAGGGGTTCTCTGACATATCCGCCAGCCCCATGTGGGTATTTCAGGTACATTCAGGCAGTCAAGATGCTGGCAGACACATATTTTAAACAAATTAATTGAGCAAACAGTTTGCAGTCGATAAATGAAATGGAATCTAGAGACCTGTCATACTCCTACTAAAGAGCTACACTGTGTCTTACATACCACATTAACTGCATTGATGATGGATTCAGTTCATTTGCCTGAACGGCGGCATCCTACACACCCAGACCAGAGAAACCACAGGACCCATGGGGATACCAAGAGACAACTAATGAAAAGAAATGAGGATTCCTCGATATTACTAATATCTTCTCAACGATTCCTAAAATAGGTTAAGATGAGTTGCACACTAGAAGAGTCTATTTCTCAGTAGACCACAAAAATAGTCTAAGGTGACTAGACCAGTCAAAACATCTTCGGTGCATGTATCTAAAGATGGGGGTCTTTAGAACTCCATTGTGAATTCAATTATCTCATGCCATTAGAGATGGTAGGTTGCCTAAGACATCTGCATAGCGCTTGTGGAGGTAGTCCAAAATCTACAAGAGATCACTAACCTGTGGGGGGTTTTATCTAGAGGTCAACTAGGGCATGTCTAGCAACTGAACCGAGTCTTCTAATCAAAACCAATGTCCTTTCATGAAGGATCCTCTGCGGGCTGCTGAGAGAGAACAGGAGTGTAGCTTCAAGCTCAGTTTGACTTGACACATTAGTGTCACTGATAATACTTATTTAACAAACCAAAGGCTTATTCTGAGCATTGAGTCTGAACCTGGTTTATAAGAAAAGGAAACGTGCTGAATCTGAAAGTAGTGCCAATGGTTCCAAAAAGCAGAGATAGAATTGAACTGATAATCGTTCTTTACTGTAGCAATCGAGTGGCTTTGATGTAAAAATCAAGTCCAAAGAAGCCGGCAGTTTCGAGGTAAAAACATGAAAAATCCATAAGTCTCTTAAAAATGAGCTCTGTGAAGGGATTTTTAAGAACAGAAATTTTCCTATATACACTTGGAAAAATGAACTGTTCAAATATTCCTCAAAACTTGGCTGCATGTTAAGTTGTTAAGATTCACAAAATAACCAGTTTTAAACATCATAAAAATAATTTTAATCCCAGAAAGAACTTCCTTTATAAATGATGGCCAATCAAAAATGACTACAAAATTTGCAAATCCAAATTGGAATGGAAACTGATTTAATTCATGGCATAGATGTCCTCTGAAAACAAAACAATAGCCTACAATATTTCAACGATCTTTCAAAGGTTTTACAGGTTGCTGAACACATTTTGAAAACTTGTCCCATAAAGACTTTATTGGCATCACAATACTCAGTATAAATCTGCAAAGATGAATCTGTTCGAACTTTATGGAGCAGCAGTAGAAATCTTTGAAGAACTGGGGTCCCTTAAATAGAAATCTGTGGGAAAAATAGGCACTAGGATTCATGAAACACTTGGGGTTGCTTTCCAGTAGAGCATTGGGAAGCTTGCTTTATTCAGTTAGCATACCACAAATGAAATGAATGGGTAATACAGTACAGCTCTGCACAAAGTTGAAAAGGGCATTCTCAAGGAACTGCAGTCCCATCACTATGGTATTTAATACAGAATATAGTAAAGGACATGCTATAAAAGTAAATACATAGTGCTAAACTAACAGAGATAACAAGAATGATTTAGAAAGAAAAGGTCTTGGCTAACTTGATGCTTCAGGAGGCTGCAGACAAAGCTGATAAAACACAGCATAATTTATTTGGATCTTCAGAACATTTTGACAAAGTTCCATACTACTGGTCTCTGTTTAAGCTAAAAGTTGCCAGGATCTAGGGAAGTACATGGGAGTGGATAAAGCGCTGATGGAAAAACAGAAAACAGAGAAGCTATGTTAGATTGTGGAAAACTAGATTTACTGGGGCCCGACAGAGGTCAACATTTAGGCCTCTACTGTTCATGATCTATAAAAATGATATAGACTAGTAAAATACACTGACAGCACAATGTAGAAGGAGCCGTGAACCTACAACGTAAAGCTAGAAAAATTCAAAAGTGTTTTTTGCTTAGCTTGCTTGTTTTCATTGCTCAAAAAGCGCTAATAATCTCCTTTGCGCGAGCTCGTCAACACAAATGCATTTTAAGAATGCCTAAGCTATAAGGTAAATAAAGACGGGCCAGAGGAAAAAAAAAAGTCTTTTGGCTCATATGCAAATACTACATTAGCGTGCCTAAAGGTCCTGCATTGCTTAGGGCAGTGCCAAAAAAATCAAAGATATAACCCCAGGTATGACATGAGTGAATTTCCTAGTTTTATGTCCTTTTTTTTTCTAAAGAGTTCATGACTCTGCAATGTTAATACGGGAGTGGCAAACAGAGCTCCAAAGTTACAGACATAGCCTCAATGGGAAGAAGAAAATTCAGAACTGTACTATTGGTTCACCAAGATTCCTTCAGAATCCCTTAAAAATTTTAATGCTTATTGTAAACCTAAGTTTGATTTCAGTAGTAGACTAGTAACAAGATTAGTTTTGTAAGAAGTGAGTTCATTGTTACTGCTGGCTGATCCTTGTCAGGCAAAGCAGTAAGACTAGGTAGATTTACATGCAATTCCTGACAGAGATTTCTCTGTCCTCATAGGCAAAAGAAATCTGTTTTGTGAGATGATCATGCCAATGCTTTCTTTTTTCAAGACATAAATTGTTTAGATTTCTGTAACTCTGGGGCAGGGATCACCTCTGCTGGAACATATATTTTTCTTTAAACTAGTGGAGTTCCCTATATTTGTAGATCACTAAAGTTTGGTTCAGAATTCTGGTTCTTCTAGGTGGTAAATGAAAATTCTTTAAAGGACTCTGGAACAGTACTTGCATTGGTGGTTTCTGCATTTTTCTAGGTATAATACTATCTTCTGAAGCTAAAGTTACAATGGAATAAACAAATTACTTTTATTAATAAATTATTGATAGCAAAATGACAATCCATCAAGCAGTAGACTGAAAACTGGAACGTTGCAGGGACTGCTCACAAGTTTTTCTTTCAAATGTCTTTGTATGAAGAAATTAGATTTTTACCTGTAGCCTTTATTTTCGAAAAACAGCTCTTTTCCTAATAATAGCAATTGCTGAAAACAGCAAACTCCCCTTGTCTATTGATGTTGTGACCTTCATTTGTGACCTTCTCATAGAAGGCCACCAGGTTTATCAGGCATGATTTTCCCTTGGTGAAGCCGTGTTGATTGTACTTCTTTGTTATTCTTCTGCCTCAGCAGTGCCTCCAGGAGGATCTGCTCCATAATCTTACCAGACACGGAGGTGAGACTGACCGGCCTTTAGTTCCCTGGTTCCTCCTTTTTGAAAATGGGGATTATTTTTCCCCTTTTCCTGTCAGTGGGGACTTCACCAGACTGCCATGACTTTTGGAATATAATAGAGAGCGGTTTAGCAACCTTATCTGACAGTTCCTTCAGTACCCGTGCGTGTATCCCATCAGGTTCCATGGACTTGTTCACTTTCAGGTTCATCAGATGGTCACAAACCTGATTTTCACTTATGATGGGCAGTTCTGTCTAACCCCTGCCATTGTCCTCTGTGACTCTGGGAGTGTGGCTGGAGCCCTTGCCAGTGAAGACTAAGGAAAAGAAGCCGTTGAGAACCTCGGCCTTCTTCATATCACTTGTCACCAGCTCCCCCGTTTCCTTTCTGAGGGGGCCCACACCTTCCCTAGTCATCTTCTTACCATTAATGTACCTATAGAAATTTTTTCTGTTTCCCTTGATCTCCTTGGCTACATTTAATTCTAACTGAGCTTTAGCTTTTCTCACCAGGACTCTTGCTGTTCGGACAGCTTCCTTATATGCCCCCCATTCTAGCTGTCCTTTCTTCCACTCCCTATAAAGTTTATTTTTGTGTGACAGTGTGTCCAGGAGCTCCCTGTTCATCCAGGCAGGTCTCCTAGCATTCTTTCCTGTCTTCCTCTTTGTCGGTATACTTTGCTCCTGGACACGGAGGTGATCCTTGAATATTGACCAGCTGTCCTGGGACCACCTTCCCTCTAGAGCTTTGTCCCAAGGCACTTTGGCCAGCAGATCCCTGACGCGATCGAAGTCTGCATGCCTAAAGTCCAGGGTTGTAAGCTTGGAATATATCCTCCTAGTTGCCTTGAGAATCTTAAATTCTATCACTTCGTGGTCACTGCAGCCAAGGTTATCCCTGAGCCTCACGCTGGTCACCAGCCCTTCCCTGTTGGTGAGAATGAGGTCCAGCATAGCACCTTTTCTTGTTGTTCCTCTACCATTTGGAGGAGGAAGTTGTCATCTATGCATTCCAGGAACATCCTGGATTTCTGGTGCCTTACTGTGTTGTCCCTCCAGCAGATGTCAGGGGGGTTGAAATCCCCCATGAGCACTAGGGCCTGTGAACGCGAAGCCACTTCTATCTGCCTATGGAGGGCCTCATCTGCTTGGCTCTGCTGGTCAGGTGGCCTGTAGCAGTCCCCTACTGTAACATCACCTTCCCCTATCTTCCCTTTAATCTTAACCCATACACTCTCAATGAGCTCTTTGTCCTTCCCCATGTGGAGCTCCATCGATTCTAGCTGGTCACTGATGTAGAGGGCAACTCCTCCTCCCCTCCTCCCCTGCCTGTCCTTCCTAAAGAGCTTGTTTCTGTCTATCCCTACATTCCAGTCGTGGGAATCATCCCATGTTTCAGTAATATCCACTATGTCATGGCTTTCCAGCAGCAGAGCGGCCCTTAATTTATCCTGTTTATTGCCCAAGCTGCGTGCATTCACATAGAGGCCAGCTGGGCTGGCCGTGTCACTCTCTTGTACGAATCCCCCTTGATGCCCTTGGGGTGTCCCCGTGCATCATCTCCAGCTTGCCTTAGGGCAGCAAGTTGAGAGCCCTTACTAGGACTCCACCCCTCTGCCCCTGATGTGCTGCCCCACTGTTTGTCACAGGCAAGCAAGAAGTTATTGACCCCTTCCCCCTTCAAATCTAGTTTAAAGCCCTATCAGTGAGGCCTGCCAACTCCTGCCCCAGAATCCTTTTCCCCCTCTGGGGTAAGTGCATCCCCTTAGACTTACTATATTGCTATTAGAGCTTGTGTCTACATAGCTAAACTCCTGTTTCCACAACGCACAAGCACAGCAGCCTCATCCATGCCACCTTCAGCATATAGTTTCTAACCCGTGTTGTTGTCTGATCTATAGTGCCTGGGACAGTATTAGTTGGCACATGCCAAAACCGTGCCAAGGAGCATACTAAGGATTTGTCAATGTAGATTATGGTATATCAATGCTCAAGCCAGTATCCTGTCCCTTCTTAGTTTACTCGTACAGAGGTAACTCACGGGAACAAAATTTTGCCATGTACTTATGGTCAGTAACATCTTGGTTAAGTAGTCCCAAGGCAGTGGAACTATCAGCGAGGAAAAGACGACTATTTTGCTAATAGAGATTAGAAGAGAAAAGAAGGCTCTGGGGAGACCTTATAGCAGCCTTCCAGTACCTCAGAAGGGCCTACAGGAAGGATGGGGAGGGACTCTTTATCAGGCAGTGTAATGACAGGACAAGGGGTAACAGTTTCAAACTGAAGGAGGGTAGATTCAGATTGGGTACTAGGAAGAAATTATTTACTCTGAAGGTGGTGAGACACTGGAACAGGTTGCCCAGGGAAGCTGTCAGTGCCCCATCCCTGGAGGTGTTCAAGGCCAGGCTGGATGGGGCTTTGAGCAGCCTGGTCTAGTGGGAGGTGTCCCTGCCGATGGCAGGGGGGTTGGAACTAGATGGTCTTTAAGGTCCCATCCAACCCAAACCATTCTATGATTCTATGATAAATCCATGGAACTGGTTCTGCATAATTGCAGCACTAAAAACTATGCTTAAAACATGCACTTCAGCATGAGAAATACTAATTTCCTCAGCCCAACTATGGTTCTCTCTGAAATATCGTGCTGAAGTGATGTGTATAATATTTTCAAATGAGAAGCATACATTTTAGATTGTGAAATACCACAACAAAGAGCTATCTAATAATATTTTTACTGGGTATGAGAACTGAAAAAGATTCAGACCACGATTAGCGTAGCCAGATCCAGAAAGAGAATCAAATAAGGTTCTAATTAAATTTAAAAGATTCAATACTATCTTGTAAAAGCTTGCGATGAAGGGGGAACAGCATAAACAGAATAGACAACAACCACATCAGGTGTCATAGATGCCAAATCTTTCAAAGTCTAAATGACATCCAAATTAAATCTATTTTTAATACAAATTTTAATTCCTGATATGCTTGCCAATATTTTGGAGTAAGAGAGGCACATTATCCCCTGAACTGTACGTAGCTGAAAGAAGGATAACTGAGGTGTATGGGAATTACCTGATCTTGTTTGGATGAATAAAAAACTGATATAGGTGGAAGAGACAGACATTTGGATCCATGAGCTTTATAATGCCGGAGACTTTCCTCCACCCTTTATTTGGCCCGATGGCCTAAACCAATACTTATGAAACTTTTTCCACTACAGTCCAGGAATCCTGTTTTTTTAATTCCACATACCAACTTAAAGTCTCAAACTCTGTGCTGGGAGCTGCTAACCTAACAGAGTCTCAGGAAAGCCTGATACTTTTCATTTAATTAAAAGAATAGCTTAATTAGAACCTCTGGAACAACTAGAACAAAAAATTAGAAAAAGAAAGACAAATTTTCAAGCATTTAAAGGCTTATTCGTGCCTGAAACTCAGGTTTTATATCTTAGACCTAATCTGAGACCAGTGTGACAAAAGGTTTGTGTGGTTTTACAGCTGTATCAACTGGTCTAAGGAAAGGTCATCTATAAATCTTACCTTGCTTATGTCCTGACATGCATTTTATTAATATTAATTTGTCCCAACACTTTCAAGTCTGTGTGTTATCACTGTCTGTCATTGTCCCTGATGCCTAGCAAAGATGACATGCTTGCAAAAGGAATCAAGGTGTGTATGTGCAGGATCTTCCTCTTGTGCCACATTTCTTCTCCATTACTTTAATGATCTTGATCATCTTCAAGTAAGCTCCATGCACCTCAAAACTTTGCAGCGGGAGGAACGATGTAATATATATTACATGGTTTGAATCTTTAAGGGACTGGATGGGGTGAAGGATACTCAGATTCTCATAGGGCAAAGCCTTAAATTTAAACAAATCTGCTTCATGTTTCATGTTAACAGATTTTCAATTTGCTTTTGAGATATTAAGAATGCAGAAGGAAACCTATTGAATTGTTTAAATGAGAACAATAAAGAACAGAATAAACTTCCTCTCAAAAGCAAAGATTAAGTTATACACAAGCCCTTTGACAAGTCAAAGCAGCGTGTCAAGCGTACTTCTCTGCAGCCGTGCTTTTGAGCCCCTCTTCCCTTGGTAAGTAATATTTTCTTTTCCTTGGCATGAAATAGCTCCATATTTCGATGTCATTTCTTCTGTTACACAGAAGAGTTGGTTCTACTGGTGGGACCCTTTACCAAATGAACACTGCTGGCCACAGTTTGATGGTCACAATATGATATAACAAACTTTGAAGTAGATGGACCAGAAATCTTGAATCTTCAACTAATAATCACAATTATGAGTTCCAAACAGCATAGGTGATAAGTCTCGTTTTCCCATCAGTGAAAATGAAATTACACCCACTCAGACCAAGAACTTGGAAAAAACTTGTTGACTAAGCTGAAAACTTCACTCAGATGCTGTAATTATTTTTTTCCCCCCAATTTGTATGTGATTCTTTCATCTTAATAACCATGACAGTAAGAAAAATAGAAGACTTTTATGTTTTCTTTGAAAATACTTTCCAATATTTCAAACAGAAATGGTAGCTATATGAAATCTAAGACCATAAAGCAATAAATACTGAATAATATTCAGTGAGTAATGTCTTAAAGCTGAACTTTATTCAACTACATCAGTATAAAACCTGAAGAATAGAATGTTTTTCTTCTTCCAACACTTGTCTTCCATCTGAGCAGAGAACTTTCTCAAGTGAGATCTACCTCTGCCTTTATGCATTACCCAGTAGTCATTAGTATAGACTTCACACTTGAGTAAATACTTTGTGTACACAACTAGAAGACAAATTCATACACGAAGATAACAGTGATACACTATTCCCTTTTAAAAAAAATAAAATCTTACCACATCCAAAAATAATCACCACCCCCTCCACCCATTAGAAATTGGCATTAAGTACCCTTAACTAATCTTCTTAGGTGAAGCACTGGACCTGTCTTCAGCCTGAGGAACCCGTCATAGCTGTTAGAGTCTGTAGGTTACAATTAATATAAACTGAGAATCCAGACGTGGCACAGCTGGGCTGTCTTTTCAAGTCTACAGTGAGGCTGGGGAAAATGGATAAGAAAATCATTCCCTTTTCTCCACAGAGAAAGCCCTTCAGCTGTCTGTTGAGACTAGTCTCAAACTCATGAGACTGAAGATGCTCATGTTTATCTTACATATAAACAGACATGTTTTAGGTAGTGTCACGATGGAGGTAGCAGTTTTCTGATGTTGCTAACTCAAAGATTAAAAAAACAGCTTAGAAAGGTACTGTGCTGTTCCCTTTAGGAATCTAACCTGAGTTCAGTAACCAAAATTTATGAGTGTAAATTCAGTGTCTGGTCACAAGAGAAATCAGGGTACCCTCCAAGGAGGATTCACAGTAATAACTTAGATGGTAGAAGTTAAGGTAGAATGAATGTCACCCCTTGAAGCAAAACACAGCCCTTTACGGAGCATTTAAGACATTCAGTCTTTTTGAAAGAATAATAAAAGAGAAATACGAGCTGTTAAAGGTTTTGTTTATTTATTTGAGTTTAACAATGGATGTTTCAAGTGCAAGTATTTCTTAACCTGTGATACTTGGTGGTTCAGCCAGGTTATCTTATGACATAGCAGAAATCACAGGTCTTCCTTTTCTAAGTAAAACACCTGTATGATCCGACTACTACAATAGCCAAGATGATGTTGATATTCATAAATTATCATCTATTATTTCTGTTCCCTTGAGCATACAAACTTACAGGGAATATTCAGATTTAAAGTGGTGTATCTTTAAAATCAGTGGCATGAGATAAATGTCACACCATTTTCCGTCATACAGCTATATGGGCCAGGGCAATATTCAAGGCCAAATGTCTGTATTTATTCTGTAATGCACTGAACCACAAGAATCTCTTTGGATATCTGTTGATAATATGAAACAGCCCTACCCAAGTAAAATTTTACCTCAAGGGTGCCCATCTTTCAGGTACGGAGCATTTCCCACATCTTTCATGACCATACAAAATCAACTGAAATCTTTGTGTGGGCTTAGGATCCAGTAAGAGTCAGTTCAGAGATACAGAAGTTAACAGGTAATAGCTGTTAATTGCTCTGCTGGTCTTGACTTGTAAAGTGGCAGAAAAATGTACTGTTTAAGATGATATTTACTTGAAAGCAATTGCAGCTTCTTTTAGCAGCATGTAAAGAATGTATGAACAGCACTTAATTCTTGTATCAATTAATTGCATTTATGTAACTGAAAACAAATGTCCTCCTTTAGCAAGTTTATAGTAGTTTGATTATAGTAGCTACTACTCTTGACTAAAAAAATACATACTGGCATTGAAGGAATGCTAACAGTTGTTGAGCTCACTTAGCTTCTCTTTTCAGCTTAAAGAACAAACTTACTGCTTGTGCTTGGCTTTGCAATATCAGCTGAGGGGTGCTTTATGCTTTAATGCTTTGTGCTTTATGCTATAAATATTTCTGTTGAAGATAAAATACTGCAAATATCTGCAGAAGCACCATGTGTTTATCCTTCTCAGAAAGTATTCTGGAACCTGTGTGCGAGTACTTCACTCTTGTCCAATTACGTTGCAATCAGTGTCTTATTTCTTCTGAATTGGAGTATAATATTTATTATACATGCAGCACTCTTAAAGCTCTTCATAGTGCTTTGTTTTAGTTTTATCAAGACCCAAACTCATTAATTGTTGATCATATGACACTCTTTTTTTTCACTTCTGAGACTCATGTTATAACCATACTGCCTGTTGACGTCTGTGGTGCAGGCAACGATCCCCAAGAAAGAAACAAGACAAGATGATTCTTCTCCCTGATAAGCACTGATTATCCAGTCAGTATTAGAAAGGAGATGTGTTTGTCAAAACCTGAAACCCAGAGCACATTCAGGACCCATTCCAACTTGTGTCCAGTTCTCCTGTGATCAGCCTGGACTCACGTCCCATACAAACACATCCCAGCAGGCAATGCCGGGACATTTGGGTTTGTAAAAAGGTCACTAAGCTGTCATACAACTCCACCACAATGGAAGATATAGCAGAAACGGTTGGGCCATGCATAATGTGAGGAACCAGCCATTCTGAAAATAAGCATGACTTATAGTGAGCCTTGAAGTGCAGATAGACTTGAGGTTTTCTCTTCACTGCGCCGGCTGGGTTACCTCAAAGATTTCTTTGATAGTACTCCAATGTGTGCAGCCAGTGAATTTTGCCTCAAGCTGCCTTTGAAGGCTTCTTCCTACTTGGATCAAGATGTCAAAATGTCCTCAGTTCCTTTGACTCAGCCCCTGATTTAAGCAGTGCTTGGCGCATCTCCAGAATGAGATTAACTCCTGCTTCTTTTTTTGACTGTATTTTGCACTACGAGTTACCAGTACCTGGGCCACTCGCTGTGCTTTTACACAACAACTTGCACCTATAGCAAGCAGTCAAAGCAGCAGGAAGTTGGTTTTGTGGGCAGTTGGATTTTGCCGAGTTCTATAGTTATTGAGATCAAATCTAAAAATTAATTTCAGTTTTTTGAGCTTAATCAAAGTTCACATTATGCCTGCATTTAGAGAAAATTCCAGATGTGAAATGAGTCAAAGATGTTCTTGTGACCTTGTGTCAAGAGATCTTCCCTGTGATATCCTACCTAAGTTTCTCCTACAGCCAGTCTCTGGTTCAAAGGGTCCCCTCTCCCTCTGTTCTTCCTGAAGCCTTATCAGGCGACTGAAACCATATCCTGAACCCATCTCAGTCACAAAAGTACTTCTTCTTATGTGACAAGCACAGAATATAACACAAAAGTGACCTCCTGGATCAGCAGGCGACCATCAGCCACCATGCCATACAGCTCTATTAAGAATCTCAAGCTCTGTTTTGAAACTAACTGAATTTGGTGTATCCCTGAACTCTTTCTGAAACATAGTGCACGATGGGGTGAGGGAAGAATGCCTTAATTAGACCCATAGTTCAACACAATTTTTAATATCTTCCCCTCTGGAAAAATCCTGTAGGACTGACCAAACCCCCAAACTTAAGAGGAAAGATTCTAAGAAAAACAGGGTTTTTCAAAACCTCACTAAGGGGATGTCTCTTTCTTCCGCTGACCCAGCACTGCATTACAATGCCATAGTATGCTACCATAAATGCTGTTTTCCAGATGAGATCCAAAATCAGATTTTTACCAGCTATGGTCATTAACAAAGCCTTGTCACTGCTTGCGGATAATTCCAGCTTGGACAGTTACATTCCTTTTGGGTATGGGGTAAATTAAAACAGTCTCAAACTAGGATTATTCTGTGCTGATATGTTTGTTTTATGTTTCATGTCACAAATCAAACAAGATAAAATGTAGCCTTAAATAGTGTTTGGAACATGATACTATCGATAGGTCTCTTGGGAAGTCCTCTGGGGAATATCTCTTTAGACAAAGTTGTGCTGGGGACAAAGCTCATAAAGAATTTATCATAGAGAAAAAAAGTCTTGCTATCTCTGTCTTTTTGAGGTACCAAGAATTTTTCCAATTCTGAATGCATCGATGGAACTACATCTTTTTTTTTGGATTGTGATAAACACACCCCTTTAAGAAACTCAGTCTTTATGTTTTCTCAGTTCTGATTCTACTATGCTTTCCTAAAATATTTCTTATCATGTGCAGGCGAATTTTGCTTGCACAAAACATCTTGCAGTCCTCCCAGAATGCATTTCAACAGTGAATGAGGGCTCTCTGTATGTTTAAAGCCAGATTCCCTCAGCTACATTTGGAATTTCCTCCCAAACCACAAAAAGAGAAACAACTAACAAATGACATTTATGGCACAATGTATAACACACACCAGATCTATATGACATTTTTTATTTGGACTTTTCTAGCTAAACAGAAGCAAACAAATGTTTTATGAAATTCTCTATGGTTGCTATGGTTATTTCTATCTTAATATCCACAGTCAAAAGGATTATCTCAGGTCAAGGCCTTGGTCCAGTGAATGCCCTTATTTAAACAGTAAGGTCATTTAGGAAAAAGAATAAAGACCAAAAGACACAATAACATTTAATAATAATAGCTGTATTCTTGGCTGGATTGTTTTGCGGATGAACACAATGCTTCTGGTCCCAGCTATTTTCCTCTGACTTCCCGGAACGATGGGTGTGCCAGTTGCAGGTATGCTAACTGTGTTCTGGCTCTCCATCATTCCTTGAAATGCAGAAATTTGCACCCTAGCTGTCCTGGTTTTCAGGTACACTTGCCCCAGGTTTAACCTGGGACCTCAGTGCCCTTTCTCCAGGTCTGAATATTTGCAGGCCTTTGGGGCAGCAATTTAAGTACTCAGAAACTACTTTGTACAGATAGGGCAAAATGGGGACTTAATCCACTATGAAAGACAATCAAAAATGGAAACCAGGAAACAAAAAACATTTATAAATATATGTATGCAGGTTTTGATATAATCAAGGTACTTCTGTCACAATCTGTATCATGCTATGGGGCTGCCATCAGAATCCCCTGTCTGTACACAGTATACTGAGACAGTAGTATTTTATTGCTTGAATGGACATATAGGATAAAATTTTTAGATTGATTTAAAACCAGATATAATTCTAGTGGTAATTTCAGTAAGCACCAATTCTAAGTTCTGCTAATTAGCTAAACACTAATTCCAATTTAAACTGCTCAAAACTAAGCAAGAATGTGTTTCTGAAGCTTCTGTTGGGATCCTGTTAGTGTTTTGAGCCCAAAAGTACTCCAGAAAACTCTGCTCTCTTACTTGAGTAATAAAACATCAGTCAGAATCCAGCTGCCACTTGCAGTATAAAGCAATTATTTTAGTTGGGAATGTAAAGGAACGGACCTGAAACTAAAATCCAGTTAAATAAACTTCTTGATGTTGGGAAATTCCCTTCCTGCCACTTTGATATTAGCCGTATGCTTGGTGGTTTGCTGTACCTGGAAAAGAAAACCATCGGGAAAACAATGGGAGTGAGTTTGTAATTAGCTGATATACAAGCTTTAAAAGATCACTGGGGAGGGGAACGGGGGTTTAGTTGTTTCTTTTTAAAGGAAAAAGACAAATGAGGAACAGATAGTGCAAAACAGTTTAGCTTCCTACACGGTGCAATCTCTCAGCGAGCTCATCTTCTTTTTATGTCACTTGAGTGAGGCAGAGCCTTTGTGTGGAAGAGTTTCCAAGGCGAGAAGCAGAGGGGCAAGGAGGAGTAACACTTGTGTTCAAATTGAATCCAGTGGCATTTCAGGAAAAAAAAAAAAACAACGCAGAGCACAGTTGTGGCAGTGATTAAGAAAATAATAACCCCCGCCCCAAGTCACGGCACATGCTTCCCATATGTTTCCCCTGGGCATTTGCCAGATACAGCAGGATCTGGCGACATTTCTGTAGAGCAATTCAAGGCCTGAAGAAGCGTTGCTGCAGTCGATAGGGTCGGGATAGGGTAGGATAGGGTAGGGTACTGTAATGGGTGCCTGCTTCTTGTTTGATTTCCCGCTGAAAGGAGAAGCATTAAATAAAGTTGGCAAAAAGAACTCCCAACAGCTTTCTGTCAGAAAGTGTATTATTTCTGCTAGAGCTGAAAAGCTGGAGGGAAAAAAGTCCTCTACTCTGAAATTTGGCCTTTGAAAGGTAGAAAAAGGGAGAGTCTACTTCATCGGCTCTTGAGTGCACTTTTGAAACGAATCCCCCGTTTGTTCCCACTTACCACACTCCGGTTCACATCACGAAGCGGTCTCTGAGCGAGAGAACTGGATTCCTTTCAGATTAAATTCAACTGGAAGATGTGCTCCAGAAGCACAGCTAATGCACTCCAAACAGTTACGAATGTTTAAACCATGGGAACAGACTAAAGCTAGTGTGAAGCAAAACCCCCGAAAACGTGTAGAGTACAGATGTCAGGTCCTCAACACCAACAGCTTCTCGCTGCAGACCGGCTCCCCGGCTGCACGACTTGCTCATGTGGACACAGCCAAAGCCTCCCGCTCCAGCTTTCCAGAACAAGCTGTTTTGATTTTACACTGACTCTTTTGCTTGATTTGTTTTTAATATATAGTATATTATATAATACAAAACTCGAAACTGTAATACAATGCTTTGACTGACCTCAAACCATTTTCATTGTCTTTCATGGAGTCCTTGGAAATAACTAGGTTTCTTTCCAAATGTGAATGAGGACAAATTGTGAAATCTGAAAATCCTTTGCGATTCTCAATTCCCGTCTTCCATACAGCTGCACAAGAGACCTGGATCTCCTTGTAAATGAATACCTTTGTACTTTAAACCTCTGAAACATTCAGACCCTGTTCAATCTGAGGGCCAGACTGCCGTGTGTAATTATAAGTGACGGGAGGAAGCTGCTCCTCCCTCTGGTATTCCCTATAGGGCCGACCATACATTACAGATTTCCTCCTGCCTGCAGCCCCCAGGCTGTTCTGCCCCCATAGAGCCAGCAGCTCTCGCGCAGCTAAACCCTGCAGGTTACTGCCTTTAAACTGGCAGCCTGAGCTGAGTATTTATGAAGGGAAATGCCTGTCTCACACCTATGAGAGATGACTACTTCAGCCATGAAACCTGCTCTTCACTAGACAGCATGTTCCCAAAACTGCCTTAATAAAAAAAAAAAAAAAAAGAAAAAAAAAAGAAAAACAAAAAGAAAAGAGGTTTCTTACAATGGCAAAACAATGCTTTAAAGATTTGAGAGTGCTCTAATTGCCTACGTTGCTGTCTCTTTAAGCCAAGGAATGGACCCATGCTCACATCTGGTAGTCAAAACTAAACGGAACCAGCTGAGAGAATACCCACTAGAAATTAAATCGTACAGAAGATGGCTAAGCCAGAAGGACTTAAGTGAAAGGCTCTTTTTAATAACTCCCTTGCTTTGCACTCATGCCTTTTGTTTACTTTGTTTATTTTTGTAATAAGCAAAAACAAATGAAAATGTCCCAGTTGTTAGCATTTAGCAAAATGTGTCCACTGTGCATTTAGGAGCGCATTTTCCATCCCATTTCACAATAAGGACGTCATTCATGGCCAGCAGTATGTCTATGGAATGTTGGCCTGCAGCTTTATGAATTGATTGTAAAATGTAATGGAAATATAGTGTGTGTGCACAGTAGCCAACTCTTCCAATCTTAATAACTGGGACATTTTCATTTGGTTTTTGTTTATTAAAAAACGAATGGGAGGCCTAATCCTGGGAATAGCCATTTGACTCCTTGTGTTGAAACCGACCATAACTGCCTGCTTATAGAGCTTTCTTTAGCATGGCCCGGCTCAGGCCACACGCAGCTTCCTTTTGGTTGTTTCATAAACTGCCAAACCATGCAGAGAGATGGGATGATGTCTTGCTTTCATTTTGCTACAAGCATGTTCTCTACCCAAAGCTTTTTGTCAACTTGGTAGTTTCTCCCCTTTTTGCCAAAATTTATAAACAAGATTTTTAACTAAATTGGAAGGAACAATTCTGACCAAAGTCAAGAGAAACTATAAAACGGTGTATCCAAAGATAGAACCTTGCTCAGCAGACACATAAGAAAATCTTTTATTAACAAGACCTCTGTAAGATGTTACCATTCATTGGTAATTGAGGTACTTAATCACCAAAAATGTTGAAGAGGGGAAAATAACAGATTTTGAGCACTTACCCCCAATAACAGACAGATATGTAATCAGAAGTAGTTAACAACCCCTTTAAGACTGTCTTCTTGTTTCCAAATTCAAAGAGACAATCTGTCAAAAGCAGTATAGAAAAAAAAATATTTCTATAAAGGAAATATAAAGAAGGAAATTTACCACTGATATTACTTCTGGAAAGGGATGTGATTCCGTGTGATACATAATAGTATTATGCCACAGTATCTACAGTCTACGATACAGCTCAATTTTCCTTCAAAGAAAAGATACAAGAACTACAGGGATGTGGGAAGCTAAATATTCCCACTGTGAGTTTAATGTGAGTTCACCCTTTTCTGAATAGGAACTGAATCACACAGGGCAACAATGATTTTTAATGCAATCCTTCCCTGTGTTTGCACTATTCAGATATTTGTTCCTCATAATCAGGCACAACTTTTCTAAAAAACTATGAGCCTTCAAACTGTCTTACAAAAATAACGTGATTAGCTCATATTCAGCATTGTGCAGTTTTTTGTATGTGGTAACTACTGACATTGAGAGAAGATGCTTGCTTGTATTTTGTCCTTATTACTGATGTTTATTTATAACACTGCTGTGCCTCAGAGACATGATAGATATAGGTCATGACTTGCTCGCACTATGCCCGGTCCAGACCTAGGCAAACACAAGAGTCCCGACCTTGTGAGCTCAGCTGGGCTGTAAAAAAAGGGGAAAAACATGCATTCAACACGTCGGATTCATTGTACTGAATACTATCCAGTACGGACGACACCCTTCAAGTTTCACAAAGGCCCTAGTGCAAAATCTTGCCTCCTTTTAACTAATTTAATTGGGCTACAGCTAGGAGAATGTAGTGGGTGGTGTAATAATATAAACAACTATTCTTATTAGTGGATTTCAACTGGTAGAAACTTTTTTTTGCGCTGCAGAAAAAGTGATAGAAAAGTAGATCCTCATGCATAAGGACATCAGACTGCAAGGAACCTCTTGGTTATCCCCTGAGTGTCACAGGGAACCCAAACATATAATCCTTTCCCTGTGTAACTTACTGGTTAACATACACGCTCTAAGAGGATGTAGGGAAGAATACACTTGTTCTTTGGGGAAAGTTTAGCTCTGCTTCTTAAAAAAAAATCCAAACAAACAAAACGCTACGTTTCAGTTCAGTGGAACAACTTCATAGGAAATCCCAGCTGTGGAACAGCAGCTCTCAACCTCTGGAGACTTTGCAAAAGCTCGCTTTGAGCCACTTCCCCTCAGGCCTCACAGTCCTGAGACTGACATAAAGCAAAACCTCTGATGAGGGGGATCTAACTCCAAGTCCGTCGGCTACAGCACCTCTGCTGTCCCAGTGGTGCAGTGCAGCATGAAGCAAACGAGAACGTAACACAAGCTCCCCGTCCAAGAAGGAGCAGAGTTTTAAAGCTGTGCTCTAAAACCTTGCTTACAACAGACAGTGCTCAAAACATACAGTGCTGCATGCGTAGATGGGGGACAAAATCCCTTCACCCTACAGGCAAAGGCTTGCAGGAGCTAGGACTTAGTGCTCTAATTGTGTTGAGGGAAGACAGTTACCCATCACATGCTGATTTTGCTGGTGACGCTGGTGCTTAACGCAGAATACTTGCCCTAGTGACCTCGCAGTCTTCATGAGATTAATTCTCTTGGGCTGAAAGTGGGGAATTTGCAGCATTTAGGCATTGTTCTGTTCTTTTCTTCTTTGAAAAGAATACAGATATCTCAGAGATAGAATAGAGATATTTTTTTCTGAGATATCTCAGAAAAGAATACAGATACCACTTCTCTGTCCTGTTCCTTACTATTGCTGTGGCTCTATGCCAGCAAAAAATAGTGCTTCAGCCTCTCATTGTGATCCTGCGCCAAGTACAGCAATATGAAGGAAGCATCAACATAATCAGCACAATGTAGCGTCTCTGAGCCAGCAGGGATATGTCACAGCTTTATGTAGAATTCCCTATCTTTTTATTTTATTATAGAGACCACAGACTGGGATATTATGGGTCACTCAAAGGTCATGTTACAAAAAGCAGCTTCTTTTTGGAAAGATGAGCCCCTTTTTAGCATGCTATTGGATTGTTTTCCTTCTCTCAATTGACTGCATGAAGGTGCAGAATGAATGTTTGTTTTCTGAATTCCTTAAAAATCTCCTCTTCTTCCTGTACTTTTTCCTCTTTGGCACCTGTTTGGAAAGAGGAACATTTGAAGTTTAGACAAAGATTTATCTCCCTGGCCCCACAAATATAACAGTCTTAGGCTACTCTGTTAACTGACGCACCCAGTGAAAAGCAGTAAGACTTGGACTCCTATGTGCCTAAATTACACGTATATATCAGATTTGTGCTTCCAAGTCATGCTTGTACATGTGAAATTTTCATGCTTTCATTCCATTATACAGCATTTCTTATCTCAATAGTTCCCTTTTGCTTGTCTCTCCTTGCACACCTCAAGGACCCTCATGCCTTAATACTGCATGAAATTATGTACACATAGTCTCTTGTCTCCATCAAAAGCCAGCAGAATTTAGTTACTGGCATTTCTTGCATTCATAGGGTTCTCTGTGCAAGATCGGGAGCTACGATCACCTGGGTCTGAGTCAGTGATGAAGATTGCTGCCTCAGCTACACAGTTCACAAAGAATGTCAGAGATAACATGATGTTCTGGGTTTCTGAACTAATGATGAACAATAACATCACACCACTGTAGTGCTATGGTTCTAATTTTACATTGTACCAAATGACGATGCAGCTACTTGTGTCTAGAGAACAAGTCTTATGAGGAGTGGCTGAGGGAACAGAGGTTGTTTAGTCTGGATAAAAGGAGGCTCAGGGGAGACCTTATTGCTCTCTACAACTACCTGAAAGGAGATTGCAATGTGGTGCATGTTAGTCTCTTTTCCCAAGAAACGACTGAAAGGGTTGTCCAACATTGGAACAGGCTTCCCAGGGAAGTGGTTGAATCACCATCCCTGGAGTATTGAAAAGGTGTGTAGATGTGGCACTTAGGGACATGATTTAGTCGTGGACTTGATAGCGTTAGGTTTATAGCTGGACTCGATGATTTTGAGAGTCTTTTTCAACATAAAAGATTCTATGATTCTATGATTCTACCTGTTGCTGGATCACTCATTCTTCTCTCAATACTACATTTTTACACTTGAGCTTTTCCTGGCTCAGTCCTCCCCTCTCTTTTTCTACCTGGACATGCTGTGGCTCTACCACTCTCCTTCTTCACCTCCGTTCTTCTCTCTAGAGCTGGGACAATGCTATCAGACGACATTTTGGTTTCAACAGCACAAAAGAAGAGCAATAGTGTGAATTTATCAAGAGTGAAATTATAACCACCCTGATTGCCTTCAGTGTCTTCATGGACAAGGACAGAAAAGTGAATGTTGTTTAGCTTGAATCTAGGAAGGGCTTTGGCACAGACTTCCAGAGCATCGCAATAACCATATTGGTGAAATATAGACTGTACAAATGGATGGTCATGTAGGTGAAAGTTTGGTTGAATCACCATCAGCAGATGGTGAAGCAGAATGAAGTCCAGCTGATGGTGATTACTAGTGGTGTCCTTCAAGGGTCATCAGTACTGGGCCCAGAAATGTTTAATGCTTTCATTGTTGAGCTGAACACTGGAGTACACCTGGAGTACACCTTCAGTTAATTTGCAGTCTGTATCGAATTGGGAGGAGCAACTGATACACTGGTGGGTGGAACTGCTAGTCAGAAGGATCTCAACAGGTTGGAGAATGCACTGACTAGACCCTCAAGAAGTTTAAAAAAGGCAAATGAAAAATCCTGCATCTGGGATGAGTTAACCCCATGCAACAGTGTAGGCTGGAGGCCAATTGGCTAGAAAGCAGCTTTGCAGAAAAGGACCTGGGGGTCCTGGTGGACAGCAAATTGAACATGAGCCAGTGGTGCTCATGTGCTCATTCTCTACTGGGAATGGTCCCTGGATAATGCTAACTTCTGAACCATGTTTGGGCATTGTTTGGGACAACACTAGTTAGCAAGTGCCTGAAACATGCAAAGGACACTTCATAATTTCACAGTATATATGATTATGTGCCAGCGCCTGGGAATGATCTCTGGCAGCATTTATTTTATTGGTGTAGACCTAACCTGTAAGTCTGCAAGATGAGAGAGAGGGAAAGTGTCAACATGGGGTTCCCATCCCACAAGTGGAAATTGAAGAAAGGAGTGTATTTCAAGGGTTCTTTCACCAAAAATCCCTTGTCCAAAAGGTGTAACAGTAATGCTCACACTGTGATGTGTAATGACAGTCTCTTTGGCATTGGAATCATGAAAGATTCAGGCAGTACCACCCAGCACCAATCTGAACCAGGGGCTGGTCAACACTTCCTCAAGGTTTCATTTCTGCGTCTTCCTCTCTGCTGACCATAAGCATTAAATGCTCCCTTCACGATAGTCTATTCCCATTCGAGCACATTTTGTGTCACCTTTTTTTGTCCAGCCTACAAATCATGTGTGGGTGGTTTTTGAAACGCTGTTTGGTTTGCCCCAGATTTCCAGATGCGTAACATACCTTTTATTAATGAAAGGTCCTGGCACTACCATTCAAGTATTTACGTGTGGGTCATGAATGGGAATAGTGTTATAGGTCTTTTCACCATGGATCGATGCATGCCTGGAAATCTCCAATGTGACCATTTGCACTTTGAAACTCAGTCATGGGACAGCCGAGGTTTTCCAAATAGCCTCAGACTTAATATTATTTTCACAATAAATCTAATGCTTTCGGGAATCATTGGACTTAGCCTATGTATGGCAAAACCTGCTGTCATCTGGGTAATACCTGTGCTTCCCAGTGACCCCTCCTTCTTCTACTCGAGGAGGCAGATGGGGGAAGCTGCCCCTCTTGCTCCCCTGCGGGTGGCCCTGACTGCTTTCCCTTTCTTCTGTTTTTGGGAGTAAGGCTGTTCTGTTCTGAAACATATGACTGTAATTGTACACAAGTACCCATGGACTATTACAATATATATTAATTTAAACAGGAATGAGATTAGGTTTACAAGCTACCCCCTCCCCCATTACGTATTTGTTACAATTTCCTGCTATTGTTGTAGATTTCTTTTACGAAGCAATAGAAAACTTTGATGTAGAATTAACTGAACCTGTTTTACATATTCAGTTTTTGTTGGCAATGGTTTTATGCTCCTGGCTTTGGTTTCAATGCACTACGTATACCGAATGGGAATTTTCAAACATTAATATATACATTTTAAATAAGGAAGAAAATATAAACTCTAAGCCCACCTACTGCTTGTATGGCAAGATTTAATAGGGTGATTTCTTAGCATGCAGGAGCATGGTCTTAATTATAAAAGTACTGTAAATCCACTGGTGTTCTACAGTTGGTTTTACATGCACACACACACACACACATTTATGTATGTACAGAAGCTTCTACAGCAAGTGAGAAACATTAATTTTATGTCAGATATGTCAGATTCCCTCAGGGAAACTGATAAGAAAAATCTGTGTGGGTGTATGCAATTAAGAGGGCTAGAAAAATGTTTTATATTTCACAAAAAGACTGAAATACTAACATTTCAAAATTCTTTAACTTAAAAAATCAAACCTTTTCCTTTCCTCATGGCTTCCTTCTTGCCTGCCTTCCTTCTTGCCTGCCTGACCACCTATGTACCTTCCTAGCTCCCTAACTTCCTATTTTTCTTCTAGTGGAATAATTCAAGAAAGAAATTAAGAACCTTAGAAAATAGTAAAAAAACCCCTACCTTCTCTGTTTCTTTAATTTTGTTTTGACAAAGTGTGCAAAAAGGCTTATTTCGTAAGGTATTAAGTTTAGAAAGTTCTTCAAATTTTCAGAGAAAACAATATTGATATGCACTCATGGTTGTGTAGATTGTCAACTGAACAAAGGAAAAATGGGGATAGGAAAAAAATCAGTTTCGAAAAAGAAAAAATAAACTAGCAAGAGCGAAATTTCTTTCCCCTCCTTCACTTTCATTAATTGCTTATTGATGTTCTCTTGCTTCCTTTAGGAATGGTAGATAATTCAACCCACAAAAACTAGAAAAAAGGTTTGCAACTTTTAAAGTATTTTTTTCCAGTTGCAAATATCTATCATAACTATTCTTTATGAAAAGATTCAAGATCATCAGACTGATTTTTAAGCAGGTTTAAATTCAGACACTGATGATGAATTCAGAGATATATTTGCTGGATGATTCTCAGATTTGGTTGCTGGTTTTGTAAAATTATGGTCTCTCTCTTTTTGCTGGTGTGTCCTTCTCTCTGAGGGAGGAAAGAAATCATGTCTTAGATCCATTCACACTAATCATAACCTCTTATCTGACATTCCTGCATCAGGATTTTACCTTTCCTGAATTACCTTTGTAACAAACACAGAGACATGAGCACTAGCACAAGATAATCCAGATCTGAGATTGCTGTGGTTTGCTGTCATAATAATTACTGTATTTATTAGAACTTGTATTTAGAGTCTTTGCAACCAAAAATAAACAAAACCAAAAGCCTACTACAGTAATATTTCTTTTCAAGAGGAGCTAAAATAATGATGAAGTTGGCTAAAAATAAATGAACTAGTTAAAATGGTTGTCTTGAAGATAATAATTAGCACTTAACTGTACAATCCTAATTTTACTTATGTTACGTCATGCTCTAGACCAGCTATTACTAGCTAGTTTGAAGAAAGAAATTTTGAGGTTATCTCTGCAGATACCTGCTTTTACCTCAGTTGAGGTTAAAAATGCAGTGCACAGAGAAAAATTACTAGAAAATTATGCGAGACTGAAGTAGGAATAAATGATAGTAAAGAAACATTATATTTCCATGTCTTGACCATAGCATGATGTTCTTATCACTTAGAAAGGGCAGAGAAGGTTTAGAGTATCATAGAATCATAGAATATCTCTAGTTGGAACAAACTTATAAGGATCATCAGGTCCAACTCCCTGCTCCTAGCAGGACTACCTAAAACTAAACCACCACCATCCAGACACTCCTTGAACTCTGACAGGCTTGGTGCCATGACCACTTCCCCCTGTTCCAGTGACTTCCAGTGACCTTCCCAGAGAAGAACCATTTCCTAAAGTCCAATCTGATCTTCCCCTGACACAGCTTCATTCCATTTCCTTGTGTCCTATCACTGGTCACCAGAGAGAGGAGATCAGCACCTCCCCCTCCACTGCCCCTCTTGAGGAAGCTGTAGATTGTGAGAGCGTCACCCCTCAGCCTTCTCTTATCCAAGCTGAAAAAGCCCATGTGACCTCAGCTGCTCCTCATAGGTCTTGCCCTTGAGGCTCTTCACCATTTTTTTTGCCCTCCCCTGGACACAGTTTAATAGTTTGGTGTTGTTCTTATACTGAGACACCCAAAACTGCGCAGAGAATTTGAGGTGGGGCTGCACCAGAGTGGGACAACCAGTTCCCCTGACTGGCTAACTACCCTGTGCTTGATGCGCCCCAGGACACAATTGCTCCTTTGGGCTGCCAAGGCACACGCTTTCTTCATATTCAGCTTCCATCAACCCAAACCCAGAGATCTCTTTCCACAGGGCTGCTCTCCATTTTGTATGTATAACCAGGATTGCTCCCTCCAGGTGCAGAATCTGGCCGTTGCTCTTGTTAAATCTCATATGGTTGGTGATGGTTCAGCTCTCTAGTCTATCCAGATCTCTCTGAATGGCCTCCCTACCCTCAAGATAGTCCATAGCTCCTCCTAATTTAAGGTCATCGGCAAATTTACTTAACGTACATTTGATTCCTGTGTCCAGATCTTTTATAAAAACATCAAAGAGTACTGGCCCTATAATCAAGCCTTGTATACACAGATAAAGACAACAAAGATGATCATATCTATGAATGAGCTGACTTAGGTTCAATATTTAGGTATAAATTCAGTTCCTCAAAATGGGATAAGCAAAAGTGATTGGAAGATATATTACAACGTTTTTTGTATTTCTTTCCAAACCTTTCCCAAAGAAATAATTGACACAACTGTTGGAATGTGGGTTTTGCCACTTTTTGCTTTTTTAAAATGTAACATACTCAAATTGCATTAAGAAGGGGCCTTATGAGAATGGGAATATCTTTCATTTTTTGCTACCAAAGATCCGTCTTTAAATGAGACGTTTTAAAATGTTTGACTTGGAAATACTTTACTTCTTTTAAAAATGATGTAATGTTCCTTACATAATCCACAAAACGTTTTCATCAATTTGTTTCAGGATCTCACATTGCTGTATATTGCATTATTAAAGCTGGATAACACCGAAGTAAAACTTCACATAAAAGTTTATTCATAATACTCCTTTCTTGTGTTTTGTTCCTTGTTCAATTTGGGGGGGGGCGGGGGGGGGGTTGAAGGAAGAGAGGGTTTAGGGGAAAGGGAAGGAAAAAAATAGGCATTTCTATAGAAATCACCTCATTCCAAAGCTTGCCTTCAAAATAGCCCAGATTGCCAGTGGTGGCCACTTCTCTCTGCTGGCTACAAAGGGAGCTGGGTGACTGGTCCAGAGGTACATATCTGAACTGCTGATGTCTAAAGATAGGTGGGCGGAATCCCACCCACTGGTCCCATGGTAGGGGAAGAAGAGGAAGCCCAGACTGCCTCTCACACCGTGGTTAAAGGGGAGATAACACGACCCTGCAGGGCACTGATCTAATCGGCTCAATAACAAATGGCATATCAAACAGGAAAGTGCTGCCACGCAGGTATAAAACTGGCATAGTGATAAATGAACACATTGAAGGCACAGACCTACCCGTCCTTGCCTTGCAGACGGGGGAGGAAATGGAAGGGAACACTCGTGCACAGACTGAACCCAGAGCCAGGGGCAGGTTTGCTCCGTCTGTAACTGCTCTGACAGGGACCAGCAACCAGCAACTGCGAGGATCTCGAGCTGGATTGTGTCCCTGTAAAACTATGGAAATGCCGCTTTGTGGGCCTCTTGTTCCCTCAATAAGCCTGCAGCTGACCTGCCTTTGAAGTACATGCAGCTGCACATATTTACCCCTTTTCTGCCTGGTATGCGACAGGAGATTTATATTTCTCTGCTAACTCTGTACTTTTCTTCTCCCACAGCTCTCATCTCTAATTGTTTGGCTATTAATTAATAATATACTACACAGGATTAGGTAATCAGGAAAATTGGCATCATTTACAGCAGCATTTACTACATTTATCTTTGTTTTTAGACTTAAATTTCATGTTTCATTCCAAGGCTTTTACAGCCACATTTTTATTTCTATGCCTTTGCTAATGAAGACTGTTTGTGGCCAAAATACAGGATAAAATAAAACTTTATGATCTTAGCTGCAAGTTGGTGTAAGGTCATTAGATTTGGCAGTCAAGCTATACTTGCTTGGAGTTCGATACCCAATGATTGTTTCCAATTTGATCCACTTGGGCATTTGTAACAATAAATGTTAAGCTTTCAGATTTTACAATATTGTAAGTTCCAGGGAAGCGTTAAGACTAAATATAGGTTCAGTTTTTACCTCCCTTGATTGAATTTTTTTTATTATTATTAATCTTGTACTTCTTGGTGCTAGTGGAGCTTTCTTCCTGGGGGATAAAGAAGGGAACTGGTTTTATGGAATGACACCATGTTGAGCTCCACAGCTAAACAGAGCTGAATCATATTGGCATGAACATAGTATCTATATAAGGGAGCTCGTGCACTTCAAAATTTGGTCTGCCAATTCAAAAAGTGACATTGCTTTCCTCAAATAAGCACTGAAACATTATTTCAACATGGTGTTAGGAAATGAAAGATGATATAATTTTTCAGAGCAGTAAGAATATGATAATTTGTATTTTCTAACAGAAATGTTTGGGGGGTTTTTTTCGGTTTTTTTTTTGTGACGTGAGGGAGTTTGTTTGGGGTCTTGGCTTCTATACTTTTCTTCCAGTCTCTGTACTTCCAGCTTTTTCCTTTCACTATCAACTAGATAGTCTTTCCTCACTTATAGTTAAAGCCTTGACATTATCTTTTGATTTTTTTCCTCTCCCTGATACATCAGATTCATAGCTATATTTTGCCGATTTAATCTTTGTAAGATCTGATAACTCAGTTTCTTTTCTATTGTACCATTGTCTAGAATTTAACTTTTGACACATACCTTGCTCTCTATCAGTCCATGTAAAACACTGGACAAAACAGCTGTCAGTAATTAGCTGGCTATCTAAATACAGATGCCATCTCTATGTATGATAAGCATAAGAGACTTTAAACATAGGAGGAGGTTTTGTGCATGTAGGTGCACCTGTTTTTATACTACTACTATTTTCAAAGAAAATGTTTCAAAATTAAGTCAGTGACTGCTGTGTTCAGATAAGTCAGAGCTGGGTCTCCACAGTTCTTAACACAATTCTTGTAACACCAGTACTGCTTCTTTCATGTCCAGCCCAATTTTCACTAGTGGCCAGTACTAAAACCAAAATATTGTTTTCTCCTTATGTTACTGCAGTACTTGTTATTTGCGTGGGTTCAAATTTAGCCACTAAGAAAGTATGTGGCTTTACTAATAAGCTGGCCTTTTTATTCAGTAATATCTGCCATAGAATTAACGTATGACCTATTCTTGCAGGCAGTATCTTGTCACCAACAATAGTTCCTATGGCCTGCATATTTTAAAAGTAGTCCATTAATGAGTAGCCTGACAGTACTCTATGGTGCAATTGAAAAGAATATTCCAGATCTTCAAACTCAGGAAGCGAGAGAAGCATTTATTTCATAGTGAACATCTGAAAACCGGAGAACACATGACTGAAATGGAACAGGAGCACGCGTTTACCATTGTGTATATAAAAGTGTGCTGGCTGTATATTCACGTTCAGATTGTCACATGTGATCTTTTTTAGGCAAACGATAATGCAAGCCTGAAAATATGGGTCAGTTATTTCAATCTGTTATCAGTAACTGCCTTCCAATTCAGTATTTAATACACATATTTATTTAAGGGGCAAGGCCTGCCTATGTTTAGGCAAGACAGATTCCTGTAGAAGAGTTGGGAAAGTTCTGAAAAAAAAAATAAAATTCCTCCTTTGATGCGAGAATGAAGCTATCCTGCAGTGATCAGATTAACTTGCCAACTGACCACAGCTTTGAAGGCTAGCGGCATGCTTTGCACATACTGTGAGCCATTGACTTCATCAGATAAAAGCTTAGTAGTTCTGAATAAACTCAAAAAGTGAATCATGAGCTCTGTGTTGACATGAGCTGCTTTCTCTAAACAACTTCTAAAGCTCCTTACCAGGCTTTTTCTTTTGAGAAATGGTATGTTTGAGGGATTCCAGAAGTTCCTAAACCATTATTCTCCACCCTCCCTAGTTTAAAGTATTTCTGATACTCTGAGATAATTTAGGGTTCAGTGAGGACGACAAAGCATAAGCATGACTCTGAATTTAGTGATTAGGGATCTCAGATTAGTAAGGGGAGTCCTGGCTTTAAAGGACTAGATAAAATATAGACACATCTTTGGCATGAATGCAGGAAATTAAGTGAGTCCTCAAACCATTAAATAATGTGATTGTACATCAACCTATAATCTCTTTTTGGTCTAATGACCCTTTGAATGAAGAACAACTTGAGAAAGAAAAGATGAGAGAACTCTCTTGACCCACAGATCTATTTCCATCCCTTTTAGCCTCCCTATTTTGGGTCTTCTGGTGGAAGACAAGAGCCGAGTTCAGATGTCCAAAAAGACTAATGAAAGTGTGGAAAGGGCATCTGACACAGCCTAGCTGAATACTGAGATCACTGTGCATGTTCAAGAAGCGCAGTTTTATGTAGTAACTGCCAAAAACAAAATCATGGATGTTTCTGTTTCCTTGAACAGCCTGACACACTCCTTCTCTGTTACTGAAATGTGCTTCCTATAAAACCTCCAATTCCATCACATATCACAGTAAAGATAAAGAAAAGAAAACATGTGAGTTGGCTCTTTTTATTTATTCTTTTTTGTATCCTCAGTGAAGGCCAGGAGAACTGAAGGAGCTAGATCGTTGAATCTTTAACATGGGATGATACCTCAAGGCACTGGTAGCCTGTAGGGGCATGCGAACAACCCCTCAGCAGACAGTGGTGGCCACCACCAGCAAACTTGGACGCCCCCTTGACACCTCAGTCTCCTCTGGGTCTGAGGGACTCTGACCTCATTGCTGTCAGTGGTAAAATCCTTCTTGACTTTATCTGGGCCAGGATTTTGCACATATTTTAACTGCCAAAAGCCATAGCTGTACATGGCCTTTACCTCTGTGTACACAACACTGCAGTGAAGGCACTAGGCTAAAACTCAGGGGATGTGGGGTCAGGTCCCAGCTCTGCGAATTATTTCCCCCTACAAATGGTTTCCCCTGAAATGTCTGGCAAGACACTTTATCTGTGCTGTGTTTTCTCCCATTTTCTCATCGTTTATCTGTTCCCATAAATTCTCTAGAGCAAGTCTTTGTGTATATTCACATCTTCTAACGCTTTGTCTCTTGTTTTGATTGAAATTTTTATTTGTAATACAAATAATGTTTATTTAAAATTCAGCTTTACTAAATCATACATTCCAATGCCATAATACTTTAACAGCTTCAATTTTCAGGTCACCAGAGCATCTTGCAATCATTACATACGCACGCTGCCTAACTTTTGACATTTAGTCTGACCAGTTAGGCCTGAGAAAGCCAAAACAGTTAGCAATTGCCTCTGCTTCTTGATTCATCTGAAGCCACTTAGATGTCTCTTAACCTTGCTCCTCCTGTGGTTTTGGTACCACCATGTGAAGATACTCGTGGAACTCCTGTTTTACTTGAGACCTCTCTAAACTAACAAAAACATACACACACACACACACGTCTTTAAACATTCATGTTTGACCAAACTGCTTCCCAAATAGAGCTACTTGTGGCATAAGGAGATCAAGGTTCACACAGCATTGGGTTTGCAGATGCCAGTAATCCATTTTCAGGGTTTGCCTGTATAGCAAGATTAATCTACAGGTTGGAGAAAAAAACAGTCAACAAACCAGCCACAAGTAATCAAGTCAACCATACTTATCCCGGGGTGCAATGAGAGTCTCATATACACATCTCAAGATAAGTTCACATACTGAATACAGATGAAATTTGACCTATTTTTCCTACCTGAAAAGTCAAACTATCCATTGCCGTGTATCTGCTGATATTTAATGCTTGCTTTCCCCTACTAGTCTAAATGCTTCCATTAGGTTCAGCGTGAAGAGCCATCCTGAAGACAACAATGAAATCTGAGCTACAGAGACAGCAGGAAATATTTGCAAGCTGTGCGAGGTCCAGCAGTGACACTTAAACAAAACATCACGTTTTGCAGGAGAACGCTGCATGCTGATCACTTATGAACTGGACCCCCTCCCCTTCCTTTCAGAGAGGAGACAGTGTTCATCTAGAAGGGGAAGATGAACTCCTTATTCAAAGGAGTACACAGAGAACTAAACCTCAAAAAAAAAAAAAAATTCACTTTGAGAATCTTTCCTGTACTAAAAGAACAGATAGAGTCATCTGAGAAAGAATGATAGGGAGGAGAGAGGGAGGTACAGAGGAGAAGGTTATTCACAGTGCCTGGCTTCAGGCATCCAGTTCAGACTTCTTATAGGCAACTGAGATGGCCAGACTCCTGCAGAGGTGCCTTTGGGGTCTATTTTTTTGATTAGTTTAGAGGAATTGGCTTCCTAGTTTATGATAGTTAGGCTATGTGAATCTCTCCCAAACTGTCACCTTTTAACAGCATCACTAGGAGGCTTTTATTGTCTATGATATTTACTTGCATCATAAATCCAAATAGCAAAAATGGGTTTAAGAAAAGGGGAATAAAAAGGGAACAATGTGGCTGAGGAGCCATTGGTGGGTACTGAGGGTGCTTGAGTACACATCTGTCCTGGTACAGCTGGTGTTCATAGTCCAGGCTTGAAAGTTAACAGCTTTTTGGTGTGTAAGTCTGGTCCTGAGAAAGGGCTGAAATCCTGACTGAACAAGCACTACGGACATACCCCCATACCAGACGTGCCTCCCATGCTGTAAGCAGGAAAGACTCCCACCAGCACAGCTCTCCCTCTGGTGCACTGAAATGTGGGGACTCGGAGGGAGTGGGAAGGTGTCCCAAGCTCTGCAGCTCAAAAAGTTCCTCTTTCCCAGTGAAGAAGCACAGATTTTGCCTGGGGTGTTTTGTTAAGAGTGGAAGCTTTCCTCCACAGCCAGTCCCGCAGGATTTAATTGCAGTCTCAGATACTTGTCTTTTCTCTGCCCTGTTCTTCCTGCCAGCGGTTATTCCTCACTCAGACCGAGTCTAATTTTTCAAAATCAGTTTTCTAGTGGGCATTTGTTGCCATGAAATCCTCCAGGCTCGGGGGTGTATGCGTGTGTGTGTCTAGTTGATCCATGCCCTCCACTTTCTCCATGGTTCATTGGCTGTTTCAAACATGTTATTGCCTTTGGGACAACTGTGAGGTTCTTGCTGTCTTGTTACTGTCAGTAAGCTCCCAGGCTTGACCCCTGTGTCAGTGGCATGGTTAGAAGACAAGACATATTAGAAGTAGGTTAGAGTATCACAGGTTTATATCAATCAGGACATGACTACTTCTTTTTTAAAATGCAAACATTTTGCGTGGGAGTTTACTGCACCAACATGAAATCAAAAGGAGCATTTACAAGAGCCATTTACTACTTCAAGCATGTTGCAAAAATATGGCAGTAAAGATAAAAAAAGAGACTAAGCCAAGATGGTGCAATAGCTTTCATCATCCAGTCTCATAAATGTCTAATCCTACTCTCCTTCAGACCATGTTTATTTTCATATAAATTCCTTGAAATTTTAGTGTTGCTCTTTTCTTAAACATGACTAATTGTTTTATGCTACCCTTGTGAGACCGGTTTTCATCATAGCATGTTTTCATAACGTGTGACCCAGTTGATGTGACTATTCCGTCCAGTAAAGAAAAGAAGGTATTGTAATACATTTCTGTGGCATGTGCATGTTTCCATCAGACATCCCTTTCCCTGTGTTTCCCAAATCATCTTAGTGCACAAGTATATTTTTCATTTGGCTTCACTTTTTGAGGTTTGCATTTTCTCCTTGATTTGTACCAGAGGTTTGGCTATTTGAGCAAGAGGAAATAATTTAATGGACAGCAATCATGTTCCTGGCCTTCTGTCTGGACATTAGGCGTTCCACATAGTTTAAAAGTGAGCAGAGTAATTTCATGCCAGTTGAAACTAAATTTTTAAGAGCCGCTGTGATAAAATTATTCTCAGCCTAGAGCACGAAACAAGATGTAGCTGTGGTCTCCCAGATTCAGTCCAAGAGCATAAGTGGGCTTCTAAGCAATTATTTTCTCTCTCAGTAATGTCATAATTTAGAAAACCTGCCATAACCTGCAAGTGGATTGGGTACATGGCTGGAAATCACTCACCTCATCATGCTTCCAGGCCTGTTTTGGGGATATGCTGCTGGAATTGCAAATCTCTGCTTCTCTCACCTGTCCTACCCTGCGCAATAAGGCCATTAACAGTTAAAAACAGGAGTAGGTATTGTTCCGTGTGAATATCATGATCCAGAAAGCAGAAAAACTTTCTTCTCTATAAGTTCCCAAAGGAAGGACACAATTTAGCGTAAAGTTTACATCTCTTATTGAACAGAGAGTTAACATTCCCCGTTAACAGCAAATGCTTCTTTCCAAAATACCAATATTGTCATTATGGCTCTTTTATTTAAAAAAAAAAAAAAAAAGTTATTTTAACTCTTAGTTTTGATCATAAAACTCAAAATCTTTCTAAATATGTTCCCATTATATCATGAATGTGATAAACTAAAAAAAAACAGTTTTGCATTCCTCTCAGGCTCTCTCAGTTCTTCACTGTGATTGCATTTAAGCATGGCTTTTTAGAATAAGTCAACAAGAAAATTTCTGTTCATAAAGCTGTAAGGATTTACACATGCTTGGGGAATGAAGCAGGGGACAGATCTCTTGGCAGAGTTCTCCGTAATTCCAAAGTACATGCTTTTAATTCATGCACATACATGCATATATTTGCGTGTAAATGTGTATGTATATGCAACCATATGTTACTGCATATGAATATTAGGCAGAACATAGTAGCCTAAGTAATAAAATTATGCACACCACATTGGGATGAACACTAAGTTGCGTGTTATCTTATCAGAACCCTGCAGTAAGTACATTTTAATCACATTTTTCCAGGGCTGTGTATTTCACACAGAGCATTCAAAGGATATCACAAGATTTTAGTAAGAAAATTCAATGTTTTTATTACATTCATATGGGAAGCATAACTTTGCATTCCTACATATTTACTGCACTTTCCATAATACCCCAGTTGTCAGGAAAAAACAGGAAAATACTAAAAGAAAAACAGTTTAGATTAAAAGACTGAGCCCCCCTACAGATATTCTCAGATCCATGAAATTCTTTCTTCTGGGGTTTTCTCTGATGGATGTGGAGGCTCATCGCCTGCCCACAGCACTGGCAGGAAACCCCACACCTTGAACAGGATGACCTCAAAGAAGCTGCTGAGTTTTCCACCCCCTTTTTCAGACTTTTTTCTCCTGGGGCCAGAGCTGCTCTGTGTGAACATTAAAGATTTCATGGTGCTCTTCAAAAGGGAGCCAGCCCTGAACTCCTTAACAGCAGTCTGCTTTGCCTCAGGAATTAAAGACAGTAGGAACTGACCTCAAAACAGGACTTCTCCCCAGTGCTGATGGGAATTTTCTTTCCCCGTCCCTGTCATTTCACATGCCATGTACTAGCTGGTTGCCCCTGTTGCCTACAACCCCAAAGGCAATTCCATTTTATCTGTGTTTTACACTTGCAGTTTTCCCAGCATTTTGGGTTCATTCATAGGCACCTCACAATAATTACACTGGGCTTGACTCTCAATTACATTAAAGCCTCTTTACGTTTCATTTATAAGGCCCCTTTGCACTGCTGAAATAATATGTGGGCCTCAATGTAAACGAAAATCATCCTGTCATTTTTGTATTTTCCTTCAGAGACCCATGTTTGTTCTACTACACAAAATAAAACAGAACAGCCATGACAAAAAATGTGATCCATCTGTCTCCTCCCTTAGCAAGGAACGCCCTAAGAACTGGTGCTACCAAAGTTTTATTATTGCTCACAAAACAGATCTTAGAACCGTTTACTGGATACAATAGAGCATCATTAAAAAATTAAACTAAACTACAGTTGTCCAAATACGCAAAGTACATTTTGTGATCCATTACCTCATTTTTATTGCATTTATTCACTTTATTGCTGCTTTGCAGTTTAGTAATTTCTGATGGGTTTTCCAGTCATTAGTGACAATTAACAAAAATCAAACCACAAAAATGATAGAACAACAAAAAGGGAAATCTATTTTTAAAATGTTTTATGCAAAAGAGTGCTTGGTGGTCCATTAGGTCTATTACTGACAATCCATACTTTTGGAACAATGATCTCCTTTAGATGTGATAAAATCACCATGCATGACCAAAGAAAGGAAGGCAGAAAAGCAGATATCACACAGTTGCTCAGCTCTGCAGTGGAAGAACTTTCTATTAGAAAAGTTTCTACATTTTTCTGGGAAAAAAATGTGGGTTTTTTCCTAAGGTTTAAATTGTTTCCTAAGAAAAAATCATTTTTAAAAGAAGAGGATAAACAAAATCCTAAAAGTATTCTTTTGAAAACTAAAATATTGTTTTAAGGGCACTGTTGTGTCTCTTGCAAATGAAGGTCCTGGTTGTCTGATGCTGCTACTGTTCTTTAATGGTACTTGGCTGAAATTTTCCAGAAAGCCTCATGTCCAGGTGTGCCAGCAATATGCCCTGCTTTCATCAACTTGGAGAGAACTGCCCTGTGGGAGATTTAGGTAGTTCAAATGGTCTGAAACTGTGAGGAAAAAAAAAGAAGCTCCTTGTACTTTAGACATATTTTCCATAGCATTTCCATAACTCTCATTTCCAAGAAAAGTTGGTATTTCACTGAAAAAGTAAAGTTTTCTATTAAAAATTATCAAAATTATGTATTTTTTAAAGACGTATATTGGGTTCCATTTTAAGGACTCAAACCCATTTTCCAGCCATCCTACTTCATAGTTACTATCTATGTATAGTTATTCTCAGTAAGGACTTAATTGAGAAAAAAAAGCAAATGCCTGGAGGACTAGATTTTAAGGGAAAGCCTTGGAAATTCATTTTTGTGAAAATCAGCAATGGCCTTTCGAACTCTTCACTGTCTCCTGCTGTTACTAGTTTGAAAAAAACAGAGACCTTATTTGGTAGTTTTAACTAAGGTGTATGTTGTAGATTCATACCACTTCAGGTATGCAGTTGTATCATTTAGATAAGAACCAAGACTTATTTTCTGTCTAATGGCAAAGGATGTACTTGTCTAGAAGACTGTTCAATTTCAGGTGATATGATTCACCCTTTTCTGATCCCCATCTCTTTCTAATGATACCTAATGTAGGTGTCTCCTGCAAGTGCCTAATGCCGAGTGTGTAGAATATCCATACCTATGAGTATTACATCAGGAATGCATTTTCCAAAACTAAGAAAACAAGTTTTATCAACCAATCTGCTAGTACTCCAAAGCAGAATGTTCCATAAAGATTTGCTTGATTTTTAATGATTAATGTATTCTTTGCTGTAGAGTAGCAAGTAAGAGCAAAGGCTTTGGACCACTAGCTTTATCCCATTAAAAATAAAATTCCACTCTGAACAGGTGTCTGCTGCATACGCATGGATCAGTTGTGTATGAGCAATAGATCTGATGAGCACAGGATACGTTGGAACAGAGGTGATCAGCCTAGCAGGAAACGGGAACTCCGTGGACCACTCATCTCCCATTTACAGTCTCTTCAGCGAGGTGAACCACCAGGACCTCAACCATCTCCAGCCTTACAAATGGTATTATAGAGCTTCGTGAAGTTTATTTGGAAAACTCATTGAAAGAATATGCATGAGTTAGTTGTGGTACATATGGTTTTGCAAGATTACGGTTTATGCTGTCATTTGTGGCATTGTCTCTTTTTTTTTTTTATTGTTCTATTTTCATGTTTTCAATAGAGCATTCTCTTTAATTATAGTGCAGTATCCCCTTTCAGTAAGAAAAGAATTTAAATGAACTTGTGAAAAAAGCAAAAGACTGGAAAACAAGAGACCAATTCAATTGTTCCCAGCTCTGGCACAATCCTTTGTGAGATTTTAGAAGACTCACTTCCTTATCTCCGGAGCTTATTTTCCATGCCTGTAAAACCAAAGTACTACTTGTCCCTGTGTATATTCTCCCATCACAGAAAGGATAAGAAGAAGAATGAATCACTTATGACAGATTTTATTGCTCTTACTGTCTGTGTCACTGGAGTGCATTCTGATAAACCCAATATATTTTAGTCTACTCGTTACATTATATTAATAAACTAAACAGCGTCAAAGCTCAGTCACTGTCCCAGGGACCAGCTGGTGAAGTCTGCCCAGAACTTTTAAATTATTTTAGCCTCCACAACAAGATGACTGCATCCTGCTGTTTATTGGGAATAATCCCTGGTACAAGCTAGACTGTAAACTCTCCAGGAGTCATTCAGGAGAGAGTTAGTTTGCTTGGGCTGCTCAAATCACTCAAACGCAGAGATGATCAAGATCCAGCTCTACTGACTGCACTTGTGCTTTGATGCTGTTTAATGTATTAGTATAGACGAAGCCATTAAGAAAGGATAGGATGGATAGGATAGGATAGGATAGGATAGGATAGGATAGGATAGGATAGGATAGGATAGGAGCCTTGTGGATGACCCATTTACCCATATTGCTGGAGGGCACAAATCTTTGCAGAGATCCTTAGAGCTTCAGTGAATCTAACTTACTGATAAGTAAGAAAAGACACATGGTGTATAAAACAAGGTGGTTTTTTTCCTGCAGCAGTGATTGCTGCTACTGAAAAAACAAAGCTTACTATCAGAGATTGCTGTACTCAAATCAAAATGCAGACACAGGTGCCTTAATACTTGAGCTGGGATAAGTTTTACATAGCTGTAAAACGAGCTTCAGCTTTTAAGTTACTGTCTTTTTCTTTACAATAATAATCTCTTCACTTTTACAAGCTCTATATTATTTTTAGGTAAGAAAACACTATAAAGTTCATGTTTTATTGTTCCTTGCAGTTATATAAATTACATTTGGCCAAAATAAATGTAATTCCTACTGTGCGAACTGAGCACCCAGAATGTTGATTTTCCTCAAGTTATAAACAATGTGAAGATATGTTATACTGGGTCACAATTTTCCACTGTACAGCAAAATATATAACTCACTTTTAATAACAAAACTGCATATATCATTAAAGTTTCCTACTCCATGGAGCACATATTATGTTTCTCTGCACAGCAAGGGATATCCTTTCTATGTACCAAAATTTCTAAAATATTGTTTGACTGAATGAAAAATATTTTAGTGATTCATTAGTAAAACAGCTGTCATTTTGAAAAATTATTCAAATTAGTCTATATTTTTATTAGTAGTATTGAATTCTGTTTTGCAGGCTTTTTTTCCCCTTTTCTTTGTAGATCTAATATTGCAGTGTATGTTTGTACCTCTTTCATCTTCTTGTTGCCATGGTTTTTGGAAAGGGAACTTTGGAGAATTATTTATTATTTTGATTTCTCTGGTGGCTGTCGGAAGTTAGAGGCACCTCCTAAAATTTAACATGCCTAGTTAGGAAATTCACAATGTTCATTATGATACTTTGATTCATCAAGTTTCTAATTATGGGTTTTCCAAACCATAGATTTTCCCAGAAGACTATTGATGGGATTTTCTAAAGCACTTAGCTTTGACCTAACACTGCTGCCATTCACATCTGTGGTAAAATACCCGATGATGTCAGTGGAACTACTTAGGCCAATACTGAGTGCTTTTGAATATCTTCTCTTAGAAGCGCTACCTGACTTTGCCATAAAACTTCATCTAAATCCTCCTTCGAACCACAGCACCTCTACAAGTCCCTGAGGTCATTAAAAGGCTTTGAAAACAAATGGCCATTGCAGCATACCTGGAAGGTGAGTAAATCTCTTCCCAAAAACATGCTTGCAGCAGCTAAATGGTATGAAGAAGCCCCATCATAGAATGATAGAAAAATTTAGGTTTGAAGGGACCTCTGGAGCCAAAAATCCAACATCCTGCTCACAGTTGTGCTAACTTCAAAGATCACATTTCTAAGGGTCTTATCCCACCAGGCTTTGAAAATGTCCAAGGACGGACATTCCATTCCCTCTCTGGGCAACCTGTTCCAGCCCTTAACTTGTCCTGTGAATAATTTTTCCCCAATGCCCAGAGTTTTCTTTGTGTCACTTTTAATGACTGCCTCTTTCTAACTGAGTAACCCCTATCTTGAACACATAAAGAACAAGAAGCAAATTACAGAGTTCCCCAAATAAACTCAAAAATATTTAGGCCATAAAAGCTTAGTAACAGCATATTGACTCCCGCAACAGCCTATCAGTGACAAATGTAACGTCTAAAGTGTTGACAGTAAACTGACTGCACAATGTAGCCTTCAACAATGCATTTGGCACTTGTGTGACTATCTGTGCGCAGCCCAATGAACTTGGAGCTGCTGCACTAGTACGGGATTCATCTCCCAAGACTTTAGTCTGTAAAAACTGAATGTCTTATCTAAATTAGGTATTGAGGATCGCCCCTTGGTGGGAAGAGAGTGACAGAGAGAAAGAAAGAGAGAATGTCACTTTATTTTGGGAAAAAAACAATGTTTTGTGTTAGACTCCTGGCAAAATACAACATCCAGGCTTGGAGAATGGGTGTCTTACAGGTTCAGTTCAGCACTGAGATGAATTCACCACAGGGAAAACAAAATAAAACAAAAACCAAGCAAGAAAGAAAAAAGAATGGCCTGAGATACACATCTTTGTATCAAATACCTACTGTGGTGCCTCCAAAACCACCCTGAGTTATGGAATGAGTTTCTGTCGCTCCATCCTACAGTGTAAAGAAGACAGTGTTCTTTGTGAAGCCACTACTTGGCAGCTGTCCTACACTGATCTACAGTCCATCAGCAAATGGAGCTGGTCGGCTGGTGCCTTCTCAGCAGAGCCCTGCTCATCCTTCTGTCATAGCCCTTTGCGGTGTGTGTACCCACTGCTCTTCACCATGCCCATTACGAGAGCTCTTGGTTCAAAAAGTCTCCAGGAGTTGTGAACAGGAAGGAGAAGGCCAAAGAAGCCAGGATGTTAAATGCAATGTGTCAGCTTGTTTTGTAAGAATGAGGTAGTTGTGCAAGTTGTGTGTATCAGGACAAAGACACTCATGCAGAAGTAGGAAAAAATAATAATGTTTATGAGTTACTGTAAGAGAAGATAAATATTTTAGTTAAAAGAAAAAGAAATGTAGATTGTCATTTCAAGTGTGTCTTTTTTTGCAACTTCTGTGAATTGTGGGTATACAACAGTCATCTGGTCAGTTTGGCTATCTCGGCAAAGGTAAATGTTCTGCTTTAGGGAATGGTTATTGCCCTAAAGGCAAAATGTGCAGTGGCTGACGTCCACAATGCTCATACCTAGCACAGTCTGGCATGGACTGGCAATGCTCCTGCTACAGGGCACATCATCTTGTGCTCTGTGTGACACCTCTTTACTCCTGGTACACTCTTATTGTTTATTTGTTACTTATCCATGGCGGGGGGAGGGAACCCACACCAAAAAACCAAACCTGTACTAGATGCACACATCATTTTTGTCTCCAGGGGAATTAACTGGTTTATTTTAAGAGACTCTGGGAGGAAACTAAGGTAATGAATTGTTGATGGGAGATGAGGTAGCAGACTGAGGACCTTAGATAGCCAGTGACATCAGTTCTGTGTGACACTCACACAAATAATCGTAAAGGTAGGCTAAGACTGAAAGTGGAGTGAATATCTCATAAGAATAGATAGAAGTCTTACTGTTGTGAGAAAACATTATCCATCTGTGGGTGCAGTTCTTATGGAGATGAGAGAAGAAATAGCATATGTAGGTCATGAAACTTCAATCTGAGATAAGCTAGTATACAATAATCAGCAAAGGTAATACAAAACACGGAAAAATGCAGGGCTCAGTCCTACAGGATCCTAGTTGCAGGAAGGATATAGTGGGGGAAATACATTTCCTGGCTGAACTACGAAGTACCTAGAGCCAAAAATTGGAGAGGTGGGAGAAATATCACTTGCTTCTCTCCATTATTAAATGTTTTTCTTGTATGAAATAGAAAAACACTAATAAATATAGACCTGATTCCCTACTGTCCCTCAGCAGGTGTCTTTTTTAAATTAAAAAAGCTGAATTTTTTTCTTTCTTGACACAGGTGCGAGCCATATTTGAGGAACCAGAGAGGAGAGAATCACTTAAAAGTGATTATTTTTCACGCTTGTCTCTTCAGGCTGGATGTCTACATGGTAGAATTAGTCTTCAATCTAGTAGTATGAGAGCTTGAGAAATGTGAAATGTAGGGATAGTTTGCTCTAGACCTTCTCCAAAGCTCAGCTGAGCTTCATTAGCCTCCCTAGGAACAATCTTCCCTGCTGAGAAGAAAAATTGAAGGAAATGCTTGTGTTTCTTGAATTACTTTGGGTTACAGCAATTTGCCCCTTTCTTTTTTAGAAAGATTTTGTTCTACATGTTGGGATTTTACTACCTCTATTCATCATAATCACAAAGCTAGTAGAAAAGGAAACGTTTCCCTTTTTTAGCACTGTGGTTTTCAGGAGGAAAGATAATTTCCTATAGTAAATTATAATTTTTTTTTTTTTTTTGGCACAATGTTTCTCTCAGTCTTGATACTCTGCTAGTCCCCAAAAATGGCACGATTGATGCAAATTGAGTGAGATCATGGCTTACTGAAAGACATTTCAATGCTCACAAGGCTGCAGCGGAGTAACTGAGCTGGGAAGAAATCTCTGTAGATCACCCGCTCTTCCTCTCTGACCCAAAGCAAGATCCACTCAACTTCAACAGTCTCTTAGGGAACCTATTAAATCATTTGTGGGTCTTTTGATTAGTTACTGCTATTGTACATCTACATTGCACATTCAGTAAACACACGTGAACTCTGCACACCTTTTGTTACTGTTCAGGGACTGACTTGAAACTGGATGGAGGAACATCCGAAGAATACTCATGAACTCCAGGGGATCTGCCAAGACAAGGGGAGGCTGAGGAGCTTCAATTGCAAACTCTTCAGGGTATGAAAATCAAGTAGCGTGTATGAAAAGTGGTTTGTGCATTTAGAACCATTGTACAATATGATATTACAAGGAATAATGCTAAGTGCTAACATGGGAGGCATTCAGCACATAAACATGCTTTAACCCAACTTCACATTTTAGTACTTTGTCTTTGCAGTAAGGTTATAGTAAGGTCTGCTTTGGGGGATCAAAGCCAGGTCCTTCCTAATGCACATTTTTTTCCAAGATCTTCAGCTAAAAGTTAGGGTTTTTTGCTCCTACTATGGCTCCTGAGAGGCTGTCTTCTAACTCTTCTGATGTTCAGAAAGTGATCAGCCTAAATTCTTTGCCTGTTTTAATCCTCTTCTTTAAATACAAATATTATTGTTGATGGTCAGTTTTTCCATTCATGCATGTTTATAGGCAGATATAATTTCTACTTTCAGCCTTCGATTCATCAAGCTGCATGAGTAATATTTAATGCTTTCTGTTAGAATGGGCTATACCGTTCCTCTGGTACCCCAGTACGGTTTGGCTTCAGGGGTGGCACATCTACAGGACTGTAGTCAGAGATAGAAACTGAGAGCTGCTCACTTTGAATTTATAATCTCTATTGTATTACCTTTGGTATCGTTTGAGCCAAATTCGTATAAGACAAGGCTTGTCTTTGCAGCCCTTTGCAGAAAAATCAATGGTGCTGGGAACACTGCAACAAAAAGCTGGTAGAATCAACAGTTCTGAGATCTTAGCAGGAGCTTTGTGATATTATGCCAGTGGTGAGCTGCCCAGTCCTCAGTGCAGACTGGCTATTGGTAGTGGGAATGAGGGAATTTAAGGAAATAACTGATACACTCTTGTTTGCAGTCAAAATGCCTGTAGAAACAACTGTTAAGAGAGGAAGAGAGACAGCAGTACTGACGGGAACTTGTTTTGGCACCCAGCTCCAAGAAAGCTGTAGATTACAGGTTGAAAACGACATAAATTCCTGCTATCTCTTTTTGCTCTGAACAAGCTTCGTGCCTTCCACAGAGACGTTGCACAGCCTCGTTATGTAGCATCACTCTGTCCAGACATTTGTTCGATAGAGTTTTTGGAGAGGGCTGATTGTAGGCTTCCCACAATGATAAAGGGGTGGGAAGGAGTTTCAGAAGGCAGCTGGCTGGCTCGGTGCATGTGGAAATGATTATTTTAATGGTGCTTTTATTTTATAGAATTATTAACGATGTTGGGGGGGAGGCTAGATGCCTTGGAAAGGCGTCTTTTTAAATTATCATAAATGTAAATGAAGAAATTAAATAAATCCATATATTTGTCATCTCCCTTACCAGATCAGATAGCACCACAGTAGACAAAGCCACACCAATTACAGCTTAGACACGCGATCAAGTTGCTGCTACTTAACTAGTATCATGCATCAACTGAGCTGTGGTATAAGCTGTAACCACAGCTCCACCCCCAGTAACTCATACCTTCACCACATCCATGGTGCAGGGTTGCAGGCAGCAGAATGGAGGTCCACCCCGATTGCAGGATGATGCTTTTCCCTGCAGCCTCTTGCTGCTGCAGCCCTGCCTGAGCTCCCCGTTCTCCACCTGCTTCTCTCCCGCCTCTGCTCCCTGCTCGTGTACTGGCTTAATAATGCCCACAAAGAATTGCTGTGGTTGCACCAAGATAAGGAGCAGGTTAAGCTGAGGTATTTCTTATACTATGCCGTGCTGCCTCAAAATGCAGTGCAAGTGCTGTCCGGGTTTTTTGTCTTTAGAAACTATGCTCTGGACAACAGGAAAAGGGATTGAGGACTAGCCTGCACTGGCAATACTTTAACTTGGGGTTCTGTATCCTGTAAAATTCTGTTCTTTCCAGCTGTGTCCCATGCCTCCAGGTCTAGCAAGGGATGCTGTGTTGGAGCAAGATCTGTAGGCCAAGTTCTCATGCCATAGTCTTTGGACAAGACTAGATTTTGACACACAGACAGGAGAAAGGGGTCTTAAATGTACTATCAAACTGCATAACAGATATCTTGATTTTTATACCTAAGCCAGTAGGTGGCTTCAAGTTTTAGTGCTATAAATCAAAAGGAAATTAAAAAAGGGAAAGAAGCATTTAGGTTGAAGCTAAAGTATTAATTAATTCAATATTCACTGAAATAAAAAAAACAATTGCATGCTAGTCAGAATCTTTTTCTTTCCGGAAACAAGACCAGATTAATAAATCCCACAAAACTAGCCATCCCAAGTATGACTTCAACTGTCACCACCACAGTTGCTTGAAAAAAAAGTTATTTTAAAATAATGTATGCCAATGTACATTTCACTGACCAACAGTTTTAAGCCAGAAAGGAAAGAAACACTTTCCCTTTACATAGACATAATTTCTTTTGTAAAGTGGAGATCATGAATGAAAAAAGATAAAGAATTTATTTTAATCAGAGAATAAACAAATGGTGAAAAGAAGGATGGTACTTTTTTCCAACTTTCTTTTCTGTTTTCTGACCTATAGCTCTGTTTCTGTTCAGGCATAATTTTTTTCACAGCATGCACACACTCTCTCATCTATATTCATCCTGCAGAGATGAAGATGACCTCAGCTACTAGCAGAAAGCAAGAAAGTTTCCTGCGAGGCAGATTATTCAGTTCTTCAGTTGACAGGATTTCTTGCAGCCTGGTTCTGAAGCAGAAGGCCAGAGACAGCAGCAACCCCCTTTGCCCGATACAGGAGAACGTTAGTTTTTCATTTCCACCCTTGGCAGATTTGTGTTAGCACTGCAGGGGAAATGTCAATGGGAAGCGAGCGGAGCCAGCCATGTGAAAGCACCTCAAAATTTATTCCTACCCCTCAAACTTTGCAACAGAAAAACAAGTCTCATTTTCCAAACCTAGCAAAGCAGCAAAGCTGTTGTTGATAAGCCAGAAGAGAAATGGAGGGGGTTTCATCTGCCCAGTTGGGCTAAAGGACTTCCTACAGTGAAACAATAAATTAATTTTCTTTTCAGGCTTTGGTCAAGGTTGATTCTTACTTCTGGTTTTTTTTTTTCTTTTTTCTTTTTTTTTTTTCGGAATGAAAGGTGTTACATTTCCCATTGTGCCCGGAGTTCCTGATTTTACCAAAAATTCTCTTGGTGTCTTTTGCTTTTCATAAAGTGTGGGCCTTTGGAAGTATGTGATGATGTAAGAATCCCAGTTACGCTTAAAATAAAGTAACTTTCTAGGCATTCTGATGGCACGGAAAGTTTTCATTGGGTAACCTGCGTACACTGTGGTGGCTCAGAAAGTAGGAGACAAAGCAAAAGAACCCAGAATGTATTAATTTATGTTTACCTATATTTTAATTTTCTACATCTCAGTTCCTGTGGGACTTTCTTATGCTATCCTGATCTGTCAGTTTGGCAATATTGGTTTCAGTTCTTTATCATCATGGCAGTAAAGCAAAAAACCCCTTCCATTATTAAGATTTTATTAGTATAAAGTCCAATAAAGTATCTAACTTGCAGAAAGTACTGATCAAAAGACAACTCCTGCTACACATTTGATGCTGAAGACTCAGAGATAATGCAGCAAAGTGTTTCAGGAATCATTTCTGAGATGAATGACAATATGTACTTGATTGAAAGTTGAGTTAATTGGAAATTTAGTGAGAATAACAATTCCAGTTGTACCAGAACACTTTTAAAAGATGCTTCATAACATGAGCCAGCAGTGTGCCCAGGTGGCCAAGAATGCCAACAGCATTCTGGCTTGTCTCAGGAATAGCGTGGCCAGCAGGAGCAGGGAAGTGATGGTGCCTCTGTACTCGGCACTGGTGAGGCCTCACCTCGAGTGCTGTGTTCAGGTCTGGGCCCCTCTGTACAAGAGGGACATTGAAGTGCTGGAGCGTGTCCAGAGGAGAGCTACCAGGCTGGTGAGGGGTCTGGAGACCAGGGCATATGAGGAGAGGCTGAGGGAGCTGGGCATGTTTAGCTTGGAGAAGAGGAGGCTGAGGGGAGACCTCATCGCCCTCTACAACTCCCTGAAAGGAGGTTGGAGAGAGGTGGGTGTTGGCCTCTTCTCCCAAGTGAATAATGACAGGACCAGAGGAAATGGTCTGAAGTTGCGTCAGGGGAGGTTTAGATTAGATATTAGGAAGAATTACTTTACTGAAAGAGTGGTCAGGCACTGGAACAGCCTGCCCAGGGAGGTGGTTGAGTCACCATCCCTAGAGGTATTTAAGAAACGTCTAGATGTGGTACTTCAGGGCATGCTCTGAAGGGCAGAGATTGTAGGTTGGTTTTGGTTTGGTTTGGTTTGGTTTGGTTTGGTTTGGGTTTTTTGTGTGTGTGTACGGTTGGACTCGATGATCTCAAAGGTCCTTTCCAACCACGAAGATTCTATGATTCTATGATTTCCACCATAAATGCAGGCTGTTCCTAGAAGCTGCAGCTGATCACGCACCAGATTCTAGTTACTTGCAATGTAAGTAATCTTCCACTGGTATCTCTCAGTGTCCTATGAGAGGGAGGGAGGAAAAGGAAGGAGGAAAAAAAGGAAAAGGAAGGGAATGAAGAGAAGGGCAGTTTGTCTCCCTGAGCCTTTGTTGTTGTTTGTTATTAACAAAACATTGTGAGGCAAAGAGTGAGGTAATGTTTTATATACAAAGTAGTGGTGCTTCAGTGAAAAAACTCATCAAGCTTCCACAACTGATTTCATTAATTATTATCTCTTTTCAGAGATATTTTACACCTTAAGGACCTCTCTCATCCTTCTTGTGCTTTGGAAGACTTCCACTGCAAGCCCTGAAAATTTCTTGGGGTGCCATTATAATGCTGAATCACATTGTGTATTTTCACTGTATTACAGATCTCTGTTGGTTTTATTTAGTTATGTACTTCAAAATGTTGTGAACTGCCTGAAGCAAGTTACAAGGACCAGTCTAGAAAAGCCACTATTAATATGCTTCTTCATTATATTTGATACTGAGGCCATGAATAATGACTTACCCTGGATTTCAGTAACCGACCACCATAATATTTACTGGCAATGACTCTGTGAAACTTGTTGCTATGGTAACTTAATCTTGGGCTTAATCCAAGTCCCAGAGGAGGTGTCCGTTATCGCAAAAGCCACTGCTGGAGCAAGCATCTGTAGCAGCAGTCTTGGAAGAGAGGTATCAGGGGCTGCAGAGGCTGTTTCTAAACTACTGTCTCACCCATTCAGGCCACTTGAGACCAGCAGTAAGGCTGCATTGCCCCATAATAAGCATGTGTTGGAAATCTTTCCTTTTCTCTGTGCTTTCTAGAGAAGGTACAAATTTTTCATTGCTCCCATTAGAGAACAGACCTACCAAGAAAGCAAGAACCTGTCTGCAAAACTCAAGCAAAGGAGACATATCCCAACCATCACCTTCTTTTGCCTTTCTTTTCTTGACTCACTCTCAAAACTACCATTTTATATTATTTCATTGATTCTTTAATAACAAAATAAACAGAAAAGTTGTTTGGTTTTTTTTTCTTTCTTCCCTCAGAAGATTTCCTGGAAGCTTCCCTTAAAAGCAGAACTGGAGCAATTTTTTTTCCCTCTATGTGCCAGACCTGGGGAGAGATTGCCAGGTGCTGCTGGGGATCTGTCGAGGGTCTTCTACAAACATGTGAGCAGCCACTTCCTCCATTTCTGGCTAAAGCCAGGTCCTGCAGGAGGGGCTGGAAGGAGGCACAACGCGGTGGACGTAGAAACTGTCTTCTCTGTCCCTGAACCTTCCTTCCAGCAGCCTGCCTGGGCTTGCTGATCAGCTGAACTGTGCAGGCATCCTGAGGTGGGTAATAAGGAAGATGTTGTTTCATTTTTTCCATGTAAAAATAAATCACTTGTTATTTTAGCAAAATGCCATGTTTCCCAAGGGACATGTTGATTTTATGAAGTGGGACTTTCCAACAGAAAAGTTGACTGACTGACTGACTCCCAGATTTACAAGGCTGAATGAGAAAAAGGCCCCTGCATTTCAGCTGTGACGCATGCCAAACAGGCTGTGTCTATAAGGGACCCAATTCCCAAATTTCACGCAAATGAAGTTGGGTTTACGCCAGAATTTCCTTCTTGATATCAGCCTGTGGGTGTTTGAAGGAAGGTATAGCATTGAATTCAGGTTGAGAAGTCCTGAGAGGGTGACACCAAAGGTGCTGGCAGGATCAAGCATTCTGGAGTAGACAAAAAAAACGGCCAATCTAAGAATCCTTTTCCTCCGTATTTTGCCTTATTGTAGGACTTCCCTCCTCTCCAACATCCTAAATTAGAACTTCAGGTCATCCTGATGTTTAAATAGTATTGTTCTGCAAGTGTAACGTGAAGTAATATAAGTGTTCACGTGATCCCAAATTTTTAACCTGATATAGTCTAATCTGGAAGATTTGGACTGCATTGGAAATGTTCTTTCTCCCGCTCATGAGCAGGACTGTTTGCTCTGGTTCCCTAGCTATTACCTAAACTTGGCTTCAAAGGGAGAAAGCTGACCTTCTGTGTAGCTCCTATCCGAGATTGCCAAGTTACCCTGAAGACACTAAAAACAATTTGCAGTTAGCTTAGAGTGACAAGTTTAACATTCGCTTATCAAGTACAGCAATTTATTTTTACAGCGTTGCAAAATGGCGTGGGCCCAGCTAATTTCACTTGGAGGAACAAACACTGCCACAGCCAGAAGGCACAAAATGTGCAACAATAATCCTTAAGGCAACACACTGTAATTTGCCTTCTTCTGTTTAATGCCATGTCAAACAGAAGGATTTCTACACATTTCAGATGGTGACTGTGTTGCTTTCCCTTGGTTCGAGTTGAAAAAAAAAAAAAAAAGAAATTGATTTACTTCAGAGAGCAGTGATAGATGAAGGATATGACATGCACTGAGCATGCCTAGTTCCTTGCTCATGCCAAAAAATTCCCAGAAGGATAAATCTCGTTTCCTGCCTTACTTCACAGAATTTAACTTTTTAAACAAGTCATGTTCTGTGGTTTGGATTCTGTGTTTATATCAGGGTTTGTTTCCAGGCTCATGGACAATAATAGTACATGGGTTTGAAAAATCTGAACATTTTCATGTGGAGAGAAATCTTGGTGTTTTAATCTCACTTTCACTCTTATTATTTGCATTAATTCTTATAAAACAGCCCATACAGATAAGTTGTAATAAAAGCTGATATTTTCCAGGTATATGCTGGAAAATATGCGAACTCGAGCTTTCATTTAAGTCAAAGTTATTTCCATGATTTCAGGCTGTACTTATATATTCGTACTGTAGACTTTATTTATTTTAGAAAATATGGAGCTGGAAATTAAGATTTAATTTTAAAAATATGTTCTGTGTTTAAACTGACTCGTGCATTTTATACATGCATATACACGCATACATATATAAACCCTTTGTGATCTGCTGATTATAGCTGGATTCAAGTCAAGTTGGAAGCAGAACATGAATTATATTGAACCTGTTAGACTGACTGTATTTAGAAGATTTTGAGAATATATATTTACTTATGGATTTCCATGAAAAGCAGCATCTTTTAAAAAAAAGGAGAAAAAAAAAGACACTTCCATGTGATTTAATTATATCTTTCAAGAACGTGCAGTGTTATCCAAACAAACATCTACTATGCACGAATTTGAGAAGGTATGTGAATATAGTGTGTACATAAAAAAAGGACACATAAACACACACACAGACAAAGGGAAACCAAGTTAGGATCAAACTTGAGACTTACCATGTCGTCCTAGATTTGAAACTTTAATAATGCCCCAAACTATCTCCACAAGAAGTACCCAAAACTTTAGTCACATGTGCAAGAGCAGTTCTGCTTAATAGGCTGATGTTATGCTGTGCAGGAAAACAAAAACCTGAAACAGAAGCATATGAAAAAGTTGGTGCTATGGAACCTTTTCTAATCTTAATGGAAACATGGTAAATTAAGTAGCTGCTGGTGGTCTTGGGTGTGTCTGTTGCATTTTTTTAGTTAGCCCAGGTCTTTCTCAAATCTTAGCTAGCTCTACGCTGTATTTTTGTCTACACACATTCTGGATTCTAGTGTATTGTAAAATGAATTATTTCCAATTACTTCACACATACCTCAGTAAGCCTAATATACACAGTAGTTATCCCTAGATAGATAAGTAAGTAGTTGTAAATATATATGTGTGTGTGTATTGGAATATAAGCATGAATACACATATATGTATGTATGAATGAGTATATATGCCCATGAAAAATCAGCAAAAGTGATTATATTTTAGGTTCCATTGAAAGGAAAAAACTAATGGTCAATAGAGGGAAAAGTTCCCCATGGTGCTTGGCTAAAGCTTAGGCAGAACAGCTGATGTTTGTCCAAACTGGCAGTTCTATGTGTTGCTGTTTGCTTCTACTGAATGATCTTCTTATCGCTAACTATTCTTTAAGCTTCCATGTTGCCTCCTTGAATCCATTTAAGATTTTGCATCTACAGCATCCTTTGGGAAGACACTTTATAGGTCCACTAACCTATGGACATAAAGAATAAGCTTTCTTTGAAGCTTTCAGCTTCTTTCTTCTTGGGGTCTTCATGGCACATCCTTGTAAGAGGTAGAACGTAGCTCAAAGCACACCAGTACTGAATTTCCAGCCATGTGTGGTGGCCATGTTCTTGGTTTAAAGACCAAAATACTTCCAGTATCCTAAGGCTAAGAAAGAAACGGTATATGTGAATTTGAGGCATTGTGCTGTCATGAAGCTAAGACAAGCTCAGTTGCCTGAACCTCTTCAATTGTGGGATAATTCCTGTCATGTTGTAGATCTCTTTTTCCAGCTGAACCTAAACGTGCTACCCAGTTTGGATGGCCTGTTTGCTGCTGTGATGGTGTGCTCCCCCTCCCTGTAACGCTGAGCAAGCAATAACCACCCATGGTGGTCAGAATGGGTCTAGTCATGATGATGGCATCCAGGGCTCAAACGTGGTTTTGGGGAGACAGATAACAACACAATAGCCAAGAGCTAACTTGAGCAATACTGGTACTGCAGTCAATATGCAAATGTGACTATAGGTCAATCATCAAGGTTACTCCTTGAAATGCAGAGATTCTTTGCCGCATACTAAGCTGTGAAATCTTAGCTAAGGGATATAAAGGATTGGTTGTGCATAAATAATCCTTTAGACATAAACCATCGACGAAGTCTGGGACTAGGACTGGGTCCAGCCACGCCTAGACTCCTCTCTGAGAAGGAGTTTAGAAAGCAAGGGGGTCCTTTCTGAACCTCATAACTCAACAGGAGAGTCGTCCTGACAGCTCTGTCTGACCCTGTCCTCTATGAAGTAAATAACCAAGCGTGCCTTGCCATCTCGAATCTTGTTAAAACACTGTCGCATTTACCATCAAACTTTGTTAAAACCCTGTTTTATACCAATAAATATATTGCTGCTTCTCTCTATGAGTGAAGTGCGTCACTCCCTCCGCGACAGCTGCTTCGGGTGTGGACAGCCTCATATGCACTTAGCGCCCAGCGTGCAGAGACCAAAACTTGTCTGGGTAACCATGACACTTGTAAATAAATAAAATGAGTATCAATCATTATTACCATGCAGTCCCCCTAAAATAAAGCAATCTCTATAAATGGGTAGGTTCCCTGTAATTGCTCTCCTGGGGCCTTCTTCTCTCCCTCACAACTGTCCCGGGAACATTGCCTACACGATCATAACACCAAGTTCTCAACCTGGTACCTCTTGCTGTCTTTCTATCTTGTTGCCTTAGCTGCTTTTGCAGCCAAATGTAAATAATCCCGTTTACTTTGCTTTTTTCTTATTGTCCTTAGATTCTCTTTCCACTATAACTGAACCCTCGGATGTCCTCCTCTTTGTTTCTTTGCCAACAAACTTTGATAAATACTTTTCTAGTATCTTAAATTTACTAAATAACACCCTAAACATTCAATTGAGTTCTTAGAATACTTTTATGTTTAGATACTCTTGCTGCATCTGAGTTTCCTAGATGTTTTTCCTTTGACTCATGTCCTAGACAGTGTGAGTCTCTTTGCAGTGTTTACCTGAGAGACAGGTATCTCCTGAAGGTTTGCCCGGTTTTATGTGAATTCCTTTATTTGCACGCCCTGCTGACGTACTGAAGAAGGTTTTTGAAGTATGTTTCTCAGATAAACTCAGGGATTATGCCCCAGGAATGCACCATGGGGCAGATAAACTGTCACGAGAAAAGGAACATTTCAGGTGCTTGTGCAATTTTATATTTTTTTTTTTTTAACTGGACTAAGATTATCTTTACAGCTGCATTTGCAGGAATTTATCAGTCTCCTTAAAACCTTCTTCCCTGTGTACTCAGCTGTGTCCTGCAGAGCCATGTCACTTATCACTGAGGTTTACTCTTTGTCATCTGCAGGCTTATGAGTCTCTCCTTGAAAACTATAAGTAGTATCTTCAGCTTCACCAAAACAGTGAACCTAACCCAAACATACGAAGCTACAGGCCTCATGCCAATGAGAACAGCAGTGAAGAAAAGGTATTTTTCATATTAAAAAATGTACTATGATTCTTTATCTACTTAACGCACTTCATGGTGAGATCCAGGCCAACTTTAGCTGTACAGCTTCCACCAAATTTTTAGCCATTGTGTGCCCTCCACACTAGTAAATTAAGTAGGACTAGGGAATACTCCCAGCCACTCAAATTTCAGCAGCTACCCTGTTAAATTCTCTGATTTGATTTTTCAACAAGGTCAATCAACACATTTCTGAACAATTTTTGGCACAACTCAGGACTTAGCATGAACTCTTCCTAATAGGTGTTTTGGAGGGTAAAGTAATTTAATAGTGTGGGTGGAGCCAGGCCTTGACATTTGACTTTGAGGCCAGAGAGTCCTTGGCATATTTAATTTACTACTACAGTTGGTGATTAGGGAAACAGTGCTCCTGAAATAACAAGTTCCCTACCTTGTCAGAGGAAACAGTTCTTTGATAAGTACTTTGGAAAGCCTCTAGAGGAAGATACCATTTGCCTAATAAGTATTGGCTTTAGATACCATCTTCACCGACTGCTTTGGGGCAGAATTCTGTCAGTAGGAGAGAACAGTACTGGCATAATACTTCTGCAATGGCTTTCATCTGGAGAATCACAGTCATTAAATACTGTGACATAATTGTACTCATTAGAAAGAAGGAAAATGAAGCATAAAGAGAATCTGTAGCTCTCAGAAAGGCACTGTTCCTGTCAGGGGTACAACCCAGGCTTTCTTCTCCCACTCGGGGACTGTGGTGATGAAATCAGGGAAATTCAGATTTAGGTTACACAGAAAACAAGATAATATTTCGTTTGGCTGGTCACTCTTTCTCCTTTAACTTCTACTTATGAACCGTGACATGGCATGGATCAACAACTTGTTGAATCCAATCATGCAATCACAAAAAATGGAACCAGAAAAGGATTTTGAGAGGTCATATGGTACATTGCATTGCCCCAAGGCAGAAGCAGCTCTGCTAAGGACATTGTGGAGAGCTGTTAGAAAGACAGCTGTTTCAAAGACTCGTAATGATGGTAATTTCGCACTTTCTTAAGCGATGTATTCCACTCCCTCACTATCTCTACCTCTGTAATGTTTTTCTTAATGTTTAACTTTAAGCACCTTTGCAGCAACTTAAGCCCGTTATTTTTTTGTCCTATTTACTTCTGGCACAGAGAAAAGATTCCTTTCTTCTCTACAACAGCCTGTATTGGGTTTGAATACAGTTAATATGCTTCCTCCTCAAATCTTTTCTTTTCTGGGTTATGCAGTGCTGTCAGTTTTTCAGAAATGGTCATGTTTTTTAGCTCTATGATCATCTGCATGTGCTGTTACTCATGGGACTACACAGACTGTTGGATGAGCTCCCTAAGCCAAGTGACCACATACTGCCAAGAACAAGGAAGAGGACATGACCACATAATTGGGAAAAAGGTAAAAAAGGGCAATAAAGCCTTTTATAACAGCATAGACTAAAATTTACTTAACCAGTTATGAAACTTAAATGAGGAAAGCAAATGATATCAGTAGCAACAGGCAAAATAGCTTTGAATTTAAAAGAAAAAAAAGATTGGGCTTTTACATACTTCCTTCTACATGACAACATACTAATTAGTGTGAATAGGTAGATGTGTCTTAGATGAAAACTTACTTCCTTTGTCAGCTTTTCTTCACACTCTACTGTCCAGTCTCAGTGTTATTCCAAACAATGATAGAAATGGAGTCATCTAGATAATCCCCACAATCTTGAAGAGCTCAGCAGTGGAAGACCACCCAGACTCACACATTAGATATTCCTTCAGCCTACTTGCTTGTGAACTGGATATGTTTTAGGATGCCTGCCTAAAGCCTTCATTAAAATTCCTTGTCTTTTTCAATTGGGGACCAGGTTTTACCAAGACTTTATTTTCTGGGACAGTAGCTTCATCATAAAATTCTAAGTTACTCCAAAGTGGATTTGTTTTTCTATCTCTGACTGCATAATGAAATATAGGAGTGTTTACTCCTTTAATGTTGTCTCATATATGCCTAGAAAATTTTAGGTAGTGATTCTGAGGTTTCACATGTTGAAAACAGGTATGTAAAACAGCTTGCACCCACAATCTTTGACTATAATTGTATTAGTGAAGTGGACAGGACCAGGCCATGGCCCAAGAATGGTTATCCATGTGGTTAAATTGCTAATCTATTCCCTGGTGCCCTTTTGGCTCACGTCAAATAACACTATCTGCCTGGGAACTAGCACATGCCCAGGACCATTCCCGGGGGGGGGATTGGATGCAGCCACCCTGTTCTGTGATGTAATAGAATTTATTAGTGTGGCTGAGGTCAGACCATGTCATTCAGCTTCCACAACAACAAATGGGCCTAGATACTGTTTTCCTCTGTTGGTGTAGCCTTGGGGCAACAGTTTGAGGGGATAAGGTAAATCCCTACATTTTTGCCTCTAATGTTTTTCATTATCTATAATAATTTTTAGAATTCCTAAAAAACTTCCTGTGGAATAAACTTCATAATTATAAAGTTTAAGCACAAATATTTCTGCTAACTGAATTTTTTGACAGTGTTGAATAAAATCAAGGCAATGTTTATCAAGTAATGGCTACTTGGTTTTCAGTGGAAATGCACTGTTAATACAGATTATTAAACCTTGTGTTAACTTTCTATTAAAACCAAATTTTACTTTGCATTGCAATGGCCATCCACCATCAAGTACGTAAGGTACGTAATAGGTAATGCTGCCGTGGGACAGCTCTTTAGTCAGCTATTGACGCCTGTCTGTAAAGTTATTCAGTCACTCAAGTTTTATAAAACGTTGCTTATGTGGACGACTCATCCTTTCATGTCTTCCCTTTTCTGCATTATTTCTGTGTTACTTTTACTGTTTATCACAAGCTTCATGATAATTTTTATAGCCTGTCTTTAGAGAGGTAGGACGTTCAGGCAAAGATGGGTACTGGAGTCACTAAGCATAATATTTACAAATCGTACAGCTTAAGCAATAACCAATCAAAGATATTTAGGACTTGTGGTGAATCTCAAGGGTCTGGGCTTTACTCCCTTCATGTTTTCAACTTCTTTCTTTTCATCTTACCACACTTTCCGGTAACTACAGGTAGAATGAAAGAGTTAGTTAAAGAAGAAATTTCTGTAGCAACAGTTTGTTTATATCATTTTCAGTCCTGGCCCCCAAATACAAACCAGTATTAATAGTTTATAACTACAGTGTTAACATTTTTTGTTTCTAAAGTAAGCTAAACATTTAGGAAAGCTGTATTGCAACACATCTTTGTTGTCTTTAATGCACCAGAGATTTTTGTCTGACTATGATACACTGCGCTTCTAATTTTTTTCTGTTCTTGCAAGTATAACATTTCTGTAAAGTTCCATTGAGTCTCTCTCACTTATCCTTTAAAAATATCGGGTCTGGGAGTTTTGTTGTGTTTATTCTGTTTTGTTATTCAAATGTTGCACAAACAAACGAGTATACTCAGATTACTGCAATGTTCACAAAAGGAAAAGCCATTGGATATACCAGTATTTAATTTTTTTTGAAGTCCACTCCAGACAGCCAGAGGTAGTTAAAAAAAGTTTATTTTGCTTTCTATTTGAAAACATTTTCATCCATGGCAGTTAGCCTGATCCCTACTGGAAAAACAGAGACCTAATTTGTCCTGCTTAATACAAACAGAATTCCCAGTGACTTCACTGGGAGTTTTGCCTGAACTAGGAGCAGAGAAGAAGGCCCTATAAACTTTCAAGAATATCCCTCTGCTTTCCTGTGGCCTAATCTAATCTCTGTAGTTTACCAACTACTTATATCCTAGCACTGTATCAAAGTGCTTTGCAAATTATCACATCCTTATGCAGGACTTTTGGACTTTAATTTTGTAGGAGCAAAACGTATTTAAAAATTGCCACATGACCTGAGTGGTTCCACACCCTTCTGTATAGAGTTGGCAGCTCTGGACATTGATTCTATATCAATGAAAATATCTCCTTTCCCATGACTTTACTACTAACAACTTCAGTCGGTAACAATAAATGGATATCTTGGGTTCAGAGAATAGTAAATATAGCATAGAAAAACAAACCATTTCCAAGAATGTATTTTCTCTGTGGTTCGGATATGTTACACTATTCCACATTATTGAGCTCGTTAGTGCTTGGAGACAAAAAAAAAAAAAGAGAAGAAATCTGAATGGGAAAGCCAACTTTGGCAGGAGAATTACTGCTGGTTTTAAGGAATGAAAAACAGAAGTTAAAAAAAAAAAAGAGAAGAAAGAGATCAGAAAACTTGTTTTTCAAATATATATCAGACGAAGGGTAGATTATGGAGAAGTTTAAAAACAGAAGTTAAAAAAGAAAGGGTAAAAAAATGGGTGCTGTCTTTTTTTTTTAAAGATGGAGTGCAACTGGAAACAGCATGCAGCCAAAGGTCAGGGTCAAGAGTAATAGAATCCTGGCACTACGTGCTAGTTTATCTTCTACACGATGAACTCCTGCCAAACCATATACACAATGTCGTACAGCAGGGAAAAGTGTCTGATGCATCTCCAGAGTATTTATGAGGGCTTCTGTTTTGAAGATAGTTTCTTAGGTAACAGAATAATAACATAATGGGACTATTTCTCATTTATCAGGGACTTTTTTTTTTCTTTTCTTTTCTTTTTGGCTTATTCTGCAAATTAAACTGCGATAACCGTTTCCCACTTTCTGGACTCCCTCTCCTAGTATTAAGAGGATTGGGGATTCATTTTATTTTTCAGATTTGCTTTAAGAGGAAGATCTCTGTGGTGGTGGTACAAGAGCTGATTCAAATAAGACTAAGTCTTGCCTTAGGAAATAAATACTTCAGTTGGAATGATATGCATTCACAACATTTAAAGGAGATGAAAGAAGGTCTTGACTAAGTTGTTACTTCTTGGACTGTGTGCCTTCCCGTCTCTCATATAGTACTGTGTGTTATGCTTTGTTTCTTTTAGGCATGGTAGTATATTTATACTCTGCTTGCAAAGCCTTTCCCCTCCAGTGTACAGTTAGAACACAATCCAGTAGTTTGTTTTTCTACATTTCCCCTTATTTCACAAAAGTATAAATATTCCATAATTAGTTTTAGAAAACAGTTTGTCTAAAGAATATCATATATATTTTAACCAAAAACCTTGCAGGTGTACAGCATAAAATGCAAGAAAACAATATGTCAGATTCTGATCCAGCACTGGGAGTAAAATATTGTCATTAATGGAATGTGGATTAAACTCACAGCAGCTGCTGTGTAATATTTATATTCCAGCCTCTCCTGAACTTTTATTAGGGGACAAGTGAGATCAAATTAACTGCAGCAAAACAAAATCCACGTATTCACTTACCTCAGAGTAGCCTATGACTAATTTTCTAGCTCTGATCTGTCTTCCCTCCAAGTAAATTATCCATGTGACCATGAACATCACTTGCCAAGTAAGATAGCACACAAGATGAGATGCTACCTATTTCAAAGTTTTGACTTCAACATAAGTATTCATTATGTTTGATTTTTTATAACAGTTTACAAGAAAAATATAGATAGAGGCCTGGTTCACTCCAGTAAATGAAATGTTTCAGTAAAATCAGTTGCCTGACAAAGAGAAACTTTATATAGGACAGAGGTTTCCCTACAGAACCATATGAAAAGTGTAAAACCTGAAAAGGTGCTCCCTCTGGTTCAAAACTCCAGCTGAAATCCCAGCAATGCGTTTTAAGGTATTGAAAGGTGAGAAAATAGATGAACTTCAAGAAGCCAATAAGGAACATCGGATTCAACATTACCCATTAAACAGTTAAGGGACTTCGTAGTATAGGTGATTCATAGCACAAAGCCATAGAGTTGAATCAAAAGACAAAAGAGTCCTTGTTGCCACAGAAAGGCCAATTTGGCTGAGCAAGTTCAGGTCCTCTCCCTTACTGAATCAGACTCCAGAATTGTGCCATGATTCATAAAAGTAGCATCAAAGCAGAGAAGTGACTGCAAAGCAGTGTTGTGTAGTACTATACTAAGAGTAAAACTGAAGACCCTAAGAGTTTGTCTTGAGCTGTTTTCCTTGAGATACTGGATTTCTGCACTAAGCTAACAACCCCAGAGGGACCATGACTCCTGATGCTATTCGAGGCTTTATCAAACTCAATCCACTCTATGAGTTCTTAATCCCAGAGAACCACTCCAAGGTTATAAATTACACAGTAGGTCAGATTCTGGAAAACCACCTGCAGCTGCATAATTCCCAGGACTAATTTTTCTAGGGCTATAGGCTGTTTATAATTCAGATTGTTAGAAAGCAGTATTGAATTGGGAGGGGTGTTACTGGTATCTGAAGGCGCGGCATGGAAAAGGGTAACCAAAAGGTGTTATACAGATCAAACACCAGGCACTGCTGCTGCCTGCAACAACAGAAATAACAAGTTTATGCCTCTTCAAGTTAAATATCAGGTATAACAGGGTTTTTAATAGGAGTGTTTGAGAGGCTGCAGAGGAGGACAGCCCTTTCATTAAGTGATATTCACCTATTTCCATCTAGACCCCTTTTGAAATAAGCTGTTTTCAGGTGCATATTCTGCGTGCAGTTACACTTTCACCCTATTTCAAGATTTTCTAACCTTTTGAAATGTTCTGCTAAATGTTCTCCCATCTTGAATGTAAAAAATTTGCTTCCAGAAGGAAGGTAATCAACTCTTTCCTTCTACCACATGATTTTCTAATTAAAAGGCTACACTGGAAAAGCAATGATTCTTGCGTTAAAATATTCTTGCCTAGCTTCTAGCCTTGTAAACAGAAATGCTGAACTCCTATATCTTCTTGCATGTCCAAAACCCATCACTTGAGAGTCTCAGACAGACCTCAGGACCCACACTGAGTTCTGCCCAGAATCTCAAACACATCATTTTTGAGATGACATTAAAATATAGCAAATTCAGCTTCCTTTGCTTGAAACTAGAATTGAATTGCATTAATAATGGAATATTAAAAATTAAGCAAAATGAAGTTGAAATATTACTGGCTTTGTATACAGAACAAAATATAGTATTTCTTTGGCCAGGGAACACTACGGCTGAATACCAGTGAGGGTTAATCTTGCTAGCTGTTGCAAAAGCCTGTATCCAAAATGTGCACGGAGTAATGCTGGCTCTAATTATTACACTGTATGGAGAGATCAGTCAACTTTATTCCTAGCAATTCACTAACTTTTCTTTTGTGTAAACTTGGCACAGAAAGGCTTTTGCTATTGAACTAAATAAAACCCTCAGCACATGGCCGTGGCCCAAGGGGACACTTTATCATTTGTATATAGAGAGACATTTGATTATGGCTTAATTATACAATATGCTGCTATTTATTTTCAATCAGTCTGCAAACTCCATAATTGTGGATTATTTACTGATGAACTACTTACAATCCATTATTCTATTATGTTAATGTATTCAAATCCAAAAACATACGAATGTTTAATAACCTAGTTTAAATCAGTTGGGCTTTTATTGGTCTTCAGGAAGAAAAATATGTAGAAACTGACAATTTGGTAAATCAGAGTTACACAACATTGAAAACAAGCTTTGTTTTGTTTCATTTTATAAGTTTCTAAAATTTGTATTCAATTTATCATATCATTATTATTTGCTACTGTACTTCTGGTTGTCATCTTCTCTGGATGGTATTTAATCAATTGCAGAAATGAAACAAATAAGATAGTGGACAACATTTCCTGAAGTTCTAAACAGCGGGATTTTCCAAATCATAAAAATGCTTCATAACTACCCCTTTGGACTCCTAATTCTAAAATTATAAATTGCAGCTTTCCCTTTCTTTCATTTCTCTACCCAGCTTCTCCCTAGCCCTAGAGGGAATTACTTAGAATGTTTGGATTTGAGCCAAAATCAGACATTTTCTTGAGCTGTAGCAGGACTTGAACTGCGTTTTTCTTCATCTCATGCGGAGGTACCTCAGTCAAGGGGTGACAGACTCTTCTGAAGTGGCACTTTACTGCTATGCAGAGATTTTAATCAATCTCCGGCTCGCAGAGAAAAGGCTAGAATAACTCAATACTCTGAGGTTACAGGGCTGCATGAGGAGGCTGAAGTTACAGCCCCTGCTTCTGTTCATACAAAAGATTATGGATCTGCTCCAAAACAGTTTAGAGGAAATCTGTATTAGAGTAGTTTATAACCCAGATAACACTGTAACCTTCAGTTTTGCTGTGGAAATGTGAGAGAGGGAAGCAGAAAATAGGTGAACCACTTCTGAATTTTTTTGCCAGCATGGACTGATTTGTTGCACCATGAAACATCAGCAGAGGCACCAAACTCTAACACTTTAGGAAGAGTCAAATGCTAAAGGAAGAGTCAAAGATGTGAAGCAAGATGGGCATGAAATATGCCTCTAGAAACACTTTTTGTCTTCACAGCCATGGACAAAATGTCTTACTTATGCAGCCCCTTCTCAGAGTCCCAGTTTAGATCTTGGGCAAATGCTTTTTTTTTATCAGAATCACTTGATTTTTGTGAGGTGTTTTTTTTATCTGTGGAGTTCTAAGTATCCTCAGATATGAAGAGGTCACTTTCTCCTCAAAAATACCTACCAGCCAGTTGCATATTATTGACTTGATGGCAGCTCACACTGGCAGGGAATTGGACCCAGGACGCCTGCTGCTCCAATGTGCAAGAAGCAGAAAAAGGCAACATTGCTTTCACTCATCTGTCTCTGAAGGGCAAGTCATAACTTTCAGGATAGTTTCCTACTAAATCTCTTTAAAATGACAAAGACAGAAATTGCAGATGAAACATTTCAGGTAAGAAAATAGGAGACCCAACCCAACAATTGTTTCTCTGGCTAACTTCTCTTTTATGACTTCTCAGAGGATTCCTCTATAGTGTAGACTGTAGGATCAGACACAAGATTTATATAGTAAATTAACCGCATAAGTATGACAAAGTAAATCACTACTTTACTATAGTAATAAAACATTATATTAAGGCTTCAATATAAATGGTTTGTACAGAGGTTAGTAATTGAATACTAGATATTAGAAGCATATTACATACTTTAGTAGTATTTGTTATGGATGGTTACACCATCATTAGTAGGTGTTATTGGTCTGTTCATTCTATAATAACCTCTAAGAAATGATTTACCATTTACTAAAAGGGTTATTACTCAACTATCAGCTCTTCAGACATTATTTATAGATATTCCATAATGTTACGGGTGATGACTATATCAGGTTTAATAAACCAATACTGTAGTTTTTCTGCCATTAGATTTACTGAGTTCATTTCATTAACATCTGTACAAAATTTTAAGATCATTTTAGTCGTGGCTGAAGTTATAATGTCAATATGAAAATAAAAATAGTGTCTATAATGATACGCGTATCCAGAGATGCTGAAATCAAGTAGTGCGCAATTTCTGTATTCATTGTATTTAAACTATTTCTCTTAAGCTAAAAATCTGAGTCAGACAGGGACTCGCATTGCTACCTTGGTTGGCAAGGAGAAAAAGCAGCTGATTTTGCATTTTCTACACCAGCGTTGTTCCCACCAGGATGTGCACAGCAGATCTAACTGGGCAGGACGAGTGTGAGCGTCAGGCTAACAGCCCATAAATGTCCAACGTGCTTCAAAAGTGCCGTGGCACATCTCTCCCGTTCTGCTTGCAATGTTATCATAGCGAAGAGAAGTCTGAAAGCAAAACTAACCCTGACAGCCCAGAGACCAGAAAATGTGAGAAAATGTGATAGAATTGCTGCCTGGGTTGGCGTGTAAGGACAAGGGGCAATGGGCACAAGCTAGAACACAGGAAGTTCCGTTCAAATACATGGAAAAACTTCTTTACAGTGAGGGTGACAGAGCACTGGAACAGGCTGCCCAGGGAGGTTGTGGAGTCCCCTTCTCTGGAGATTTGCAAGACCCACCTGGATGCAGTCCTGAGTAATGTGCTCTGGGCAATCCTGCTCTAGCAGGGGAGTTGGACTAGATGATCTCTAGAGGTCCCTTCCAACTCTGAAGATTCCGTGATTCCGTGATTCCGTAACTTCAGATATCTGTATGCGTAATACATATGCAGATTCCATATGTATACACATACACATACAAACACTATCTCTCATTCAGATAAGCTGTTATATTTTATGATAATTTCTAATATTTTCATATTACAAATGGAAACAAAAACCAAAACCCAAACCCCTGTAAAACAGAATAATTTTTACCCTTTAAAATTAATGTTCCTATTACAGACAAACAAATCTGTCAACTGTCTTAAACAAGGTTTTGCTTGGCTACTGAAATATGATCAGGACCCTCACGTACATTTTAATACTTTCATGATCTTAACATGAACCCAATACCATTTGCTTTGTTTTTCTTGAAGTTCCAGTTTGTGTCATCTTATTTTGTAAGGATCTTAGCATTCATACTGAAAGTATGTTTTAGGCCTCAGAGATGCAAAGGAGTTCTCAGAATGGAATCTTTGCATGGATTTTTCATCAGAAAATGCTACTACAACAAATTTGGACTTTTCAGAACACATTTGTTTTCAGAGTATTCTGGACAAAACCAAAGTGAGGTATCAAAATAGATTATGATTTGACACTGAGGATGTTAGCTTAGGATGCAGGAGACCTAATGCCATTAGATCACTATGTATTTCAGTGAAGAATTCTCATTTTTAGTGAAAAAAGCCCAAGACCTTGGGTTTTCCCCCATGCATACTAGAAAATCTTGAGAACTCAACCTTTTTTTTTTTTTTTAATCAAAACATGATTTTCTTCCCAACACTGATTTTCGATTCATTTTGAAAATGTAAACACTGGCAAGCACAGAAGGGTGTGTCATACTTTGAGAAAGCGACACTTTAGGGATTGATGTATAATAAATGTCAGTATAAAAATTTAATATTTTTAAAAAATACCAAAACCAGCTCGTCAAAAGTTTGCCCAACCGGAGCATATCAAGGGGCATGACTTCCAGTTGCATATGAGACTACATCACTTTGAGCACTTTGGACTTCCAACCCCATGCAAGTAGGTGTCTGGGTCTCGCTGAGTGGGCTTTCTCATCCTGCACCTGCAGGTGAAAAGACTGGTACTCATAAAAATCACCAGCCCGGTGAATCCCATAAATACGCTGGACAGAGTATAGAATACTGGTATTCTGTTTGTGGCTTTGGTATGGACACAGTTTGGGGCAGGGGTTAACCTTTACATAACAAAAATTAACTGTTCCTGCCTTCTTTCCTACTCAAGCAGGACTGAGCCAAACATCCTAAAACAAAGACAGCTGTTTTTTAATCTCACTGAAGACTAGCAATTTTAAATTAGGTGTCTAACTTAAGGTATTTATCCTTTAGAAGACTTTTCATCCTCCAGAAAAAGATTAATTTCCCTTTTGGGGAAGCTCCTAATCACTCTCCATTTTCAGTAGGGAAATGTCTTAAAATAGGCAATGACATTTTAGATGGCAACAACTGTGTGAGATGAATGCCATTATTTAAACTACTTTTTTTCTGAATTTTTTAAATTGGATGTGATCCTAGAGAAATCATTAAGAGATGGCTTACAGGTGATTTTGATTCCTTTGCTGATTAAATACAAAATTAACATACTTGTAAGTATATTCTTGAAAGTATATTTTTGTCATTTCTTCATCCTCTTAAGACTTGCATATTTTCACGATTCCTTCAATTCCTAAAGTAACATTTTATCATTATTATTTTTTCATTCTCCTTAATAAAACATTGTTTATGTTTTATCTTTCCTTTTTTTTCATGTCTTTTACTCTGTTTTCCCCAAACACTTAATTTCCATTTTAATCACCTACTTTGGTTTTCATTAATGTTTTAAGGCTAAATTTTCCACTTAAATACCCCCTTTATGCCTCACCACTGATTTGCTTGCATGTAACAGATCTCGGCGTGGCCTTCTGCATTTTTGGGTTATATCTTGGCCATTAATCTTTCTTTATTGCGGTATGTTTAACAAACTGTTAAAAATAATGGTAGCTGGCAATGAAAAAGTGTGGTGCCCTTTAAGAGGCATTGTTTGAACTGATATTTAAAGATTTCTAATTCTCTGGGGTCAGGAAAGTAACGTTTTCATGTTTTTACAAGTCGTTTTGCAGCAAGTCTTATATTGTCCAGAAATGATGTTTAAAGTTTCAATAGCTTCTGGTTCTCTGTGCCCCATCACCTTGCAATTGCCCCCAAATTGTTTCTGAATCACGTTTCCTCTGGCAAGGAGTGGTAACCCTCATTTTATATTACAGCGTACAATGTACAGTGCTCTCACCCCACTCATAACTATGTTAATGTCAGAATGAAAAATGATAAAGCATAAATTAAATAGCAACCATATGTTTTCTGTAATATATCTTTTTTGTTTTCTGACCCAGGTAAACAATTTCCTTCTATCTCTTGCTCAGATCTGCATTTTATCCTCCAGATTTGCCTCACGAACACCAGAGAGCAGGCAGCTAGCCTATGTCCAGACGGCTGAACTTGAACTTCAGTTAATACAAAGTGATAGTGCTCATTGCTGCTAAACAAGCTTTTCGTTTTAACCAGTGAGCTTGTTAAATAACATATCTTCCATCAGCCTACAGTCATTTTAGAGCTTTACAAACAAACTTAAGCTTCCAGTCCATGTTATGACAAAGAACAGTGAATCTTTCCATGGGATTACTCTAGTAAACCCTTAGTAAATTATCCGAACAAATAAATGTTACAAAATTCTCCTGGTTGGGCTCCCCACCCTCCTCCTCCCCAGCCTCCACCGGCAAGCGGAAGGCGCTCTGTGTATATCACATTCTCTAAAAAGGAGGCCATCCAAAAGCTGCAGAAATCATTACAACAAAATACAAGCCACTAGTTTCCTCCGGTGAAGAAGGGAGGCTATCTGTGGGCCAAGGTCCTCTCCAGGTGTGGATCTTTGGTACACAAGAGCACAGCCCAGCCAGTGGGTCAATCTTTAAAAATCATCCTGGACAGATTTTTCATCTTTTCCCCTGACAGATGGTTTCACCGTGCAGGGCTCTGAGAGCTGTCAGGATGCTGTGCGTGTTTTGGGTTGTGCATATTCTCACTTCTGTGCTGGAGGGATGCAGGGGATGGGTCTTCCATTGCCTCCCTGGCAGATTCTCTGCCCTGGTCTCCCCTGGCTTCCAAAACCCACCCTCCCACCCCTCACTGTGTGATCCTTCCTGCCTACTTCATGGTGACGTTCAGTCAAGTTCCCAAGCAAAACCAAAAAGCTTACAAAATCTTGTGCATAGCACGACGTAATTTTTACTTCCTCTGTTCTGTGTATCATTTTCAGCATTAATTATTAATTAATTTAGGTTGGATATTAAAAAAAAAATTCTTCACTGAAAGGGTTGTCAAGCATTGGAACAGGCTGCCATGGGAATTGGTGGAGTGGCCATCCCTGGAGGTATTTAAAAGATGTGTAGATGTAGTGCTGAGGGACATGGTGTAGTGGTAACTTGGCAGGGCTCGGTTAACGGTTGGACTTGATGATCTTAAAGGTCTCTTCCAACCATAACAATTCTATGATTCTATGATTCTATGATTCTATTTTGCTCATCTATTTATTTTGCTAGCTGGTCAGGCAGCTTCTCCTGCCGGCTCCCCTGTGTGACATGCTTTTTTGCTAGAGTGCGATGATGGATACAAATACACAGCCAGGCCTATTGCCACAAATGATGTCACCGCACCACTGAAATCCGTGCAGCAGTAATTTGCTGAGAAGCAGGACATACTTCCCCAGAAGCAGCAGACTGCACTTATATTGGCGCTGGTGCACGGGCTTGCCCAGTTAGGTGAAAAATGAGTGTGGGATTCATAGGGGGCAAATAAAAGTTAAACGTTTCGTCTGTCTGCCCTGAAGAATAAAAAACAAGGGCATCTGAGAACGTTTTAAACCAGGAAAAAAATAGCTTCTGGAGGTGTTTAATTTTCACCTTTGATTATAGATGGAGTCCAGAGAACCAGCTTGGGCTTTATGCTGGGCTTTCAGATACCTAAAGGAATCCATCCTGTGTGCTGAGTGCCAGTCTGTGAGATCTAGTAGATATTAATCTTACGAGGTTTTTTTTCCATATAATTTTCCAGTCATTACAACTACGTAGTACTGGGGAGATACTAAACTTTAAGTTTACTGTACATTTTTCAGAACTGTAATGTTTTTACATGGATCAGATATTTTTAATTTGAATTCAGGTTTCTGAATATACTGAACAATAATCTGCTTGTCTTTCCTGGTAGTTATACGCCAGTGGTTAAGACTGCAAGAAAAAACTGAAAAATCTGACTGACTAATCATGAGTATAGTCAACATTCTTTGGGTTTGGCTGTGGATGCCAGGTAAGAGGTCTTAATTCTTTAACAGTTATATGAGAAAAATAGGTTAGATAGTGCAAGAATAATGAAGAGTTGTAAAACAATCCTATATTAAATGTCATGTACTCAGCAGGTTAGACTGATTAGATCTAGTGGCAATATTTGTATGACTTGCATAGGAAAACAAAACCTTTCATACATTCTTTTCTCATCTTTCTTTTTTTTTCTATTTTTCTTTTTTTTTTTTTTTCCCTGGGAGAGAAAAAAAGGCAATGACTCAAGTCTGGAAATGTATTTTAAAAACCTGTGCATACAATAGTAAAGACTGGTCTGATATATGCACTTCAAAACCTAATCTAGATTTGAAAGGGCATTTGGACCTCAAGTTATAATTCTACCTATAAAGAAGTGATTTTCAGGGAGAAAGTTATTCAATTTGGCTGGAAATATCAAAGTGACATGGAAAAATAATAGGTACCAAGTTCCCTCTGGTTTTACTGAGTAACTCTGTGAAGTTCTTGGAAAGTTCCATCGTTTCTAACCTGGAACTGGAATTTGGCAAAGCAAAATTTGGCACCTTGGAACATCTTTTAATTCTTAAAACAGATTGAGATAGATAATTTTTTGATGCAGCCCTGCCTGTTTGCAAATAAAGTGTCACACCCTACTGTGCTGAGCTCAGGAATACTCACTAAGAAGATGGGATTTGATTTAATTTCATTTTTTCTTCCCCTTTCTGGGAATCCTTCAGCCAGCTCTCTGACCAGAAAGAGACCTTCCTTTCATACCCACGATCCTATTGTCCCTGAGACTCCCTTGCCTTATGGTTCCCTTCTGAATATTTTTGGGTTTTTTTCCTCCCTGAATTTTTCTTGCAAAAAAAAAAATCTATGTCAATGTAACTGAATCTCAACTCTGAGTTTAGAAAATCAGGCCCCTTTGGGTGATACAGCAAATTCCTACTCCAACCTTGCACAATGGCTTCCTCTGTGTGGAGGCACCTATTGCCTCAGTGATCCCTTCCAGAAAGGGGCTCTGATTGCTTTACAAACTCAGTGTGTATGAAAAGCAGCTGTTACGCACCCCAGTGAGGTTTAAAGCAAATTATCATGGTGAGAAGGCATGCCCCCAGCCCCTTGCATCCTGCTTCGTCTTACCATAAGTCATCCCTTGCTCTGGTCATGACAGCGTCTGAGTGAAATTCAGTCGTAAATAAGTTTACTCCATGTGGCACATCTACTCGTCATACAGACAAGCACCTGGAGATCTGCCTGAGTCATCCATGCGTGGCTGATACACCAACAAGGCGCAGTACTGAAATAGAGAGAGAACCTGAGTCCTCAGAAAGGCGTAGGTGCATCAGATCGTCACTGTGCCTCAATTCATAATCAGGCTTAATTTTCCAGACACAGCACCAACTGCTGTAGAAAAGTTTGTCCTCATGTTGTGGTGTCTGACAGATAAAGGATCTTCTAAGCCCACTCCATGGCATGCTCTAAGACAGCGTAGGATACCCCATATGCTACAAGACAAGTGGCATCTGCCCTCATCTTCCTGCAGACTAACTCTTTAAAAATCAAATACTGGAATAATACAAAACTTGTCCTTCTGCTTCTTGTGTGAACTCTTGTTTCTGCCACTTGAGCTTATTTTTGTAATAATATCTACAGAGACTCACTCGCTATTCACAAATTGTCAGAAAATACAGTTTCTGGACATTCAGGCAAGGGCTAAGCAGAAGCACAGGGGAAACCCTCACCTCTTTTTCCAGTCTTTGGATGCCCTCTGTGTCTTTGTCTTGCTGGAAGGTGAAGCTGGTGAAGGTGAGGACTAGTTAGAGCTGCCAGGATGAGATTATTCCATGCCTTAAGTTAAACACGTAAGCGTTTGAAGGATCGAGGCCATCATTCCTAAAGCTTTAATAAAATTTACAGTAGAAATAAGTTTCCCTTAACCCCATTTATTTAAACAATCCATATTGTTTTATATAGAGGAAACCATCCAATGCAAATACAGCTAAATATTTTAATGGTTTACACATTCATTTTAGAAAGTTTTCTTTTAATTTGTTAACTTTTGTTCCTTTGAACTGGCTCAACCTACTCATTTAATCCCTTGAGCTTTCAAGGGACAGCTTGCAGAAAGTTATATACACAAATATAACAAACATTTCAAATAAAGCACAATGCATAAAGCAGAGAAAGGGAAAAATTTGACAACAGCTGCTAGATTTAACACTAATAGTTTTGAAAGATTTTGGCTTAAAGGTTAAGAGTATCTTATGACAATAAGCAGACTTTGTATATAATGTCAACAGCCCTGTTGCAACATGTCCAGTTTTAATTTATTCTTGTTCGCTTGCATAAGACAAATAATATAATTATGTATGTCTGGTTCATGACATTCAAGTTGGAAAAAAATCAAATAAATCATGTTTTTTTAAGAATAGCAACTTCTAAAGCCTTTGGCCTACATCCCTTATTAACATTAGAGACATTTTTGTCTGAAAGTGATAACCTGAAAGTTTTCAAGTATTTATTTATTTTGATCAGATTTCATCTTTTTGAGACTTTTGCTTCCGAATAAGCTAGTGGTAACAAGTATCCTCCTTAGTCTTTCATTTCTTTTTCTTTTTATGTCCAAAGAACATTGCAAATGATATCAATTACCTGATTAGAAAAAAAATTAAAGCTTTAAGGGCTACACTTATCAAACTGTGAGGCTCCGTTTGGACCAGTTAAGCATGCTGACAATTTGGAAATATTTTTATTCCCTGCTTATATTAGTCTTATAATGGAAAAATAACAGAAGGGATATTAAAACTATATATTAATCACACATTATAGCATATACTGTGTTTCAGTGTGTTTCCTAAGATCACTCATCAATCAGTAAAACTGTTTATTCGCATATACATATTAAAAATGAAGAAAAAATACTCTTTCTAGAATCATATCCTTAGCTGATACAGAACAGCCTCACATTAATCCCCTCTGTGGGCCTCTTTACATGGGAGGTGAAATTCATTTCACATGATTTTAGATGTCTGGTGTAACACAGACAATTAGTATAAACTAATTATGTAGGCTTCTATTACACTTACATTATGGGAATTAGGCATTTCTACAGGATGATACACACACATCTGTTTGCTACTTGTGTTCAGATGGGATCCTAAAAACTGGAAGACCCTGTATCTTTCCTTGACTCTGAAGGGAATCTAGGATATTGGTTATTTCAGATGTATAACTTCTAGATAGCTTTAGGTAGGTAACGTGAAATCCACTCCGTGTGGAAATCTGGACTTTTTAATATAAATTACTGTATTTACTTTGAATAAAAATAGCGATAGTTTTTAATGGTTTCAAATAATGCTTTTTGGTCCCTTAAGGAGGATGTAATAGGGTGAATTAATGTTTAGGGGTTTTAATATGAATATTTTTACACAGAGGGACTACTCTGGCTTCAGTGAAAAATTTCCTGAGTTAGAGGAGATTAAACGAAATCAAGATCTTGCTAAGGGAAAGATGAGATAGTACTAAGATGGATGGCAAAAGTAAGGTCTAATATAGAATACATAGGCTTAGCATGAAATGTGCATGGAGAGCTTGGAAAGTACACTAGTGACATGTATCTGTGTAATGGTTCCAAAGCATTTTCTTTTGGATGATATTAAGACTTTATAAAACAAACATATGCTCATGCTAATACTGTTTTGAAGTAACTGTATTAATGCAAAAATGTCCAAACAAATGTGCCAGATTTCCTCAGGGTTTAACTCCCACAGCAGCAAAAGAAGTAGTCCAGAGTGTTTGAAACACTTTCCATAGGAGCGTTTTTACCACGCCAAGAATCGAAGCAGGAGCGCGGGGCAGCTGTGGCAATGCAGAAGCCTATGCAGTACCTACATTGCAAGAACACTGTGCTGCGTCCTGAAGGGAGAAGACTCCAGGTGTCCTTCTTTGATATGAGATGCAAGAGAACCAGGGCGGTTTTGTGGTATGGAAGGGAATTATCAGTGTTACAGGGACAGAGAAAACCTTCTCATCGGTGAGAAGGGAGCAAGAGAGAGGCTAAGTAGCAGAAAAACCTTCTCCTTTGAAGGCACGTCAGTGTTGAATCGCCGTGTTGAATTCAAAGACATTGCCCTCGGTACCAGCGGCAAGGCTACAGGTGACAGTGCAGAACTCCAACCCCCAGGCACTTTCACCCCACCAGGTAAAACCGACCCCACCGTACTTCTCAGAAACAGGGAAACCTACAACCAGCCACAGGGTGGTGACGTCACGGTGGCTGGCTTTGTTCCTTCCCATTTTAAAGCGGTTACGCAAATGTCATTTTTGTGGAGAAACATGTTTTTAATAAATAGACTTACTTCTTGGTTTGCTACCAGGTTGATCATCAAAACTTTCCCACCAGGTCCAAATCTGTCCACCAGGAAAAAAGCTGGTAAGTCTGTGCGGGCCAACGCCGGCAGGCAGAATACCAACCCTTGGGGGATAATCTTTTAATGCCTAGAAGGTTTTCAGCCAGAGTTTTGCAGGCAGAGGTCTGAATCAAGCGTTTATTAACCAGATGATCTTGTTACTCCTATAAAGAACCTTGGATAAAATTGTACATTTAAAGCTCTTTATCTGCTACATATGCCAGACTTGGATTTACTAGAGGGGAGAGAGCAGAAGTAGAAGAGGAAATGCTGAGGGAACTCTAGCCGCTCCCATTACTACTCGTTAGTTCAGCACATAAAATTGCAGTCCCTGCCGCAACCCCCACTTCGCTGCCTCTCCTTTCATATTGGGCCTTTGTTCACTGCCCAAATAACTCCAATACTATCCAAAAAAAGCATGCAGATATATATCAGGTGGAGTTCCTGGCTTGCATATGTGAGTATTTATGCACACACATGCACATATACACACATATACATGAATACATATTTCTATAAATATACACACACACAACATTTTTTTCCTCATAATTTATTTGTATTTCTTAGCTATTTTTTTTTTCTTCATCTTTTTCTTGGGTAAAATGCTAAATTACTGTTTTTCCTTTCTCTACTTTCTTTATAGGGGTCAGACTGCATTGTTGAATCACTTTAAATCCTGAGTCAGGAGCATGTCACAGAGTTATAAAACAGTACCGTTGATGGAGCAGCCTAGCGCTGATAGGAGAGCTATTGATTGCAGATCTACTTTTAGATTGGATTTGTGCTCTGCAGTCCTTTTACCTCTCATAAAATATAAGTGGGGTTTACAAAAAAATAGCAGTCCACTTAGGAAGTCTCTTAACAGGTTTTTTGAGCTTAAATGTACATTCCTTTAAGTACCTGTTAATTACTTTACTGTGATGATGCGCACCTGTACAATGTCAGACTGCCCACAGAGCCCATTGTTAACCTGCCCGTCAGCCATTTACTGCCCATGATTCACAGTCGAGGGGTCTAGGATTATTGTCTACTGGGAATTACGTTTTAGTAGTACAACAGTGTGCTGGAGATGTCTTAATGGCCGCTCGAGTGAGATTGTTATAATGCCGGCATTGTTGTTTTAGCCAGCACACAGCCCAATTGCTTTTTAAGTTATGGCATCAGCAAGCTCCAGGTCATCTGCACTTAAATCACGTGCACATATCTGAAACGTTGATGTGGTAACTGGTAGCAATGTATATACAATACTTTTAACCTCCAATTTGGTGGGTGCCTGGGATCAGATTATATGAAGTGTGCATGTATGCTTCAAGCTTTAGGGCTACAGCAAGCTTTGCTGATTTTAAATGTCATCGTAAATTTTGCCTTGAACAGCTCACGTCAGCTCGTGTGCAGCCCTCCCCCTGATAAGCCAGAGGATGAGGAATATAAGTGGGTTGCAGTAAAACTCCTGTACACCTCCTGCATGCCCTAGCTCACACGTTTGCTAGAAACACGTTCAGATGAGTGGAGACGTAAGGTACAGACACCCCTCCTTATACCTCTCCTTTTTTTAGACAACTACCCCTGCACTGTTGCACACATGCACATGCACACAGAGAGACAGATACACGTATGGTCATATACATGCGCTGCACCACAGGAAAATAGCATAGGGACACCGTAGAAACTCCATTTTCTAACGTGTTCTGCTGGTTCCTTCCCCTACCACCACCCTGTCAGAGACTGAGCGCATCGGCTGAGTTCTCCTGGGCGCAGCTGGAGCAAAGCATACTTGTCTTCAGATTCACTGCCAAGGTGTCTATGGCACTTAGATGAGGCCTTTAGCAGCACCATTTCTTTTCAAAGTCACAACCACAAGGCTAAACCATCCTGATTTCTTTTTCTTTTTTTTTTTTCTCTTTTGTTTTCAGTGATGGTGTGCAGGCCTTGACATACCCAAGTAGATGTAGAAAGAAACTAAGGAATTTCTAATGGGTTTGGAGTCTATAAAGTTTCCTGGCAGCACTTGTAACTCGAGCTGATTGGAAATATTGGATATTTCCCACAGAAAAAGCGAAACAAGCTTCCCCAACAGCAATAAGAACACATACACCATTCCTCCTACCTCAAATTTTCCACTGAAAAACTGAAGAATGCAAAAACTTTGCCTAGTAATTCCAGTTTCCTTGTCAACAAAAAACCCATTTTTTCTACAGATCCTTTTCTATTTAAAAAATGTATCAGTAACTCCCTCCCTCCTGTTTTCAGTTAAAAGCAAATTTGAACGAAAATGTTTTAACTCATCCCATTTAACGTCAAGAGTTTGACTGGAGAAAAAATTTGAATACTTCAAGGCATTTGATCTTAGCTAGTATTATATAAATAGGGCTCTTCCTCATTAAACGAATTTGTGTTCCAATAGTGTGGCTGCAAACATTGCCTCCTTCAGCTAGCAAACCATCACTGAGATGGCGTACTTCTCAACCAACCTTCCCTTTTATCAAAAACACAGAGCTGGAATTTTTAACAGATGGTATTTTCACTGCTTTGAAATTTTTACAGAGAATGAGCTAAACACATTGACTTGGGCAGGGGGAGAGGCGGTGCGGGGAAACAAGGAGGGAAGGCAGGAAGGAGAAGAGATTTTCATAAGTGCTCAATGTGGGCTTTTTTCCCCGCATTAAAAATAAGAATTTTACCCTAGTTTTCAATGGGATCAGGATAAGAGCAACGCTGAGCACTTTGGAAAAAAAAATCACACTCCCCAATGTTATTAATATGAGTCATAATTAGAGATGGAACATTTGATCCAAACCCCAATTAACTTCAGGGGAAATTTGGATCCAAACTTTATGGCTTGAATTTATTTGTGTGCTGGGCCAAGACAGAACTCCTGACCCAGTGCCGTCCAATCCCTCCCCCACTAACAAATCCTTTGGGGAATTAGAGATGCATGTCTGGTTCAAGATCTGACATTTGTGGTTTGGAGCTTGTTTGACAGTATATCTTACACATAAAGAGCACTTTCCACCTCAAAATGCCATTTGTGCTTTAAAAAATGCATCTGTACAGAAGACTGATTCTTAGGAAGAACCCCGTAAAGCCAAGTGATATGCTTTCTTCAGCATGTTTGTGAATAAGATGAAAATGCTCACAGATTACCAATGTTCTCAAAACGTTTTTGTCTTTTGAGTCAGAAAATTGTCCCTGGAGCGCTAGGTGCATTTTCCAATTCAGGCCGGTGATCCTGAGGGTTTGACTCTCTCTTTCTTGCTGATGTGGAATCGCACTGATTTCAGGTTGATTATTCATTGAGCAAGTCACTACCCATCCTGAAGATGTGTGGGTAAACTAGGCTTTAGTGTTACAGACAGACCCGGGAAACGCACCTGCTAATGTAAGACCATCTGGTGCTTCTTGTTGGTAGCAACTGACAGTGACATCTCCAAGGATGTTTAGAAGGAGGCTCAGGCAATCGAATATTGAAAGCTTTATTCTGAGATCAGTAAACATTGATCTTTAACACTTCAAGGACTCTGGAACACATTAGAAAACATTGTTTCCCACAAGGCAAATTAGCTAAACCAAACAAATATTGGGACATTAAACATAATTGAATGTTACCCAATTTTATGTTGCTCTAGGTCAGATAGACTATGACCTGATACATTTTTTCTCCCACCCTATCTAGCAATCTTGTTCAAAATTACTGCAAAATATTGTCTTTAGGAAGCCAATCATTAATTATTTATGAGCAGTATTTTACTGAAAGAGTTTAAGCTGTTTGCTTGAGTTAAAACTCCATGGAGAGTTGTGTAAAAGCTTTTTTCCCACCTTTTCAGTCAGTGAATGATTCATTGATCACAGAGTATATACAAACATTTAGGAGGTGGCAGCATCCACAGGATAAAGCATTTGCCTCCAGAAGAATTGCTTCTCTTCTTAGTCCAGCTGTGTGCCTCAGGGTGACTCACTTCTCACTCTGCACGCCTCAGTTTCCCATGCTGTAACTTGGCACGTGTCTTTTTTGTGGAGATTCGCGTGCGCTATGGATGAGAAGTCCTGCACAGGAGCTGTGCTTTCATGTGTGTGAGAGCAGCCCCAGAGCCTAAATAGGGCTGAATATGAAAGAGATGGTAGGACCTGCTTTTGGTAGCCAGCAAAGAAAACATTTGGGTTTTTATCTACAGCAGAACTACAGGCTGGAACAATGGTAGTATTCCAAAGGACTGATCTGATAATGATGACATTACTAAAGGAATAAAAAGGAGGGCCACAGGTCAGGGTTCAGAAGTGTACGTGGCACAAGGTCCATAACTTAATGAATTGCATATTGCACCGTTATATTGCACTGGGGCAAACCTGTGATTCCTCCGGCTGTGCTCCAGGCCAACAAGACAATACAGGCAGAGCAGCGTAGGCACAGGTTTGGTCTGGAGCAGGCCTGTGTAATCCAGCCTGGAACTAGCTCAGCACACGGGCAATTAGCCTGGGTCTGCCTGCACTGACAGATGTGGGCATACCCTCAGCTGCTCGGAGCCAGATTTCCACCAGGAATATTTAAGGACCTAAAAATTCATATTCATATCCTATTTTTCCAAAGACTGGCAAAGATTTTGAGTTAAGTGTCCAGCTCTTCTTAGTTTCACAACTCAGCTAGCTCCAAGGACTACAGGCAGCGGGCTCCTACCGCTCTATTAAGCGTCTAGTCTATGTTACGATACAAGAAAGCAATCAGAGCATGTTCAGTCAAGGTCTCTCCGAGCTTCTCCACAGCTCTCAGGCTGTACCTAGTTTACCACATAAGAACAGGACAAATTCGCTGGTGGTAAAAAGGCTTCCTATAGATTTTGGCTGAATTTGGGAATCTAGGCAGATAGAGAGCAAAGTAAATACTTGCTAAAATTACAACACATTGATTTACTGCCTTCTGGGAAACAGTACAGCATTGCAATAATAACAAACTTTTTCGTGATTGTGTGTGCATATATATATAGGTGTATATATATACATGTATATATATATATGAAAGTAAGTGAAATATTCCAGATTGACAACACTGTAGAAGAAAAAAAAAATTGGCCCCATGGACAGTATAGGATTTTTCCTTTTCTTTGTTCACAAAATGCATTTTACCACGGGTGATAGAATTTTTGCATCATGAATATTTTATACCAGACTTTAGCCAAAGCCATGATATATCCCAGAAATTAACTTAGGGAAATCTGGTTCTCATTATTCTCTGATGTTCATTGATTTATTTGCTTTCTCAAACAAAGAATTTTAGTCCCCAAACTTGGTATCTACTTAGCTTATTCTTAACCCTTCCATGGGGGGATAATTTATTTCTTGGGAAAGTGTTGAATCACTCTTTTTTCATGCTATTCGACTAACTTCTTCTATTATTTGCATCAGCATAAATCAAAATATTTTCCATCCATGTAAGTAGAATTTGGGCCATCTCGTCTACTCTTATATTTGCATTTGAAAGACTTAATGTCCTAATGGGAAGAAGAGGGGAAAAAAAAAAAAAGAGAATCGTATTCATCTGAAATAGAATTTTATATATTCTTTAGATATCTAAACACTAAACTGCAACTCATTCTCTTCCCTCCTCCCATTTCAACCCCCCTCAGCATCTGCGTAACTCTAAAAGCATCTGAACTCATCAGGCACACCACATTTGGACCTGGATGTTCTCTAGGCACCTGCAGTTCTGCATTGTGTGCATGCCCAGATCTACCCAGGCCTTAATGGGATCCAGAAACTCAGCTGCGTGGTGCCAAAGTTCCCTAAAGGGCTTAATCCCATAAACATGCCTAAAGCCCAGTTCATATGTTCTAGTAGGACCAGGCCTCTCACAAGCTGTAATCATTTCTGCTACCTTTTAAAACAGCTTTCTGGAAAAGAAGGTGGTGTTCACTGGCTTTTGCAAAGTAGTCAGCTTAATAGTGGGTTTACTCATGAGGTATTTAAACCTGAGTACAATTCCTTTCACAGCTTGAGGGGGACTTAACCCCCAGCTCCTCACGCCCTACAGAGTTCTCTATCCATCATGTAATAGTATGTTATAAAATACAATCCTGCTTACTACTCCGTTTGAAGCTGTGCTGTTGTACCATAAAGACAGTAATGTTCCTGGGTCAAACAAGGAGCAACCGATGCCCTGAGATTATGCATGTAGCATACACAGTAAAAAAAAAAAACAAAACCAAAATAAACCCAAAGATTTGGAAGTCAGGTGCTTTCTTGTAAATACCTTCCAGTCCTTATTTGTGCAACAAAATGAGCTCAGGTGCAACAGGAAATAAGAAAACTACTGTATAACTCAACGGTAATAAAAATTATTTGTTATCCTTCAGTCCAAAAAGCGAGACTCAGATCTTACTCTCCAAATTCCTACCAATTTGCTTTTCTCTGGATGAACAGCTTCATCAACTTCACCTTTTTCTACCGTTCTTAGAAAAAATGATACCTACCTGTTCATAGGAGGCAGTCAGTCTCCAGATGGGGAGAAGCATCTTCCAGACAATGTGATTTAGGTGTTTAAGCAGAGGAAGCTTAGGCAGTGTCATGAATCAAGAAACAGCCTGCTGAAGATCACAGCTGAAGTAGGAGATGTAGTTGCCATGCAATGACTCGTTCAACCCTTCTGGTAGGGTTCACTGCAATAACTAACACAATGCAGCAAAGGGCTGCCTTTTGGTATGCTGAGCATGCACAGCTTCTCCCAGCTTCCCTAAAAACAAGAATGAAAGAAGGCCATAAAACGGCAGGATCTGATTTTCTTTAGGTTCAGCGAGTCTTGAGGCATTTAAATTCAATATAAGAGTTTTAAAACCAGATAGATTTAAAAAGCCCCTTCGAATGGGAATTTTGCAGGATTCTGTCTAACTCAGAGGCCTGGTATTAAGACCAAGACTTCTTACCTCATGGCCATGATTTTAAATCAAATAAAGAACTACACTGATAGAAACTAGCATTTGGTAGGCATTCAGTAGCTTGTGTGAAACTATGCCAGGCAATGATGCCCATTAATTACAGTAGTTAACAGCACTTAACCATGTCAACATTGTGTTTCATCTTACAAACATGATTACACATTCCATCACTGGCCCATTAATATCTTAGTTTTACATCTTGTCCTGGGTAAACTGATCCTTGTTAGAAGAAAGGGATCAGTCTCCCATTAGGTGATAGGACAAGAGGAAATGGCCTCAAGTTGTGCCAGGGGATGTTTAGATCGGATATTAGGAAAAATTTCTTCACTGAAAGGGTTGTCAAACACTGGAACAGGTTGCCCAGGGAAGTGGTTGAGGCACCATCCCTGGAGGTATTTAAAAGATGGGTAGATGTGGTGCTGAGGGACATGGTTTAGTGGTGGACTTGTCAGTGTTAGGTTAATGGTCAGACTTGATGATCTTAAAGGTCTCTTTCAACCAAAATGATTCTACGATTCTACGAATCTATGATTCTAAGAAAGCCTTAAAGTAGGACCATTTGTGGTCACACATGAGCTCCTCTGTCTCCAGGTGCCTGGCAAAAGGCAGCTGAACTGAACTTCGGTCTATCTGTCCCCACCTCTGCAGGCAGACCTCTCACACTGCAGCTCTCTCCAGCCTTCTGGTTTGTGCCATACAATCCCTCTTTTTAGCAAATTGCATTATGAGCATCACTAACATTAAAGAGGAGATTATGTTGTGTATTTTTAAAATCGTGTTCCTTTCTGGAGAAAATGCTTCATAAAATTCACATGATTTTAAGTAAGACAATGCCTTAGATTGTTACCCCATTTTAAAATACTTTGACTCTTTTATGTTTAGAATTTCCTTCATTCTTATAATTTATCCTGCTGTATTTTGAATAGAAAATGACCATAAGAGATGTTAAAAGATTTTTAGTGATGGTATCTGGTCAAAGCATGTCAAAGCATCCAGGTTCCCACTAAATATTTTTCACAACTGACCCAGCTAGAGGACACCTGTGCGCTGGGAGACCCACGAGTGTCTAAAATGGTTTAGCTGTGTCCCTTTCTCCTATGTTATGTCCCCACCAAACCAGTATCACTTAACTATAGTTAGGTTAATCAGGTAGATGGAGGCAAATAGGTGGCCCTGTCTGTAACAGCAAAACTTTGTGGCGTTCGGGTATTTGTTGTTTTACCATACGGACTAAAAATGGTGCGTCACTATTTGTAAGTCATCCTTCGTGTGAAACATTTGAAATACTTTTAGTCTTACTGAAAATATCCTGACTTTGTAGCTTCTTTTATTTTGTGAATTTTTCAAAAAAGCTAAAAGTTCAAACATTCATCATTTACTTTTTACACTTGTTTGTGAAAAACCCTTACACGAACGTGAAGAAATGAGTCCTCTGAAACCAGCAGAGACACTGCTCCTAAAAAAAATCGGATTGCTTAGTTTTGTACTGAGAGAAAGTTGCTGTGAAACTTCTTTTATTTGAAATTAAATTCCAAAAAATAATAGAAATAAAGGGATACCTAATTTCCTCCACACAAGGCTGAAAATTCACTCTATAATGCACTGCTGAGTGAACAAATAAATAGCAAACTCGCTGTTCCCTGCAGCACGTTAGCTACCTGCTTATTGTTGAAGTGGCTTGTGTCACTAAAATTTTTCTAAATTCCTGAAAATAAAGTTTTACCAGTAACACAAAAAGCCCCCAGTATTAGTGTTATACTTGTAGGCTGACTGCCAATCTTTTAAAAGGCTATTGGATATATAGCACAATGAACATGAGGGATTATTAAAAATAAACTCACATCTTGGTGCTTAAACATTTTCTCTCTCTTTTCCTTAAGAAGTGATCGCTACAGCATATTTTTGGGGGAAAGAAAAGCATAAGCAAGGGCAGCAGAACTAGATGAAATTTTTATGTGAAAGAATCCATTAAAAATGCTCTTTGGCTGTCTGTTTGTGCCCTTGAGTCTCATGAGTACAGTTGGCAAGAACAGAAAATCACTTATGGACTCAAAAAATGATATAGTACATTTCCTACCCTTTTAAATCCTTTAATGTGTCCCCAGCATCCCATGTAATTTAGGGAGGAACATCAGAAAGTTTGGATGCTTTTCTGAACCTTGTTCAAAGAATTCCAAATACTTTGGGTTGTAAAAATGGGATGGAAATTCTATAAGAAAAGCCTTTCTTTCAGGTTTTCATACCTTTTGCATGGAATTAATATAGATCTCTGCAGAAAAGAAAGAGCATGGAACAATTGCAGAGGTTAATCATATCTTTCCAATTTCAGTAATTTGATGATCTGCATTTCAGCTGATTCTTAGGCAGTAGGAGCTATTCCTTTTTGGGACAATGGTAAGGCCTGGTGAACAGGCTTAACTAATTTATTTAATTTCACTGGGATGTACTTTAGGGATTAATAAGGAACAGCAATTGATGCCTTGCCACATGCTCTCTGGACTGTGATTTCTTTGCTCTTCTTAGCTGTTTCACAGCCTTTCTCAAGCCCAGAAAACAATCATAAATCAAACTAAATATTTATATAGCTTTTTGACATTTTTCATGCCTGAGTGAAAAAGACGATGGGTAAGCTGGTCATAAAAATTCCGAGGAAAAATATTTTATGGAAATTTGCCATTTTGTCAAAATACAAATGCTTTACAGAGGCTCTTTGATGCAGTTGATGCTACAGTGGATGTAAAGAGGATCTACCATGCTTGCACTGAGGGGATGAACAGACTGTTCAGAAAACGTCCCATGAACAGAGCCATGAAATCCATCCGTGGAAATGCTCCAGATTTTTCCTAGTGGAACAGAAAGCAGAATTTGGTCTCAGATTTCTGCTTCAAGAATGCTGAAATCTAAAACACATCTAGGAGACCATTTTAGGTTGAAGTAAGTAACTTCAGTAACATGGACAATTAGTGAATGAATGTACAGGGCAAGATCACTGTTACCTAACCTAAACGACCAGAATAGGCAACCAGGCTCCAGAAGCTAATAATGGAGAGTGTTAATTGTCTCCCAAGACAACTTTTTGAGTTAAACACAAATAACAGTTCAAACAGAACAATGACCCCAAATCTAGCGAGTAGGAAAGGTTGGGCCCGTCGTTTGTCTGAGGTCTTCCTTTTCCTTCCTCACAAGGAAATATTTGCCTGTGGCACAAATCCATTCATCCAAGATGCAAAATACAATGGGAGCACTACATACTTAATTTGATTTTAGAGAAAAATTTTGAACCATAATCTTCTGCTTCCTTAGTTCCCTAACTGTGAGATTTACGGGACAAACTGAAAAGCACAAGCTTCCCTTTTCAGTAGGAGCTGTGACGAAGTGCTGTCCGTGAGCTGGAGGAAACACAGTGCCATTTTCCATGGTCATGAATTTTTGTGTTCTGTATTCTAAGATACAAACACCATGGCTATTTTGATAAATTAAGGTGGATTTGGGGATTGGTTGTGAGCACTCAAGTTTTGTCACCTAAGCTGCTAAACTGATAGCATGGATGTAAACACAGTTTTGGCTTGGGCCCAGTTCGCATTTTCCAAAATGTTTTCCCAAAACAGTTCAGGATTTAGCACATGCCCACCCTGTTCTGGGGAGACCATACTATGGATGTGGCCAGATCATTCCAGTTGGCCACAAGGCCAGAGAATGGGTCCTTCTACTCCAGTTTACAGGCACCAGACAGTCCAAAGAGCAGAGCAAGTAATCCAGGTCTGTCTTGCTGCTGCTGGTTGCCCTGAAGACAGTTATTCAGGCTGTCTGCTGCCCAACTCTTGTCAACTAGCTACAATCTCACTGGCAGGACAATGTCGCAGGAGCTAGGGAATGGCTGTAACACTACTTCTGCTCTTTTTCTATATGGGACTGGTGTACCTAGCTAAGCCACAGGCTGATCGGTCAATACTGGAATTCAAATGACTAAAGTGTTTTGTCTACTTTTAAGTGAAAGCAGTGTGGACCATCTATGGAACTTTGGTCCTCTTCAGTCCGTGATATCTGCACTATGGATCTGCACAATCAAGATATCCAGTGCAAAAAGGAAATCAGGTTTGCAGTGCCATGAGCTACTATTTAGCATAACAGCCAAGAGGACCAGAACAGTCTCATGATGTCCTCCATTTAAAAAAAGTATAAAATGGAATGTGCCTGCACTTAAACATAGGATCACAGTATCACAGAATCACAGTGTCAGAGAATGGTTGAGGCTGGAAGGGACCTCTGGAGGTAATCTAGTGCAACCCCTCTGCCCAAACATGTCCAGATGGCTTTTGAATACTCCAAGGAGGAAGACTCCACTACTTCTCTGGACAACCTGTGCCAGTGCTTGGCCATTCTCATAGTGAAAAAATATTTGCTGATGTTCAGGGAGAACCTCCTGTGTTTCAGTTTGTGCCACTGAAAATACCCTGGCTCCCTCCTCTTCACACCCTCTTTTCAGCTATTTATATACATTGATAAGATCCCCTCCCCCTGAGCCTTCTCTTCTCTAGGGTGAACAGTCCCAGTCTCTCAAGCCTTTCTTCATTTCAGAGGTGGTCCAATTCCTTAATCATGTTAGTGGCCCTTTGCTGGACTTTCTCCAGTATGTACATGTCTCTCTTGTAAGGGGGAGCCCAGAAGTGGACACAGTAAAATGAATCAAACGCAAGAACAGTGTTAAAAGATAAGGTAAGGTTTGAAGTCAAGTACACAAAATATAGAAAATGGTGAAAGTCTTGTTCTGCTTAGGCAACGTAAATTCAGCCTGCACGCCTGTGTGCATTACTGTAAGGGCTTGAATTAAATGTTCGCCTGCTACTTCCACAATGAAAAAAAACCAAAAAAACCACCTTGTTATCCTCATCCTATCCTATTACATATCAGAAACTGATGTGAAAATCAACATAAACAGCCTCTGTGTTTTTTATGATAGGTAAAAAATTCAAGTATGCAAGTGATGAACTTCTGCTAGTTCTATGTAGGGGATATTCAGATTTCATGTATTGAAACTTGTGGAGGAACTTGATCTAATTTTAGCAGCCAACTTACAGATGAATGCCTCCTGAAGCATATTTCCTCTAATTAATGCCTAAAATGCCTATAAAGTGAACGGATGAAGGGAGGTGTCCGGAGTCAGAAAGGAGGAGTTCTTCTTAGCCTGTCTTTAGGCGCTCGGAATTCCTTTATGCTTTCACCCTTACCTGCTTTCTGTTATTTAGGACAAATTTAGATGACTCAAACACTTTTGGAATGACAGATTCAGATACACGAGGGGAGTATATTTGACTTAGACTGCCTGGGTTTTATCCATAACTCAGCTTTCCAAAGATGTTGGCTTAAAATTCAGTGAATCTATTGTTCGGGGGATAGGGAGGCTTATTATTTCCTAAAGTCAACAGCCTCCAAGTTGTCTCAAATTGGCCATAAGTCTAGGAAGAAATTAATCAGGACTCCAAAATATAACTCAAAGTAGCTAGCTTAGTTAAATTGTATTATGTCTTTGAATATCACATTCTGTGATTCTGTGAATATCTCAAACAGGCCATATAGTTAGAAACAGAGGTCGAGGTTGTTGTAGTGTGAATCTTTACATTTTTAGAAAGTTAAATGCTCCACAGACACTTTGTCTTTCATTCTTAGGACTTCAAAGATACCTTTATCTCTGTTAGAGTGTTACATGCATGCATGTTATCAGCATGCTGCTGATTTTTATATAATTTTATTACAGGGGTGTAATTATATATAGTCATATGTATATATGCGTATACACAAACACACACATAGGTATACATGGTCACAGAAACATATGTGTATACATATGCATACACATATGTGTGCTTGTGTATGGCCATATGTGTATATGAACATATATATATAAATAACTTTACAAATAGCTGTTTTATTCAAGTTTGTTGATAGCTTGAGTTAATGAATGGTTAGAATTTTGGCAAGTTCTGCTGGAGTTTGGATCCAGTGCTCATAAAACTTAGCAAAATCCTGGAATCTCATCTAAAAATGGACCTTTTGTGGTATGTCTCATATTATTGTTACATATGATCCATAAGGTCTGCTGAAAAAATCATAAAAAAAACTGGAAAGCAGAATTATTAATGAAAATCAGGTTCTATTTAAAGCTGGTGGTTTGGCATTATTGAAAAACTATGTGATTTCAGACTGTAACAATTTTCACTTACCCATTTCGTGACAATTTCTTTTAATTATATTTAGTCAGAAGCAATTCCCATTTTTATTTTCTGTCAATTTCTTTCTTTTTTTTAAAGCAATGATGTAGTCTGTTGGAATGAGTAGTGGACAGAGTAACATTTGTCTAAGTAGTTTGTTGAGTGCTTTTCTGTGCTGTGGCGTTCAATGTTTCAGAAAATTCTCTGAGCAATACCATGTATAAGTAACTTGTTCTCCTGTACTCTCTATATTTAGTAAAGAAGCTTGTTTGGAACCCCACTGTGCCCATGTGGTTTCTATATATAATTTGGTTGTATAATGAGAGAAAAAGACAAAGCAACCCATAACATGCCCGATATTGTACAGGACACAAATGAAGATGGTCTCTGCTGCCAATGCTTTACTGTCCAACATCTCCAATTTGAACATTACTCTGTTGGATGGACACCCACATCCATATGGAGCTCTACAGCAGCCAATGGACTCCTTCATATACACTGGTCTCTTCATATGCAGTTCATTATGGGGCTGTGGCCCAAAAGACATACATGAGAAAGAAAACAGAGAAGAAGAGAGGAGGGAATATACACATTTCAGTTGGCATATTCAAAGATAGCTCAAAGGCATGTGATTTCCATTAAAACTCAATTGAATGTCACTTACAGAAGGCCATTTTGGCAGGTGACATACAAAAGGAACATCCCACCTGAAAGAGTTGTTGGTAACATTCTTTACTGTTCCTGTAAGGATCATCTGTGCATTCTGACCAATGCAATTTGCAAAGAAATACCTTAAAAAAAGGAATAAATGTAACTGTTTGAAGGCTTTCTATAGAGGACTGGATTATAAATAAACTTGTAGCTGTATTTTCAAATTATTTCCAAATGCAGTTACATCTTAGCTTGGGTAATGCCAATAATCCTAAATATTTTAGACTGCTCTACACCTTCAATGTGCAGCATAAAATGAACTAAGTAATATGATAACATTTGTACTTTACGTACAGTCCAAGTTACAGCCATGGAAACAGTTTCAGCAGGGGACAACAGAAAAGATTTTAACACACATGAATAAAATCAGTGGCTAAGAAACATGTGGGTGGAGTGGGAAATACACTTCAACTGATACTTCAGCTTCTGCACAGTAAAGAAAATAAAATAACCTCCTAGGATGGAATTCCACTTATAGGGATTGTGGTGCCAGGGACGAGACATGGAGGAAACTGCCTCTGTGAGAACTAAGTAGCAGTAATTTCCTTATCTATTCCCAAATCTTCCATTTACAGAGATTATTGTTAGAAGTACAGTTAATCTGCCTGAATCGTAACCAGGTATTATTAATATTATTTCTTTTTCTGGGCTCTTCTCAGGCTGATAGCAGCTGTTACTATAGTGTGGGATTTGGAGTGGACAGCCAACTTAACATGAATGTTCATCTCTCCTGCATCTAATACAATCCTTGACATAAATTTAAAAAAAAAAGAAGTTGGGGGGAGGGGAATGGGATGAGGGACACAGACACAGGATGACAGGGTAGAAAGAAATGTAAAATGAGATACTCTGTGTAAAAAAAGTGATGTTTCTCCAGCTCATGATATCTTCAAAATAAGACGGGATACTTAAGTAAAAACCAAAATATTCTGTTAAAAAGGAAGCCTATAGTTTGTGGAATGTGATTGCTTATGTTTTACGGTAGTTCAAGCCAGATAATAATAGTGTCCTTCCTGCCCTTAAACCCTTTGATCGAACAGGTCTCCTATCTTACTGATAGAAAGAATTGATCCCTCTTTATTCAAGGATGATTTTGTGTTGCCAGTGCACACCAGTATAGCTGGTAATTTCTTTTTAAAGATTCATTCTTACCTCCTATTCCATAATATAGCTGAAGGAAAAAACAAATAACAAATGTCCAAAATTGCCAATTCCTGAGAAACATTAGTATCAAGGGGAAAAATGCAAAAATATAGATTGCATTCATAAAATAAAAATACAGACATTTAAATTGAAATGTCCTTTTAAAAAAGATTTTAATATTGTACCAATTTTGCATTTCTTCAGGCTGTCCCAGTAGTAAGTTCCAATAATGGGGGAAAGTGGAAAGTAAAACCCAACTCAATGGCTAATCAATGCCCCATCTTTTACCATCCTTGCTGAATTACATTTTAAAGCACGGGAGTACAGAGATGTTAGATGTGACTTGCCCATGGTAACACAGCAAGTACCAGAAAATCACGTGAAGGTTCTGATTCACCTCTGGTCTGACAGGAGCTGCTGTTGGAGATTGCTTCCTTTGGAGTAAGCGTGTGCAGCTCATGGCATATTTCAGTTCGTCAGGGTAGCTTGCTTTGCACTCGGAGTGATACATCCTTAGAAGTGCATTTGCTCTGCTGTGCAAACATGGATATGCATGAAATAGAAAAAAAAAAAAAAAGAAAAAAAGGAAAGAAAAAAATTAAACATCGTTTAGTGGTTGCAAGCTATTTCCAGTTTGCAACCACTGGAAGGGTTGCCTGGAGAAAACTTTTCCCTCTGTTATTACAGAATAATAGCTTGTGGATGCTGAAAAGCAAACACAACTTGTGGTTTTCTTTTAAGTTACACTGCAGGGCTATCTCCCGCTTAGCATTTTAGCATCATGTTGTTTGGGAAAGGTCACATTTTTACTTTCAAGACAGCATTTGTCTTCAGTCCCCTCTTCTAATCTGCAAATAGTTACCCAATACTTTTGGGCAGGAAGCCAAGTACTTGGTTACAAAAGCTGCTTCAAGTGTCATTTTCCTAATCATCGAGGTCTGTATTGTGTTAAATAAATGCAGGTAACCTTCATCAAGTGATGCTTTTGCATTTACTGAAAGCTGAAGATATCAGCCACAGTATGTGCAGGTATATGGCAGCCATTGGTGTTTACATTTTCAGGCTACATATTCCTATTTAGGTGGCTATGAGTTAAAAAGTTATCTAGAACTTGCTGACACTATGTTGGGATCTTTAAGCAGCTCAAACTATCTTCAGCTACAGCAGTCTGGAGTCTATTCCTTCAACTAGGGCCAAATTATGCTATTTCATTTACATCAAGCAGCGTGTTTCATTCAGTATCTTTACTGGTAAGATTACACACCCCGAAAACAAGATTCCATTTGATGTCAAGGTTGCAGAGTTAACTATGATTCAATCAGCAAGTAATCTGTGTTGCAATGAAGCTATTGTGTTTTTACGCTGGTGTGATGGATAACAACACCTTGACTACTCTGTTTAGGTCCATTCATCCATGAGCCCATATATTTCCTGGATTGGCTCCTAGACAAAAATAATGGAAATGGATGTCTCAGTTCCTACTTTTAGATGTTTTCACTGTTCTTTCTCTGCTGCCCCTAAAAATGAGATTAATTTTTCCACAGAGGAGTTGAGGACAGTTGCTGAATACTGCAATGAGAAATCTCTACATGAAGAGCAGGAATTGTATTCTTGGGTAGCAAAACCTTCTATGAAAGAATTAAAGAAAATAAAACCTTGTTTCTTCTAGTCAGTATTACCAGTTGCTAGCAATTCAATCAAAATTAAGTATTATTTATGCTCTCTGTGGGGAGACCTGGGGTCTTTTATTTCTGTTTTTTTAATGTGAATATGAATGATCAATCAATACAGAAGTGCTCTATGAGGGATTAAATCAGATCTTGAACACAGTACACAAAGATTTATCTTACTATAGGCTATATCTTTCCAAGTAAATGGTCACAGAAGACCTAAACTGGTCTTTGAGAGCTCAATACTGAACCAAGCAGAGGAGAAGACAGCAATTACAGTTTCCAGGCTGTTTCCGAGAACAACAAGGCAATGGGTCTGTCAACTTTGCCCTGAAAGACGCAAGCAAACTCTGCTACAAAGCCACGTCCCACCCAGGTATAGTCAACCATCGAGACAGATGGCTTGGAAGGCTGTAGGGGCCCAGGTATGTGCTGCTTTATCACAGCCATGACATTCCCCATCAACACGGCGAACAGACAGAGCTCACTCACATCTGCTCAGGTGTCAGTAGAAATATCTTTTGTTTGGCTGCAGAAGACCATTTGAACACATCCACTGCTGACGTTGACTGTTAGTATTACATACATACTAGCATACATGCTGGGATTAAAACAAAAGAATAATAATTTAGCATTAGCTGTTTTTTATACCAATGGGAGAATTATCAGCTTTGATTGAAACTGAGCGTGGTCAAGACTGCAAATCTTATCCCATCATGAAAGAGTTTCTTTTCTGTGTTGAAAAATAAAAGCTATCTTTCCTCCTATTTGCTCTCCCAGCTGCTCTGAGGAGTGTTAACGAAATGCTGATTTTCCAAAAGTGTTGTTTTTTCTACTGAACAAATTAACAACTAGAAGAAAGATTAAGAAGGAAACCTATAATGGAATAACTGAAAGATCGCAACTTTAAGCTTTTTTCACCCAGAACAGGAAGATCTGAATATTATGCATACCAGCATCAATTTTGGCAACTGTTTTAGTAAAGAAAAAAAACAACCTAGCAACAAAAGTTGACCTGTTATTTTGATGTTTTCTAAAATAAAGTATTCAATATTTCAGTTCAAAATTATGCTTAATTTTGAAATCCTGTGGGGTTATTAATAAGAAAAACTCTCAAGAACAACACTGTACATTTTGAAACAGGCTGTTTGATCTGAATTTTAATCCTTCTCATCCCTCTGTTTTTTTTTAATATTGTTTTTTAAATAGCCACCAAACAAATCAACATGTTCCCCTAGCTCTAGGGAAAGAATTCACTCCAGAAATGACAGCTTCACAGGATCTCTGTGTGACACCTCGGTTAGCTGTGCAAGTCAGCTGCTTGAGAGACCTCCCAGGTGCAAAACATCATGGCAGTGGTCAGCGTGCTGTAAAACTCCTGCTCTGTTACAGGAAAATCTCTTCACCTTCTCAGCTGCAGAGGACTGAACTCTGCACCCTTCCAGCAACAAAGGCTGACCGCATACTGGTCTACACCAGCAAGAGCATGGCTAGTAGATCAAAGGAAATGATTCTTTCCTTTGATTCAGCATTCATGAGGCTACAGCTGGAACGCTGTATCCAGTTTGGGTCCCCAAAACAAAAAAGGCATTGGCATACAGGAGAAAGGTCAGTGGAGAACCTCCAGGTTCTCCATAACACGACACATGAGGAAAGGCTGAGGGAGCTGGGTTTGCTTAACCTGGAGAAAAGGAGGCTAAAGAGGAATGTAATTGTTCTTTCCAAATATCAGGCAGATGTAGAGGAGATGGATTTACACACTTTTGACAGGTGCACATTGAAAGGAAAACAGGCAATGGACACTAAGTTGCAAAAATGGACATTCTGGCTTGATATAAAAGAAAAACATCATAACCATGGAAAACAAACATAGAAACAGATTTCATAAAGCTGCTGTGTAATCTTCGTCCTTGGAGATACTCAGAACTCAAGAAGACAAGGCCCTATATTTAAAGCAACCTGACCTAATTTGGACTCTAGCCCTCCTTTAGCAGGTGTTCAGACTCCCAAGATTCTTTCCAACCTAAATTATTCTACATTACTACAGTTCAAGAGATATTTTTTTATTTTGGCTTCGAAGTTACAGCTTGCACACAGCCCGTTGATCCTTCCTTCATGAAGCTGCTTGAATGTAGGGAGCTGTGGAAGATTATGAAGAGGATTCCTAATAAAACTTACTTTCTTGTAAAGTCTTGCCTGAGACGTGAAAGAATGGGAGAGTCATGGCAAGAGGTTGGATCACTGCTAATAGGAAACTGTTCTACGTAGCTGGGATACATTACCTGACAGGTCTGCTAGGGTGAGGATTGAGAAGGAATACAAAATTTTTCCAGTATTTGATACAGTTCTGAGTTTTAAAAGGATCTGGATGGGAGCTGAGAGCTAGTTGTTTATTCTGGATTAGTGTCTTGACTAGTCTTTAGATGACATAGATCAAAAATGTGTATGATAACTTATGGAAGACAGTGAAAAGAACAAGACCCTCCAAGTCATTAGACAAGAAGAGTGAATGCATGTCAAAATAATGGAGGTCCACAAATAGCTAGAGAATGGCAGTTCTCAGGGAATTTTAGGACATTTAGCCTCAAGTACGCTTTTATGAATTAGACTTTCTCAAAGTAGAGACACTGTCTAAGGAGCACCTGGAATAGGCTGGGTATAAACATAGAATGAAATTGAAAATAATTAAGTGACAATATGGAATGGCAAGGAGGGCTGGGGAGAAAGAGTGTTTTGATTTGGGAAGGAAAAAGATGACTACATGCACTAATAATAAAAGTCAGACGATACAATTTCTTGAGTGACTGCACCAGCCCCAGCTGGAACAATTTGGGTCTGGGATGACTAGCCCTATCCCAGGGGATTCCTGAGCCAAGGAACCTAAAAGAAAAGATAAGAGTAAGATGGAAGGAGCAAGATTTTCATAGAAGGGGCGGATATAGAAACTATTCTTGGAGTAAGCAATCATGACATGACTAAACTGATTTTAGAACTACAAAACAGAATTAAAGTAAGGTTCTAAGAGACAAATTAAGAAAGTAAGGGATCAAGTCAACAAAAATTACTACACTGAGGAGATTAATAATAAAATAATAAAAAACTTTATCTGAAATTGCTTTCCAGGTAAGAGAGGAGATTAATAAGGAAGAGTTACAGAGATGGGAAGAAATATTATCACTTCAGAATGGTAAGGTCGCATTTAAAGAATATGATTTTGATTACTGATGTAAAAATAATTTAAATGGTAATAGAGACAGGTAAGTTTTGCCAGGTGCTTAATATAATGAAGTGCTTACTTTATGAAAACAGGTTAAAAAAAATCTTAGTTTGTTTTGATTCATAAAACAACTACTTTATACAACTGTTTGTAATAAAGATATCTGGATCATAACGTGAAAGACAAATAATTGTCATCTAATTTAAAAACTGATATTGGTATAGGAACAAATGAGTGTAAAATGCTTATGAAAGAACTTTGAGTAGAAATTTGAAGACTTATGAATATTTGCATTGTGATTTTAAAGGACAGCCTTCTAAAGAACGTAGATAGGGTTAAGGAACCTGAATTGTTTCAAGATGAAAGCTGAAACCTCAGATAAAGAAAGGATTGCACAACAAACTAGTGTGTTGCTATAACTAGAAATCGAAAGTGATGCAATAAGGATCCTTTTTCTTAGAAAAAAAAGGTACTCCTTTTTTTTTTTTTATATCCCTAAAGAACACCCTAAAGGAATCTTGGTCACCACTTGCTGAGGCTTGGTTTTCCACTGTATTTGTTTCATGTTAAACCTGTGCCTTAAAATTTCTTCTGATCCCTGCTGAGGCTAGGAAGGGTTTTTTTTATTTTCTTTCACTGCTTTAGTCATGACTTGACAGCATTGGGAAGTGGAATAATGTTTTCTTTCCACCAGCCCTTTGGAGATAGACTTAAAATGGATCTGCAACATTGGAAAGAATGTGCTGGTGTATCCAGAGGTACTGCAAAATCTGTCACGTGTTTGACTAGCGCAGCTTAGCCTTGCAGCTGCTGGTTTTGGAGTCAGAAAGGAACCTTCTCCCAAATCACACCAACTAAGGTCAGTGAGGACTGCCTGCAGTCTTCTGTGGCACAGGACATGCTTCATTCTTCAGGGTCACATTCTCCTCTAAAATTTCATGCTGTTACTCTTGATAATAGCCTTTGGTTTCCTGGATCTTTTGGAGATGCTTAGTACTGTTTTTTTCAGTGTGTTTTAGGAAGCTAGGGAATATTTTGCAGCTTTCAATGAGCAGGTGGGATGGCATCAATGCTCTTTAGAGATTCATAAACTTAGATTTACACTCTTCAAGCCTAATCATAGACACCTTCATGACCTATCTGCCTTTGAAGTTTATTCAGCTGATTTCTCCTACAGGCACTGGCGTGAAATGGACATTTCCAGGGGGAGTTTCGATTTATGAGAATTTGTAATTTTTTCCTTCTGACTAAGTCTGTTTCTCTCCTTGAACTACGAAAAACACAGAAACACAAGACACAAAAGTAGGAAAAAAAGATTTTTGAGGTAACACTTAAGGTTACATCTGTGAAAAGTGTACATGGAGAAATCGGAGCTACTATACCTGCTGCATGATGCCTTGCACTTGTGGGGGGCTGAATACAGAGATCCATACGGTCTCTTTCAGATGTATATTTTTCTGTGGTGGCAGAACAGCAATAACAACTCTTATTGAATGGTCAGCAAAAATATTCTTCCTACATCACAAAGAGACCAGATATCCAAGTTGCCCATTTAAAAGCCGTAAGAGAGCCAGTGAACAAAGAACTCATACAAATTCTAAATTTTGTCTGAAATTGTCAGAGAAGCTAAATTATGTTTTAAATGGTGGCTATAAAACTGCAAAACATATTCTCAAAAGAAATACCTTGAAAATATAAAAATATTTAAAATTAACCTTCTTATGAAGTATGTTAGTGAAATAATTCACTCATTGCAATATTTAAATACTCGGCAACCCCACATGAAGTGCTCAGTACCAAATTATGTACAGATATCTGTATAATACTGTGATGTCTCAGACTGAGTCCTTTCCAAAGCATTTACTTAAAATAAAAGCAGAGATGAAGCCAATGAGTTTACAGTTGACATGGGAGACGTGTCTGTACCCTAACACCAAAACATTATGGACTAGATTTGAAAGTGTATGCATATGCAATTGCGTGCATACATTTGAGCATGCCTAATATGGCCACAAATATTTCACATATGCAGGCAAATCACATTTCTAAAAACATACATCCCTAGTTATCTAGAAAAATGCTCTGTTGCCCTCAGGGACCAAGACTTAGCTTCAGTTAAGTTTCACCAACAGCTAGTTGAGAAGTCAGAGCAATACGTGAGACTTAGAAGGAAGAGGATGCTCTTCTCTTGCCAGGCCCTCGTAGTAGCAATGATTGTTCAAATGGAGAGTTTTCTATTTCCTTCTCTGCTTCCATTATCTATTTTTGCTTGTGTGTTCATTATGAACACTGTCTTATCAGTCCTTCACTGTGGAAGAGCTCTAGCTTTCTGTCTCCCTTGTTGTTAGTCAAGTAACTATCCGTTGCTTAACATGTATGTATCATGTACAAATAAATTCAGTAAGTATGTGGTGTAACTCTCCTTGTCTGGGCCACTTTCTTCAGGCATCTCCTACTATATGCAAAAATGCTGTGCAAGCAAGACATACTCAGCTAAAGAGCGTACAGAAGTTATTCATTGGCTAACACACACAATAGGAGGAGGGTTAAGCTTCTCGAATTGACCATTTACGTGCGTTAGCAAGTCCTATTTCAGTGTATACATTATAACTTCAAAAGCCAATTCTGCATGATCATGAATGGGGAAAGGAAAAACTTCACGCACTGGTTTTAAGGCACTTTTATTTTCCAAAAATCACCTTTTAATGCTGTCTCTGTGCCACAAAGAACTGTCTTCCAGAGAAACGCCTTTCAAGCAGCCCATATATGCATGAATATGACAGTGTCTTTGTAGCTAACCGATCTCCGCTGTTATTTTTCCCAGTAAAGAACGGCAAGACATCCAGGATCCTGATTGGTTGGCATGAATTTTGTTTGCTATAATAAAATACAACAAGGGCTGTCAAGACTTATTGCTTCAAACGAAGAGCTGTGTACAGCATGGTTCCCCGTAGCAGCCTGCATATGGAACCCTTTAAACATTCTTAAGAGACCCATTGGGGCTTCTAATTATTGTGAAACATCTCCTGGCAGAACCATTCCTACCCTTCCAAGAATGCGTTGTAAAAATAATTAGATGATGAGATTTAGATCGAAACCGCTAACTAGTGATTTAAGAGTTTTGCGCGTACCATATAGAAAACTAAGGAAATGAAACGCTGAAATTCACTTCACATGAAAGGAAAACAATCCTTTGTGGTTCACATTTTGGGGGGAAGACAGAGAACGAACTCCTCTTTTTCCTTCTTCCTTCCCCCTCCCCAAGTTTAATACTTTGTTTCCTGTGGTTACATGAGGGGGTGGAGATGTTTCTTCATTTTCTAAACATTAAACCACTTGAGAATCTCTCTCCATTTCTGGGGAGTCTGCTATTAGAGAACAACTTGAGGAGCTTGCTTTAATCAAGCTTAAAAGCTATGAAGAATAGAATCACATTTTATGGCTTTAGAGGCTAAACCAACATGTAGTCAATTAGGTGACATCACTTCTACAAAAAAAGCAGAACATCTTTGTTTAATCAAAACAAACAAACAAGATTAGAAGTTTAAGTGCTGTGATTTAGGAAAGATCCACATTTTGAATTAAATCCTGGAGGACTACGGACGTGGCAGTGATAAAATTTAATCACATGGAATCTGAGGGTCAGCTTAACAGTTGTGTTAGTTTAAACGTGAAGATGAGTATTTTTCCATTTTGCCAAGGAAAATGAATTCTTAGTATATGCAGGTGTCGTGGGTTTGTTTGGTCCTTTTCCTTGTTTGTTATTTTCTTAATTAAGTCTTCAAATTGAGCTTTTCAACACCTAGATCCATAAAATGAATTTAAACAGAGCTGAGGGACCTATTTACATACTGTATTTTGTATTAGCTATTTGCCACGATGCAGGAGGGGACACATCCTGCTAAATGTTATGGTAAATGCAGGGCCGTCCCTAAAGAGATTACAATACTGACAAGTCAAAGAATAGGAGTGTCACCACACTGCCATCATTCCTGTCATTGAGTTTCACAATTTACGTGCAATCCCTGAGCCATATCTCTGTGGGTATTTCTATCTGGGCTCTATCTCAAATGTATTCTTTCACTATAATGTTTCTAAAATATCACCTTTCCCACCAACCCCTGGGGCTGCTACTCAAGGAAGCTCTCACTACATCGTTGTGCATGGAATACTGCTGCGCCCTTCTTCCACGTCCTTGACAAATAAAGTACTGCTAAACAGCTTGTTCCTATAGGCCGTCACCCTACCAACACTGCTTTCTTGTTTCAGCCCTCCTCCTCCTCCTCCCTCATATCACAGGACAGCCATGGATGGACCTTCACCAGCAAGGTAGTTCCCAGCTGGTCTGCATGTGCCCTTCTCCTCCTGTGGGCTCCCTAAGCACCTTTGTTCTTTTGTGTCCTGCCTCTCAGCTTTTGAAGGAGATCCCTGTGGGCATCAAATTACTAAGGGTTTTTTGTCCCCTTTTTAAGACACTTTTCTAGTGTGATGGATACAGAAAACACTGACATGCTGCTGGCGTGTTAAGGCCATTGCTTATCATGCTCAGAGATACGATGTCAGTCATTTCTTATTGTCCTCAGCTGTCAGTCTGTGTCCATCCCAGTTCCCTAGCTGTGGACTCTCAGCTTTCTCCAGCAGGAATTGTCCTCTGTTCTCTTTTACAGCACCTGGCACAAAGGGCTCTGGCTCCTAGATATACAGCAATACAAATAATCATAAATGAAAATAAATGAGTTGAGAAATTGCCTGCAGTCACACAGCAGGGCAGTGGCTGATGTAAGATTAGAAATTTTGGGACAGATGGTTGGAAAACATGAGCCTTAGTCATGTTTTTCTAATTGAAAAATCATATTTGGGATGAAAATTTAAGCTGTAGCAGTAAAACTCAGGGAGTCAGGACTAGTTTCTATGATTTTCTTATGACCGTAATGCAGACAAGTCCTACAGAGCTGATTTTAGGCCTGTGGCAAAAGCTGCGCAGCAAAAATTTTGTCTTCCTTTCTCCTTGTTTTTAATTGTAAAGCTTTGCCAGTGTCACCTCCCCTCATCTGCCAGAGGTAGAAAGTGTTGAGTCACAGCTCTGACCCACGCACAAACCAAGCTTGTTAGCAAAAGACTTCTCTTTTGACCTCCAGGTCACTCTCACACATCAATGGTTAACTGTTGGCAATAGCCGGGCCTTCGGGGATTGCAGGATAATCACTTTTGTTTTTAATACTGGGAATTTTTTATTTAAACTCTGTTAGCTTGTTACTGCATGAGATTAAACAGAAGTAAGTCTGACAGTGTTATGAGAAGTAGAGGACTCAACGAAATACCTTAAACCCAACAAACTGTACTATTCACTGATCTGACTGAGTTTACTGTGCAAAGGCTGAGGTTTAGTCCAGAAGTTACTGTTTGCAGTTTTGCCAGCAACACTATTTATAGTTTCAATCAATTTGAAATACATCAGAGTTGGACAATGCTGCTGTGCATGTGTGCAGGTGGAGAACACATTTGTATCCATCTACAGTCTGTACAGACTCCATTCCACAAATTTGTCAGAGCCAACCCCTCTGAATAAACTTAACTAATATGTTTAAAGTCTCCTCATCCCCAGGAATCAAGAGAAACTTAACTGCTTCATGGGTTAAGGATAGTGCTTTGAAATAACTTCCTGGCTGTTAGAATCGCCTCATCTCCTTAGTTGATAAGAGTAAATTTAGTGTCTTCATTTAAGGACAGAAAAAGAGAGATTTCATTTTGAAATGTAGTAAATTTCTCAATTAGTGGAAGCACTAAGTTTTATCACCACTTCCAGCTAAGTCTGAAACACGCTTCTGCACAATGATGAGACAAAATTAGCTTCATCACATTGTGTATTAGACGGGCCTTAACCTTAAAAAGGAAAAAAAAGAGCATTTGCAGGTACTTGCTAGTTAAAGTGACAGCAAGATGATGCTCATCTCATCTAATTCAAGTTGTCTGCAGTTGCAGCTGTCCACAGATAATTGTTCCAGACTGATTAACAGCAAAGGAAGGAAAATAAGCACTTTTGAGGCATGACTCTTGTGATCCATATTAGAAAGCTACGTTAAGATAACATGAATCACAATGGAGAAGAGACCATGTTCTTCCTTCGTTGTAAAGGAAACGTAGGCAAGCAGCTGAGATAAAGACATCAAAATTTAGTCACAATAACCTCTTTCTCTGGACACCGCAGGGAATTGTTAGGGAGCAGATTCACTATGTAGACCATTTTGCCCAGATGAGGTTTTCAGAAGAAGCTACTCAGATTTTTAAGCATCTTTCTTTATTTGTCTTTCAACTAGCAAAGTCTTTCTAATGTGTTTTTTTAAATTTTCTGCACTAACCATTTTTCATCTTCTAGCAAAATTTCAGAATTTAGCACCTGTAACAAACCTCTATTCTTAAACTACCCTTTTGGTTATTCAATAATTTGTAAACTGTAGGTTTTCAGTGAATTGAATATCTTTTTTTAAAATTTTGATAGTTAAACTAAACACATCTACAGTCGTATGAGGTGTCAATGACTATAAGCCTTGCGGACCTTAGTAAGCTTATCAGCCTCCCTGACCTGAATTCCTAAGTTCATAATGAAGTATTTTGTGCAGAGATGTTTGATAAAGGCACAGGACCAATTGCTCACACTCGTCCTCAAAAAGAAAACACAATGTGATGGAACTGAAATCCAGTTGAGACAACCTAGGCTGAATGTTACGAAAAACTGGATAAACTCTGAGGGAAGTGGTGCATGCTGCCAACAGGGGTCACGGGATCACCATCACTTGAGTATTCAAGACTGGGCCACCCATCTATTTGGGAATGGCTTGGGAGTAAAGCAATCAGTCTTATTGTGATGCGGGGAGATGGACTTCATGACCTACCAGCAGTATCTTCCAGGCTAAATGAGCCCATTATTCATGGGGCTAATAAAAAGTCAAAGGGGAAGCCTTCTGGAGAAAAAAAAATAAAAATCAGCACTTAAAATGTTTGGTTTGTTCCTTTTCTTTACCAGACTTACTTTAAATACCAGATAAAAGAAGGGAAAAAAATAATCAAAAGCATCGCATCTACTCTCTTTTGTTTGAAATTATGTTTTCAAAACATTAGTTTTGAGAGATAGCTTAGCATAGATTCAGATCCAGGTTTTACACCAGATCTTTTCCCTATAGAGGGATAAATCAAATCTCAATAGCACCTAGGCTGGATCTATGCAATTTTTTATTATATATATTTTTATTATTTTTTTTTTTTTTGTCTCAGACCTGTCAGGTATTGGGAATATAATTTACCCTCTTTTCCCCTGTCCAAAAGCATGGATTTATCATCTCGTGCTTGCATCAAAACTGTTCTGTGGCAAAATTCTTCAGTGAAATATAAAAATTAAATACTTAAGTTGTTGGGTATCATTCAGTTCTACAGCTGAGCAGTCAGAATGGTGGTATAATACACTCCCTCCTCTTTACAGACTACACAAAATAAATTCAAAGGATAGATCTTTAATTCTTTTCAGACTCCAAAATCCTGTTCAGTATTTACCTGTGAATGTCAGGGCTGAGAAGTGTTAATATACTAAGTGCAATTTTATTAGGCAAGCAGAACACTCCTTTTGCCTGTAAATTCTACTGCAAGGAGATAAAAATTAATCTGGTCAGTAGGTGAACTCTACTGTTCTGTGTTGTCTGAATTTCACATACAAGAGATTCATACTTTAACAATGAAATATTAGGTCAGTGTAATTCTAGTTTCTGGGAATATCCCTCTGACAAAAGAGGAAGGTACAAGTTAGAATAAATATATAAAAATAAAAATAGTCTTTGATTACTAAGTTACCTAATTCTAAATGTACAGTGACAGGAATTATATGCCTCCATGCTTCCAGCCCCATCGCATGAAGGTAATGTGTACAAGTGTCAGTGTAACATTCTTGTGCATTTTCAGAACGCCTAAGAGCAGTTTTATTTCCTGGAAATTATTGTTATAAAGCTGACATGGATAGTGCAGATCAAACGTATTGGTAATCAAAATTTTAAGTTGGTTTGTGACAATGGTCTAATAACTCAGTTCCCAAATATTCAAGCTGTCATTATTTCAATACAACTTTTAATGTCTAACTAAAGAATAGAATAAATAAAAGCTGCAGCTGTTGCATTTAAGCCATTCTAAAACTGGCTTTCCAGTAAAAAAAGTTATATGATTTTCTAAACCTTTTTAACCTCGGCAGCAATATTTCAAACTAACAGTTTATTCAATTAAAAAGGAACATTTAAAAACAGACAATATTTTTTAAGTATCTTAGCAACAGGTGATTGAATCCTTGCCTGGAACTATGAGACAAGTTTTGCCAAATGGGCTGCATTCTAACGATATCTTTCATATAGCAAATGGAATAAATCTAATATTGTTTTGGACAAGTTACATAAATTACATCATAATACAAAATTCTTTATGTGTTTTCAACAACAATAGATGACAGCCCCATGAAAGAAGTGAGAAAAAAGTACATGATTTTGTCCTCTCCAGCTGTGGTAGTTAAAAGCAGGTAGCGAATTCAGATACTTGGCCCCAAAATCCTTGCTTGAATACTTCTCTCACCTTTCACACACACAAACAGCGTACAAGCCCCAGCTCCGTCCCTGAGGTCATTTCATGGATTGAAAGGGAGTTTTTAAGGAAAGATCCATGAAGAATGGAAGAATGTTGATAAGGTACTTTGTCTCTCTGTTAAAATGTCTTCTTAGGGGTGGTTGAATGAGGACGTGACACTAAACTTCTGCAAAATCAGCATAGATCACACATAGTGTTTTGATTTTGAGATAGATCTCTGGAGATTGCTCAGTAACTGAAATATTACCTTAAAACTTTGAGTGTCCAGTACGTAGTATGGGTACCATACCATCATGTCACAAACTCTTAACTTAAAGAAACCAAGCAAAAACAAGAATGTTACCACCAGATCTTGTTTTTTAGTTGAAGCTTGCTGCTACACATGTATATGACAGAAATATGATCCCTTGAAGATAAGATATCTGTCCAATACTGGTGAATAGAAACTAATTTTCCATGACCAGAACAGTGAAAAAGAGGTTGAGCAATGTTTAGGCATTATGGGCTCAACCCTTTCAGAGATATCACAGTAACCATAAAAACACCTCCCTTTGGTGTAACAAAAGACCAGCTTTTCCACCGTGGCCTCAGAGTGCAAATGCACCCGTAGAGAGGAGGTATTTTGTCTCCCAACCCAATATTGTCCCCATCTTAACCACTAACTTTTTTTCTATTTCTAGAGATCCCTGCATGCCTTTGCCTCCTTTGCCAGAGGAATTCATAGGGAAAAGCCAACAACATGAGCTGCGACCAGAAAGCCCTACCTGAGGGAAATATGAACTACGCAGACATAAAGTGTGACATGGCCGCTCTATGGCCATGTCCAATCAGTTCTCTCTTAACAGCAGCACAACTTCTTACCAAGGGTATCCTTCACACCCATACTCTCCCACTGAAAAATTCTTCACAGAAGAAAGGGTAATCAGAGTTGAGTGGAGTAGAGTGGAGCAGAGTAGAGTACAGTGGAGTAGAGCAGAATAGGTAAATAAATGCTTCCTAATGTCCAGTTTAAAGCTCCTGTGCCACAGCTTTAAACCATTCCCACATGTCCCATCACTGGATCCCAGGGAGAAGAGATCAGCACCTCCCTCTCCACGTCCCCTCCTCGGGAAGCTGGAGAGAGCAATGAAGTCACCTTTCAGCCTCCTTTTCTCCAAACTAGACAAACTGAGAGTCCAATGCCACTCCTCACAGGACATTCCTTCCAGTCCTTTCACCAGCTTTGTTGCTCTCATCTTGATGCAATATATTAAAGTTGTTATCCCACCTAGGAAATTTCTTCAAGCCTCAAATGATGATAGTGTGCGACTGTCTACCCTGACTCTCATTTGTCTTCCACCCAGTATGTCTCATCTGTCCATCATTGGCAGAGTCCTGTGCACATCTAATACTCTTCCAGGAAAGCAGCGGATGTTATGCCTATGTCTGTGCTCTTCTTTCTTGTGAAACAGAATGTGTTCTCCATCCACAGATCATAGAAATGGAAATTCTTTGTCCTCCAACTTCCATCTTATAAGATTGCTCAGTGTTTCACTATCTGCCACTAGTGGAAGTCAATAACTAAAGGTTGTGCATAAAGATCATTGGGGAAAAAAATGAGATAAGTGAAAGATCTTCAGTGAGTTAATTTTTAATTATTATTTTTTATTATGAGCAGTATGGTTTAATAAATAGAATATTGGACCGCAAGCTAAAAACCACTGGATTCTATTTGTAGCTTTGCCTCTAGTTTGCACAGAAATGTCGGCAAATCACTTCTTTTCTTTGCACCTGTTTCCCCTTTGTAAAATAGTATTTCTTTTCTTTGACTTGATCTTTCTGATCTCCATAAAACTTAAATATTATTATACAACAATCCTTCAATAAGTAATCTGCTTTATAAAATTCCAGTTAAGAAATAATTTGTGAAAAAGGTCCAAGTATATTTTACTTCAAATTGGTTTTTTTTATTATTTTTTTTTTTTAGTTGAACAGAGTTCAGTTTTAACTTGGAAATGAACATTCAGGATATGTGTGTGTTTATATGGGTCACAATTTCTCAGGAGGTTCTAATATGAATGTATGTGGAATGTTACATATTTGTTATGCTGCTTAAAAGAATATAAGTGCTAGTTAAAGTGAGTGAATATTTGGAACAATAAGGTAATTCTATACACTTTAAAATTAAAACAACAGTATATATTCTGTTACTGCCAGATTCCTGTCATCCTTTAATTCAGCTTTTAGTCATATGATATCTCTAATGGGATATTTTCAGACTTTTAATGTTGAAAACAAGTTATAAACAATATTCATACCAGCTGTATCATTGGGAGGTAAATGAATCAAGTATTTCAGTGCAATAAAAAGAATTAAAAAATGAGATATGGCTGAAATAACATGGAGACAAAGACTTACTTTCCCTTCCTTCCATATCTTCATCACAATTCAAAAAGCTTCATCATTTCGGAGGTGAGTAAGGAAATTTCCATACACAGCTGGTCTGTTTGCGAAGAATGAAGTGTTTCCCACTTCATGTAAGTGAAGAACTTTGTGTCGTGCTGAGTGATGAACCGTTCTCCTTTGCCACTGACAGTGCATTGTGCATTCAAATGTACAGCAAGATGTGCTAATGTGTCAAGTCACGCTTCCTTGGAACACCTCACTGGGTTCATAAACACAAGCTTCTGCACAAGAGAGAAAATATGAAGAGAATGAAGCAGTGTCAGTAGAAGAGACCAAACCAGTTCTGAAGGCAATGTTGAGGGCAAAAAGGTCTGGAATGGAGACCTGTAGAGAATCACAAAAGTATTTTTTTCCATTCCAGAAACTGCTGCCTGAAGGACATGTACAGATGGTATGCATCCAATAAAGCCACATGGGTTTTTGATGGGTCGGTGGTAAAGAACCTAAAACACACCAAAGAAGCTGTAGGTCTCCATTAAGGGCTCTTTACGGTCATGTTTGCTCATTCCAGGAAGCTAATGATGAGAAATTTTAATGGGAAAATGGGAGGAACATCTTATTTTATCTTACTGAATGACTATGCTGTTGCCAAGACATCCTGTGAAGAAAAGGGTGAACTTAATCTGAGGATAGGTTTGGGAACAGATGCATAGGTTAATCATCACTCATTTGTCCAAGTTCATTTAAAAATTTGGAAGACTTTAGAGAAATTAAAAGTTCAGCTAAAAATGACCAGCCTGGGCTTATATTTAAAATGCTCAGGATTTTGATGAGTAAAACCCTCTGATGTAATTCTGCTTTATTTTTAACTGATTTACTAACCAACTAAAAAAAACATGTCTGTTTGCTTAAGTCCAAAAGCACTCCATCCTTGCACCAGACATAAGCTGAAAAGAGGTTTCTTACAAGTTTTTCAGTTGTGCTCCTGTCCCGGATGACTTCAGTAGGAGCTATGCTGGTGCTTGTCCAAGAGCTGCCCCTAAAACAGCTCATGCATTCCTCCCTGACTGTAGCTCAAGAAATTCTCACTCAGGACAGAATTGTCAGATAGAAAACAATATCCGTCTGTCATCAAAGGTGGATGTCTCACTAGTTGGATCACAATCTTTCCAGGAGAGAAGCACACACCTCCAGTTTTTCTCTCTTCTCCTTCTGGTGCCCCACCAAAGGAAGACCAGGACCAGGGTCACTAAGTCTTTACTTTTCCCAGGATGGAAACTTTGTTTCGATTGTTCTGATTTGTTTTAATCTGCAAATTGTAAAATATTATAGACTTTCATCTAAAATGTCCCAGGTTGTCACTTAGTGAAAATGATCTTTTCCGTTCTTAACAATTTCCTGGAAAATGGCAGATTTTGGTTAGAACTTGAGCTAGTCTTGCGATTACACAAAACATTTCAGGCCTGCTGGTCTGCTTGGAGAAGCCCTCCTCCATTTTGCTGTCTGTCCCAGTATCTGGTTCCTTTAGTCAAACAGCTTATTAAGGTCATTCACCAGGCAAGATAAGTTCTCTAAGCAACCTCACAGCAGTCTCACACATGTGAAAAAAGACCATAAAGGACAACTACCTCTGGATAACTTACTCTTCCCTGGTTCCTCTCTTTTGAAAAAGAAAGTTAGTTCTTCCTCTGTTCCTATCATTATTTTGCAACACCCAGTACAAAATGCTCTTTCCTTTTCACATCTCGACCTAATAACAGTTTTTGCTTTGAAACATTATTACGCTTCATGTTATTGACACAAGTAGAAAAGTCTACTTTTGCTTTACCCCATAGTTTCGTTCAGGCTCGTATTGGTGGCCATCTGAATGCATTAAACACAGTGCTTCCAAGTTGCATCATATAAAACGAAGGCAATATTCCTTAGTAGCTTTTGTAAAAGTAATTTTCAATATATTGGTGGTAAAACATTAAGAATATTTATACTATTAACCAGCAACTGTTGATATAAAACTAATTGTTGTAAATACCATAATGATGTAATTGGAACAAGTTGGAGAAGCTACAGGCCCACAGAAAGTATTCAATTATGTTTTTTTCCTGTAATCTGACAACAAGAAAATATTTTAGAAATCAGAAGCCTATATTCACATGTCTGTGTTTTAATAATATTGTATTCTACTTTTAAATAAAGGAAAAATCAGAGAATCTTTCCCTTTCAGCAGCGGCAGTGGAATAGTCTGCTGGAAGTTCCATTCCATGAAGTGACATTTCTTTTCCAAAATGAAACGTCTGAATGTTCTGCCAATCACACAGTCCAGTTGGCCAAATATTCTGTATTGCTTTGTACAGGAATATGGACACGTGTTCAGTGCTTGGCACTTTTGAGAAATTCAGCTTAAAAAATCTCACTGACCAGTACAACAAACTTCACCATCTGGAATTTGCTAAAACTGCACTATTCATCCCTTATGTCATTTGCATGTCAAGATGGTTCTTGATCATAGCATGCTCATCTTTAAATTGAGGCAAATTTTCAGGAAATACTCCCTTTTCAATTTATTTGCATGTAAATATTTAAAGCTATCTTTTCCTGTATTTTCAAATGCATAAAATCATTGCCCTCTCTATGCTCTGGGAAAGTATGTTTTTGGAAAGGGCATCAGGATCATTTTCTTCCAAGTAAATTAGATGTAGAAGATGCATACAGAAAACACAACCTGTTCAGTCCCTCTTCGGCACAGCTAGGTGAAGAAGAGCCCTCTCCACTATTCTTTGCACCATTCAGGAAACCCCCAGTCCCTAGAATATTTTACAATGGAAAAAAAAAAAAGATAACGGGAAATTTAGGGACAATATACACTTGAAAGGCACATTGAAAGGTGCCTCACCAAAAGAAAAATTGTTTTTTAAAGAGCAAGCCTTTGCCTCTTCTCCAGCCTAAGATCTTTGCTTTCCTCAATGATTTCAGAGGCTGAAGTTAGTAGACAGTTAATAGTGACCTGAATATCACACAAGCCGAAAACTGTGTAAAACCAGCTGGAATCAGTTAAAGCTGTGGGTGCTCAGAATCACTCAGGTATATATGTTGTCCATCCTCATACTTTATTTTAGAGTTGAATATCACGTTACTAAGCTACATTTCCTGAGTCTGCCAGTTCCCTACATGTTCTACGGGAGCTTTTTGTTTGGCTTTTTTCTTTTTTCTTTACAAAGCTGAAGCATGATTTGAATTGCATTACTCCAGAGGATGTCTCTGGGAGTAGATTCCAGAGAGTTGACTGTGGAGAAAACAGCTCATGAGATGAAAACACATGTTGCCTGTGAGACATGTCACCCTTAAAAGTTAACCGTGATGCAGAACGGACTCTACAGCCCACTAACTTGCTCTCTGTCAGGCAGCTCAAACAGTGGTGAGAGCGAGCTGCTGCTGGTAGGCAACAGCAGAGCCCTGGGAGGAGGAATTTGAAGGGGCAGCAGCAGAGGATGAAATGTCAGAAGGACCCCCGAGGCAAGCATGAGAGGCAGTATTTTGCTTGGATCAGCTCATGAAAAGGATGAAGGAGGAAACGGTGAAGTTTACCCAACAGCAAGGTGGAAAACTCAGTGCAACACGCAATGCCTGAACGTGGAGGAATCTGTGGTGACACTGACGCTACATTAAACTACACCACTACTGAGCTAGCTCTAAGTGAACTGGAAGACTTAAACACATAGACGGGAAGGCTGTAGATAAGCAGCACAGTGTGGTGTAGGCACTGGGTCACTGGCTCAGTTCTTGGAAGTTGTGTAACTGTGTTGGGATGACATTGCTCTCAGTTCGCTCGGCTTGCACATACAGATGGGGTCATTTGACTTTGAGCTCCATGAGTACTTCATTCAGTGACTGTTCCAGTCCCATCATTTTGCAATCAATTACTCAATGTAAGCAGATTCTAAATTTTTGTCTTTAATGCACTTCTTACGGATATAAGACACATTACTAAGTTTTGATGTTTTGGATTCAGAGGGAAAATTTGGGCAAAGGTCATTGCTAGTTATAGGAAAGTGTTACTTTTCAATAATTGCTCATTAGTAGATCCTGAAAAATTTGTTTGCATTTCATGCCACCATGGTCTGTATTATTTGTAACTTAAGTATTGATCTTACATTTTGACCACCTGAATGAGTACTGCAGCTATGTTTACTGGGGCTCTGAATACAATAGAGTGAAGGAGGTATTGGCAGTGAAGTCATCCTGAAGTCATACATACTGTTTTACCTGTTAAGTATCCTGTTCAATCATTAATTGCCCAGTAGTCACCAGGCATCATCACTGTATGATCATTAAATGTGGTCCCCTAATCAAAACTCCATAGTCAATCACACTGAGCATGTAATGCTGTAGGAGACAGAAAATGACACTGGAATCAGGGTGTAGCATTTGCTAGTAAATGCAGTGTTTTCGAAATTACCAGACATTTCAGTGACAATATCAGAATTAAAGCTAAATAGTTTTTAGCTGCAAGACATATAGTTTAACCACTGTACAGGCTGCCTTTGCAGTCTACAATAGGAACATATTTTAATATGCTTTTCTATTTTAAAATATACACAGAAACAATAATGAGGACATTAGTAAATGATGCAGAGTCCCTAAGATCAATTTGTGCAAGCAGCTAGTACATGAAATATATGATGCAGTTAAATTGATGAAGTTTTAATTTGAAAGTAACTTGTTTACATAGTTGCTGGTTTTAAAATGTTAGAAGCCAGATAAAGCGCCCTCCAAACCGGTTGTATAGTTGAGATACATTTGTAAAATGCTTTCAGAATGAAGAAATGAATAAAATAGATAGTAAACCATAGTGATTTCTCAAAGTATTAAAAGTATCATATGTCAGTGATACCTACTTTGTTCCTCTCACTTTGGACCTCACAGACTGATAAGAAAGGAAAAGCGTTATAACCCAGAAGTAAAACTGTTGCGTGATTATAACCCTGACAACCTCCTCCTAATGAGCTTCCCTGCAGATAGTGAGAAGAAACAGCTTTGATCTCTCCGAGTGAAGGATCTGAATGAACCACTGTTTTAAGGAAAGGAATCTGATTAGGTCTACTCTCCCAGTAATCAAAGTCGCAAGCTACCATTTGAGGTATTTGTGAAATTCAGATAAGATTAGTTGCTCCTCGGATAAGCCACTGCAGTCAGTAAGAGCTAATTTTGTCTGGGATATAACCACAGGAAGTATCACAATGGGAAATGAAGAATTATCTTGGTGAATATTTTACAGGGTAGAGAACCTTCTGTTAGAAAATGTACATCGACTTTAAAGGTTTGTAATCAGTCTTGTGCTTAACAATTCTATCTCATCAACATCATCATTATTACCATTATTTGACAATGTGCTCTAAGCTCTATGAAATTTAAATGAAAGGCAGTCTCACCTGATAAAAAAGAGGACATATTTATTTTTTATGACAACTGCCCTGAAGTTTATTAAACCACCTTATTTATGCTAGAGCAGTATTTGACTTGTGAGTACTTCTTACATTTGGTAAACATGGATATTAAACAGATGTACATACGTATATAATGAATAATAAATTAACTGATAACTTATATCAATTTCCTCTCCTTTCTCATTTCTTTGCCCCACTGGAAATGGGACAGAATAGCATCTCCAGAACTGTCAGGCTGGGAGGCAAAAATAGACATATCAGTGCTTATTTTAGATCATTTATGGAAAAGAGCAATTAGAGAAACAGGGGATATCTGCCTGAGAAAAAAGTGTTTTCTGAGCTGAACCACAGTTCAGGTTTGGGCCAGAGCATCTCCTTGCTGCTGTATTACCTGTGGCCAGCAAACAATACACACATTACATGGCTTTTTTTCTTATTGACAATTTTAATCAGGACACCCTTGGAAAATGAGAGTGGCCATTTAGCTATACAAAGGAAGTAAGACAAATTTCAATAAGGTAAAAGAAACCCAAACTGTTAGTTTTAGATTATTCTAAATTTTTAAAATAAATAGCCTTTTGTAAAGGCTATTTTAATAATTTTTTTATTATGTAAAAAATAGAGATTTAAGGGTCATACCAAGGACCCAAAAATGTATTTTTTCTTTTGAAGCTATTATAAACCACCTGGACTAATTTCCATCAGATTTTGAGACAGATTTGCAGGGGGTTGCGGAGATCGGTGACTCATTTCAAGCTGTTACGGTTATTTGTGGTCAGCCAGAAGCAACTGATAACGGAGTATTATCTGCTAAAAGAAAAGGAGGGCAAGAAAGGGCTCATGTTCTGTTATTGGTTTAAAATTAATTATCCCTATCAAAATGCAGCCTTGAGAATTTAATTAAGCAGCTGCCTAAATACTGTTATTTAAGGATGTTAAGCATCCCATGTCAGCCTACTAAACAAATGGTACAATAAAGATGCGAACTGCTTTGTTTGATTGAAGATTGAGCTTTTTCACTACTTAGTCTTCAAACCATCTGGCTATGTTTGGAGAATGTGGGATGGTAGCTACTTTAACCCTTATCTAATGATAAGACTCACTGTCAAACATGTGAACCAGAAGGCAAATATTACACTTTTTAAGGCTTATAAAGACTTCTTGTTTCTTCAGTGAAAGAGTATGTTTTGAAGACAATAAATTCCAGGGCCTAAATGATTATACTTTTCAGTGATTTAAAATTTCCAGATCTTTCAGTGCCAATTCAGAAACAGGGAAATTGCTTCAAAAGGCAGTATTCATCCAGTAACGCTTAGAGGACAAGATAATTTCAGGTTTCTCGGCTCCAAACACAACTAGCTCCAAAATTAGAGCGGCTAATTCTCGGCACTTTCTGAATAACTGGGGCTCCTTCCAAGTTGGGTTTTTTGTTGTTTGGGTTTTGTTGGTTTTTTGGTTTGTTTTTGGGTTTTTTTGGGTTTTTTTTCAGCTCAGATACCTGAAATTAAAAGCCATTCATGAAAAAGTTGGCTCTAGTAACTCGGCTTCACAGTCCTTTGCAACTTTGCCCCTGCCAAAAATCTCACATCATTTCGTTTCCTTACATTCTCACTCTACAGTACCAGTCTGCACTGCTTCTACTTTCATTTCTAACTGTGTTGTCTACACTGCCACTTCAAATTGGGACTTTTTTTTCTAGCACTGCTCCTCATCTGACACCATTTCTTCATTTTCTTAACTTTCAACAGCCGTCTTTTTCTGACGACCTCTTATAAGAAAATTCACATACAAATTCACATTCTGTAGCAGCCTTATTCCTAACTTCTACATGAAAAAAGTATATAATGTAGGGAAAAAACAAACGTGCCATTGACCCCTGTAGAGACACCTGGATACAAGGCAGACGATCTATACGAACACACCCATGCTCTGTGTGAATTGTTAGCAGTTCTCCATGGATTACCAAGGTGCCACAACTACAATATGGGTGTCACCAACCAAAATTATTTACCCAAATTGTCCTGACTTTAAAGAGAGTTTTGGTTTGGACAGATATGATTCTTCAAAAAACTTGGAGGAAAAATATTGGTTTTGTCTGAATCTAACTGTGTATATTCATATTAGCGACTAATTCAGTGTAACAGTAGCAGATAAGTATATTAAAGCCACTGATGCGCTGGTCTCTGTTATACGTTGCCGAGGGTGCTTCTTCAGGGTAGATTTAGCTGAGTCTCCGGGCTCACTGTTTCCATGACACATGCATTTCACAGCTTTCTGGGAGAAAAAGTGTTCAGTGGAGAACGTAGATGATGGGCTCACCGTCTGTAAAAGAAGATGTCTAATACTAAATTTCTTATTAAATTACAAACTAGTGTAAAAGCAAATTTAATAGCTTGATTTTTCTGTTGACTATGATTTGCCTTTGCTAGCGCTGTACTGTTATTTTTTTTCCCTTTTCCAATTCATGCTTTTCTGAAAAGAGTTCCTTACTTTCCAAAGGCCATTTTTCTTTTAAATTGTTTGATGAAGTCTGAAAGAATTTAGTTTCTTCAAAAGAAGGGTGTAGATCTGATGTTGACCCTTCAGATAAAATCAGATAGGATTGTCTACTGATTGCAGGAACTTAACTCTCACCAAATGTTTCTACCGAGGTTTTTTGTTGTTTTGAGCTTTTTCTCTTTTCTTTACTGGTAGAAGGAAAATGCTGTTCACTGTATTTCTACATTTGTCTCTGAGAAGGGAAGGCCTCTGGCTCCAAAGGGGAGGATATTTCAGCCTTTTTATATTGGTAAATGAGAAGTGGTTGGTGGAATGGAAATACTGAGGTTCAGAACCTCTGCTGTAAAGCATTAGGGAATGTGTCTGCTATGACTGGACACGCTTACATATATGGTTATTTTTTGTAAGTCAAATAGACATTGAATTCATTTATGTATATTCCTAGGGTCAAAGATTTAAGTGATGCTCCTACATTGCAGTAATGCTCCCATCCAGGTGGATGCCTGATGCCTGCTAACTGGCCAGCAATTGCACAGTCAGACCTTATGTTTTTCCCATATATATTATTTCCTGATTTATAACATGAAACCAGATTAAGTATAAGATGAGCTCATTTTACAGGTGCAAAAATATAAAAGCTGAACTCCAAGAATGCACACTGACTGCACTATACACTAGTTTCTTTGGCAAAAGTGAGGAGAAGAAAGCACAACCATTATCTGGAGTATATACTTGCATATTCCTCAGCAATACGAGTATGCTATAAGCAGTGAGAGACAGGCTTCTTGAAGCTGAAAGCATCACAAAGCAAGTGAATATTGAGCAGTCTGGTCCCAAATGGCATTATACACAAGTTCAGTATCAGCAGTCATATTCTGCAAACTACAGCTGTAAACGTATTTTAGGTGTAAAGCGAAAACCAGCTTTTGCTGTTGGTTCTCACAGAATTGTCTGAATGCAAAATCTTCGGAACAACCGTATCCAATACTAACACACAAATAGAACCGGTTTGAGCGCTGATTTGCATGAGCCTGGTATGTAGTGTTGATAAATTCTTATCGAAGGGCTGTGGGGATTTTGATCAGGAGAGCTGTCTTTCTTTTGGCTCTTATAACAACTAATAAGATTTGTAACTGCTGGCTAAGAGACTTGAGAGGGATTCAGTTTTGAACAGCAAGAAAAATGCATACTTCTTTTCAAGATGAATATAAATTATTACCATTTCTTAAGAAGCCTTCAGTTTTCGTTATGTGGCCTGTAAGCACCTTTCTAACTGGAAAATTACGTACAGCACACAGCAAAGTGTGGGTTGTTTCTTTTTTTTCCCCAAGAGGTTTAAAATTGATCTTGTATTAGTAGGTTAAACACATTCACTTCTAGCAGGCATGACAGCCTGAAGTAAAAAAAAGAATTCAAAGGTGAAAGGGTTATCAACTGAAGAAAATTGTCCTGACACGAGTCTCCTGCAATCTTGGGCAGATGAATTATGTGATTTTAAATGAGATCTCTTTGGTAAATTTTCCGTGCTAAGAGAAAAGAATTAATATGCATTTTTCAAAAGAATTACAGTCTTGCATTTGTCCCTCACACATGCAAAGAAATAAAATCCTTTGCTTTGAAAGAGACTGTTTTTATGAAAGCCTTTAGCTTTTTCCTGTAAAGAAAGTCCTATGCCATGCTTTGTTTCTAATTCTAATGTGCATGTGCATGCATGGGTGTGTATATGTTTGTCTATCTCTACGTCCCCATACACATATACATTTTCTGTGTATGCACAGAAAATACAGATGTCCACATATGCAGAAAATCAATAGTTAAACTGTCTGGCTTGAAGTCTTTTGAACTACAGACACTTTAAGCAGTATTCGTCAGGGCTAGGTCAAATTCTTTGACCTGCTCATTTTTAAACAGTAGTAGATCTCAGTTTTATTAGATGTGTTCTACAAAGGCAATCTTGCTGCTGTTATGCAGCAAGTATTGTTTTTTTTCTGTCAGCTTTAAATCATGTTTCAGAAGATTTTCTTGCTGTTATGGATAAACATTAAAAAGAAGAAGAAGGAAAAAAACCCAAACCAAAACAAATCTCCTCTCTCTCTTCAGCGTAGCTGTATTCAGCTGGGAATTCCATGTGGTTTTATAGACTTCACGCTTTACCATAGGCAAAGCCATTCTTCTGTGGCTTAATTTCTTCTTATGTAAGAAGGGGGATTAAAATAAATAGAAGTATTAGTGGAATGCCACATCTGTGAGTGAACTGTGCGTGGTAGGGATTGAACTGAGGCACTGAGCAATTGAAGCTTTTCCCTCTCCCTGGTGAAGACCCTGAGCTTCAGGGTAAGTGGGAGCAGGAGTCATTTTGAGCCTCACGCTTGCCCACAATATGCCTTGGGGTTGCTTTAAAAAGCTTCATCGCATAGAGGAAGATTATGAAAAGGAAGGAGGATAACAGGATCCCTGACTCCACAATCAGGAGTAGATGGATTCATCCACTGAGTGCCCCTGACAGGTCAGGAATAACATCACCACTTGTAACTTGATGTGTCTTTAATAAAACTGAAATTAAAGTCTCAGCCTGAGTACGGGCTCAGATCAGATCGTTTTAGCAACCTGAATAACTCCGTCCCTTTCTTTAGTCGAGACAAAGTCATGTGTTGACCTCAGCCCTTCTACTCAAACTTCCCACCCTTCAAATCAAAGCAGTGGATTCAAGCCACCCATGGGCAATGGACCCTGCCCCACGCCGGATCCCAGTCTGAGTGAGTGCCCGCAACTGCAGCCAGCCCTCAGCCAAGGACCACGCAGGACAGGTGGCTGAGTCTCCTCACACCGTTTGTTTCACTACCACATTCACAGGGCTTAGTCCCCTGGCCATTCCTTCTTGTCATACTTAGGGATGCTGCTTCTGATTTTTGCCTCAGTTTCCCCCTGGGTAACAACAAGAGAATATTTATTACTGAAGAACTGTATGAGTACAACATGTAACAGTACCTGACAGTTGTTAAAATAAAGAGTAGGAACAAGAAACTTGGACAAAATCAGACGTAAAACTTAAAGATAGTTTGCCTTTGAGAACAAGGATAAGCCAGTTAACAGAGCCTTGCCTTAGACCACAGGAAAAGAGGTGGGAGTTAAAACAGGAAAAAATGCAGAAATGAGTCATAAGTGACATTACAAAAACACAAGCATGTGAAAATCTGAGGTGCTTGAAGCTCTACAGAGCCAAAAGTGTTGCATTCCTGACCTAATCATATGAGGCAGCTGAAGTTTGAAGCTCCATATCTGAGTTTCTCTGGTTTTGTACAGATGGTGTAAGCAAAAGTACAAACCCTTTGGCTGGGGAGCAGCTCTGCAGAAATCCCCTGGGAGTCCAGGCAGGGGAAACCACAGAAGCAAACAGTGTGCCATGGCAGCAGCCAGGGCCACCAGCAGGCTGCAGGCCAGGAACCCCAGGGTAGGCATCATTCCTGGAGCGCTGACCCTAGGAGGAAGGGAGGAGGGATCTGGGCCTGTTCAGCCTGGGTAAGGAGAAGCTTAGGAGGACCCAACAGCAGACAGCCTGTGCCTCAGGAGACCAGCAAGAAGGTGGTTTGCTTACTGCAGTGCTTGGCGAGAGGATGACAAAGAGGCACAAGTTGAAACAAAAGGGGTTCAGCTTGGATTTGCTTAGAGGAGAGGCTGTGAAGGCTCCATCCTCGGAGGTTTCAAAGAACCAACCGGAAAAAGTCCTGAGCAACCTGGTCTGACCTTGTAGTAGACCCTGCTCTGAGCCTCCCAAGGTCCCTTCCACTCTGAATTATCCTGTGATCCTATAATCCTACATGTTGGAGCCACCAACATAAGAATGACATGGACCTGTTGGAGTGAGTCCAGAGGATGGTCATGAAAACGGTCAGACAGATGGAGCACCTCTCCTATGAAGATAGGCCATGAGACTTGGGGCTGTTCAGTCTGGAGAAGAGAAGGCTCTAGGGAAATCTTATAGAGGCTTTCCAGTACTTAAAGAGGGCCTACAGGAAAGATGGGGAGGAACACTTTATCAGGGACTGTAGCAATAGGATGAGGGGTAACAGTTTTAAACTGAAAGAGGGTAAATTTAGATTAGATACTGGCAAGAAATTCTTTACTGTGAGGGTGGTGAGGCAGTGGAACAGGTTGCCCAGGGAAGCTGTGGATGCCCCATCCCTGGAGGTGTTCAAGGCCAGGCTGGATGGGGCTTTGAGCAACCTGGTCTAGTGGGAGGTGTCCCTGCCCATGGCAGGGGGTTGGAACTGAATGATCTTTAATGTCCCTTCCAACTCTAAACATGATTCTATGATTCTAACTTCAAACTGAATCACTGGTAATCAGTGTTTCGTGTGTTTATTTGCAGTAAAGACTCCCAAATTCTTAAATCAATCATAAAAAACATAGTTTTATTAAGGACAGAAACTGTATTTATTGTACTGTAAAACTTTTTTTTTCTCGTGATGCAAGGCCCGTGTTATAAATCCAACCTCAATTTAGTGTTGCATTTTATGTTCAAACCAGAAAAAATGTCAGAAAGAAATAAAGACAAACCAGATCCTCAGAAGTTGCCTAACTCTTAGCTTATTTCTATTGCACAGAAGCCAACCAAACCAGCAACAGGGTAGTGCCAAAGATCATCAGAACAGTCTGCCAAAGAAAAAGCCTTAGGCCTAGCTGCTGCTACTGGAAAACCCCAGACAAATGCCTGGCAAAGAACCGGCCCCGGACTTACACATTGTTATTGTGGAAGAGGGAATGATGACACAGTTTCCTGCACAATATTTATACACTTGTGCCCTGGAGCCTTGGCTTCTCACACCAGTGGATGTAAGAAAACCAACTGCAGAAAAGGCATTTCTGGTGCCTAAGGTGTCACCGTGACTATTTGTACTTCTTTTTTTTTAGTTATTTAACAATAAATTCCTAGAATCCCATCATGATCTCAATTCAATGCAGGGCTCCCATCATCACACAGAGTTTGTCATCACCAAGGGCAAAGCAGGCAGTGGCTAATGGGGAAACAAAGGCCTCAGCAACGGTGATACAAGGTGCTGCAGTCAAAGACAGTGCTGAGAATGAAGTCCAGGTCTCCTGACTCCTTCCTATATGGGCTTCGTCCTTCCTACTCAGCTAATTCCCATCCAGACAGATTGTGGTGCTTATATTGCTGTGTAATTACACCAAAAGCCAGTCCTTTATGTGCACTAGCACATGTAGGCCCCTAGCCTCATGGATGTCTTTTGGGATAAAGCCTGTACAATTTATGTCAAACCCGTAACTCCAATGTCATTTCATATACACATTTGTTACAAGGTCACCACCGGATATTTCTCCCAGGGCATTGCTTCATTTTCTTCTAATCAGTGTAACTGTTCCTAGACCATGTGGGGGTTAGGGGAGTGGGCTTTCGTTGTGAAGTAGATTTAGAATATTGTTAATAAACTGAAGAATTTAGCATTATAGAGAGAAATCGGTAAAACTCGGAGAGAAAGAACATTATTTATTAACATGTTAAGCATATATAGCTTTTTATAAAAGATTTTGTGATTATGCTTAAAACTTTATGGACGCTTCCTGAAACGCGCAAAAAACCCCTCTTTTCAGGTAAAGCTACTTTAGTCAGAGAGCTGCTCTTCTAGTTATATTCATATGTATTTTTTCCTAATTCATAGACATGATAACTGAGTTTAGGATCCTGCTACAGTAACTTTTGTGCATTGATATACTAGGAGACAGTTCAGCTCAGAAAAATTTACAAACCAAACAGACAAGAAAGGCAAAAGGCTGAAAAAGTGAAAGATGCAATAAGTTATTTTCATAGGTAATCTATCAAGCAGGCAGCAGAGACTAGACATTTTTATGTTTCAGTCTCTGATTAAACCACACTGTCTACTAAAGAAGCAGAGATCATTTTGAATCTAGAAGAATAATGTATACAAGTTGAAGTAGATTCTGATCTGTGATATTGATGTAGCAAGGTAAATGGGAAAAAATGCAATCTACACTACCATACTAGGATATATCCTTGGGTTTGCGATAACAGAAGCATACCAAGCAGACAAAATAGATTCAGTGTGGCAGGAGTAGACACATACAACATGTAACAGTACCAGAGAGTTGTTAAAATAAAGAGTAGAAACAAGAAACTCGTCCCTTTGTCCAAGCAAAACTTGTCCCTTTCAAAAGTTTAACCATTTCTACTAAAGATCTGCCAACATGACATGTATTAACTACCTACTTCTTACTCCAGTCTAATATAACCTGCCATGTACGCAGGTATATCATGGCAGAACACCAACACCGGTACTTTTAGAACAGACAGCTGTTTCACTCAGCTCTTATTTAAAAGGCACGAAAATTGGTGTTATGCTGTGAGCAAATGACAGCAGAACAGAAGCCAAAAGAATGCTCTTGAATGAGGTGGAAATGTTAAGTTTTCTTAGTGTTTGCCATGGATTTTGTCCTACTGCCAGAGTAGTTTCTATGCAGACTTCTTGCAGAGTGAAACAGAAATGATGGCTCTACAGCAGCTTTTTTTTCAGTCTGTAGCAATTTATCAGCATGATACCAATCTCTGAAATGTCTAGCTGTTGTTCTTCTCTGAAAACACAATACAGCTAAGATAAACAGTGTTGCTTTACAAAAAAAAGACAGAAGGATAAACACAGGTTCTAAGATGGCAATCGCTTTTCTTCATTCTGAAAAATTTGTTGCTAGCAACGGAAGTTCATGGGCAGGAGAAGGAAATAGAGAAGACGCCATTTCTCTGTCTTGGAACAACTGAGGACTTCAATTTTATTCGCTATAGGAAAAGAGCTGCTATTTCAAAAGTTCGACATAAATGAGACCATCTATAAAATAAAATATCTCTCTGTGCAGAATGTCAGAGACTACTCCGCTAAAGTTATTTTTTAAAATAGTTCCTGTTTAAATAAATAGACCCCAGCTGAAAAGAAGTTATTCCTTCAGTGAGGGCTGAAGGGTTTAGAATACATAAGAATAAGTCATTTCTCCAGGAATTACAAACAAGAAGAAAAAAAGAAAAAAAGATATCAGCAATTGAAATATTTACTAGCTAAACCAACAGTAACATCAGAAACATATAAACACCTCTCAAAAAACAAAATATTTACTGCAGGACAGCAGCTATTTGCCTTTGCAACATGTGAGAGACTAGCACTAATTACCCTCTGCAGAATGTTGCATTAACAGGCTTTCTTTAAAACCTAGTGGGAGTAAAAGAACTCTTTGAAATACACTCATTTTTCAAGGTCAAAACTGAAACTGCACTCCATCCTGTGGCATTTCAGAAGGCAGAACTGAAAACCCAGTGGGCCTTTCTTGGTTTAATATTCTCCCCACTTTGGGAAAGAAATTTAGTTGTGCCATAGTCCGACTTCTTTTTTTTTTCTAGAGACAAATCTATAAGGGTGATCTCATTTTACCTAATTTAGATATCGAAGAGTTTTCTGTCTAAACCTAAGCTACTCATCCTTTGCTCATCATAGCCAAAAGAAAGAAATAGATAACAGAACACAATCATTCCAACCTTTGATGGATATCTAACTTTCTGCCCCAACTAGGTTATCTAAGGAAAAAAGCCTGTGTGTGTCTCACCTGTGCCCTGACTCCATTGTAAGAGAGACCTGGGATACACACCTGCCTCCTTCCTTACTCTGTTTTCCATGCAGAGCAAACTTGAGAGAAGGAAAACCACTCACTAGAGGTCAGTCTAGTTGCAATTAGAGATAATTGAGATCATTTGTTATCTTAAACATTTGACATAATTAGCTGTCCTCAAAGAGACGCTGGGGGAGCAGGGTGGGGTGGGTGTTCAAACCTAAATGATTGAAGTTTTGTGTGATGATCATACTCAAGTTTAATTTCAACATGTTTGACATCTTGCACTCCATGATTTACTTGCATTATGCTAGCCAATGTTTCCAATGATTATGTTGCACGATGCAATCTTTGACATAAGCATCCATTACATAGCATGTTGAAGACTCCTATCTGCCTATTCAATTTCTCCTCCATGTGTGAAATAGGGGAGATAATTATGGCTAGGTAAAATCACTGGAAGAAGATAGGTTGGAATTAGTTTACTGGAATGAAAATCTGAATTAATAAAGGCTCTACAGTCAGTAATTAGAAACCCATGTAATTTTCCATTGTACCACAGAAAATAATTGCCGTGGTTTTAGATGTTCTTTATTGACTGGTTTTGTTTTTCTCATGAAACTTAGTTGGGGTTTGTCACTGTGGGAAAACTTTAACAGGAACCCCCACTTCACCTATTAACTGCGCAGGAACCAAAAATATGTGACTCAATGTGATGCTTATTGACTAGTTTTCTCACAAAAATGTTTCTTTTAGATTTTGAGGGCAGACTTTACCCAAAGGTTACTACAACTTTTATCTCTACTACAATTTGTATTGCTACACAAGATTTTGAATATTCTTAACATATAGAGTAAGTTTAGATTTAATTTTGTTTTCTGCTGTCAATAAAACCTTCTTTCTATCTTTAACGACAGGTAAAATTCCAGGACAATTTTACAGGATTAACAAAATCAAAAGTTTTGGAGGTTTTTTTGGGGGAAAAATATTGGAAGTCCATACATTCAGAAGAACAATGGAAGGTTTTATACATATATATAAAAATATAAATACAGTTTGTTTGTAAAATTCCCAAAATTAGTTTTCCATGTATTAAGTTACAGATTCTGGTACTCTTAAGAAATCAGCAAGAAAGGACTGTTCATGTTTGGGGGGTAGTTTGTAGAACAACACCCAGAAAAATGGCTACAATCCAGCTCAGGAATGATGCCTTTGAAACAAAATCTGTGGTGTAGAAATGAATAACTACTAGAGCACACGGCTGCCAACTCTGGAATTTAACATTCCACATTTCACTTAACCATAAAAAATGAAGAGGACCCACGTTCAAAGGCAAATGTAGTAAAACATTAAATTAATTTTATAGTGTACACATTATAGGTCAAGCATGTCTAAAAGTTCCCAAAGCAAACTGCAACAATGTCACTGAAAAATATTTAACATGGAATAACATAAGCAAAACATAATAATAATAAAAGACATTTCTATTGTCTCTCTCCTCTGTCTCCTCATTATACTTCTAATGATAGATGAGATAATTTGAGGCATATATCAAAATCTTCTCTTGCTTTTTCTGGGCTTAGTTCTAATGATTTAACTCACACTGACTAAAATGTTACACATAATAAGGACTCATTCAGTTCAGCGCAACTTCCTTTGAGGTAAGTTATTATTCAACAAGGGCATTCTCATTGCACCATGGCATTACCATACTTTGCATTTCAAGTTTTCTTCTGTTTTTCTTTGAAAACCCAAAACATTTATTGGTATATTCACATTATTTCCCAAACTCTATGGGAAGAATCTTCGGCTAGGTTATAAAAACAGGGGTCGCCCAACTCCAAGAATCCAGGGCTACAACGTAGCAGCAGACACTGGTCACAAGTTCAAGAAGAAAAAAGTACATATGTTTTTATGAAACTAATGACATGAGCATAAAAATAATAATTTCCAGGTTGCCATCATTCCTGAATAACATTCCTGTTCCAGAGAACTAGAAGCATCCATTTCTGTTATGAGTGTCTTCAGCTCGCTTTCTTTCTTATTGTAATATTAAGAAAATACAATTCCTATGATAGCAGATCCTAGCATTTATTTAGGAGATAATGACAAAAGTTTTTTAGAGTTACTGGAATGTACCAGTTCTGGATGTACCGGAAAACCTGATGAGGGGTAATAAATACCTCATAACCTAAGCATGCAGATAGCCTTGTTATGGCTCAAAATTTCCCCCTGAAATGTTTGGATTCTTTATTGATATTAGATTATTACCCATGGGTCATAGCTGCCAGTAGGAAGTGAATTACATTTTAAACCTAATCAAATACTCTGAAGTAATCCCAATTACTCCGAAAGACTGAAGCACAAAGCCGAGCCTGCATAAAAGCTTGGGGAATTGTTTGGTTCTGCTGGGGGACAGGTACAAATCTGGTGCCTGAGACACCTGAGATTTTCATTGAGATAAAAAGCAGTGAGAGTTAAAACATGGGGAGAGCAACCATTTGTAGTTTGCATTAACTTTCTTTGGTGCAAAGATGATAAATCAGTCAACAGCAAATTCTAAGCACCGCTGACGGTGAGGAAAGTGATAATAGAAAAAAGGAAGAGAGAGAATGAGACAAAGAAGGTAGAAGAAGTAAAGGAGGTCATGTCATCAAGGACTTTGAATAAAGTCAGTCAGTATATTTTAGAAGTATTCTCCTGGGTCCCACATGATTATTCCATTCAAAAGACCTCAGTGTCTCTCAGGTCTTTCTCTTCACTAATTTTTTAGATGATACCAGGCAGAGAGATCACCAAAGTTATAGCCAGATGAATGAGTAAAAAGGCAGATCCAACTACACAAATGTGTAATAGAAATCAGGAGACCTAAGTAGCTGCTAGGAACTTGAAGCCTGGTTCTATCATCACTTAGTAGGTGGGATTCGGATAGCAATCGCTGGAACATAGTGAGATTTCAGAAAGGCTCAGAATTTATGAGACTCCCCACTTATGCATAATTGAAAGATCGGGAAAGTTAGTCTGGATTCCAAGATCTGTGATAGTAATCATGCAAAACTCAGTGGGTTTGGAACTTGGGAGTGACACAGGCATTTTCTTCATTTAAACTAACATTTCATAATTATTTGTCATCTCAAAAAGACATCACAGCATGAAGATTGTGTTATATAAATTTATACCTATTTGCATTGATGGTTTTTGGCCTTCAGCCTTTGGTACAACAACATAGAGGGTGTCAATTCATGCATCACGTTCACTTGTATTTTATTATTTTTAATAAAGACATACCATCAAAAGCTGGTGTGAAGATCTCAAGATTGACAGAGCATGCTTTGTCATGTTAGCACTCAAGCGAGTTATCACTCTAGCAGGAGCATTATGAATAAGTCATAACATAAAGTAAATGCTCTGAAAGGCCTCTGAACAATGCATTGCAATAACAGAGCACAAATGTCACTGGTATGAAGAAAGTATGGAAACAAACTCTCATGCTTCAGGGCATAGATCAACAAAGGCTTTACACACAGACTAAAAGTTAAAAGGATTAAATCTTGCTTTTTGGTGCACGTGCATTGCCTAGCACAATGGGATCACTGGTTTCCTACTGAAGGACTGTGCTGCTGTAGTAACAACCACCACAAAAACAAAGTGTGATAATTGCAACAAGAGTTATTTTTAATGAGGGTATAAAGAAAACTTTCCCTATATGTGGGGAATTTCAAATGATGATTTCTTGCACCAACTTCTGAAATATCAGTTGTTACAAAATGCCTTCTGCAGCACCCTCGAGTTCTATTTCCCAAACGTCTACGTGAGCTACGTTTACATTAGCAAGGTTGGATGGGAGCATATCTATTAAGCCATTAGTGTTGGGGATGCAATAACCCCATTATAGACATTTTAGGAGCTTGGTTTTGAACTGTAAATTTCAGCCCATTATCACTTGCCGCTTGTTAAGTGCAATGCCAAAGAGCACCCTTCGGTTTATGTTGGCCCAAAAAGTATGGATTTCCTGTGATACAAGACCATGATGCAATCCAAGAAGCAGTTGGAGGGGTTAACTGGATGATTAGCTTCAGAAGTGTGTTCCTGACCTGAAGTAAATTGCTGTTGTAGACACACCAGTGCTGGTCTCAGAGCATATGCCAAAGTACCACTGAAGTGTTCCATCTGGAACGCCCAAAGGAAAACCCTAACAAGCCCCAGGTGTCACGAAGCCTTTCAGTGCACCCTTTGAAGCCACCAGGAAAACTTACACCCCGATGCCTCACAACGTAGAGCAACCTGAAATGCAACACAGCTGTGAGCATATTCCAGTACCTCCTGTCTCTTCAAAAGCTGTATGGAAGAGGCAGCACACAATTTCATTACACTAGCAAGAAAATGCCTCTATGAGGAAGGCTTCTCCATACTTCACAGGAATCCCATTTCAAGCTCTCACTAGTAGGGAGTAAATATCAAATTTGGCTGCTTAGAAGATGTCAGTCCATCATTGACAAATGGGAAAAGTCCCATGAAGACAATCACACCTTTCCTTTTCTTAACATCACTTCTCAGGCTTTTTCGAACGTTGTTCTGCCCTGTTTGGGGCTCTCTTTTCTAGTATTGGGGGGCCAAGACCAAGTTTGACAGACAAGCCAGATCTGCCTACCAGCAAGGCATACCAGAGTTCAGGATAACGTCAACACAATTTGATGCCAACCCCAGACACGTGCATGTAACCTAAGCCATCGACTCTCTTGCCAGCTCCTGTAAGTAGCTGTGTCCAGTGTGTGCTCAGACATGCTAGGCTGCCGAGGCAGCCCAGGCAGACGTGCTATTTATGAACACACAATGGATTCATTATGCAAGAAAACAAAAGCACGCGGGTAGGAGTTAGCCTAGTGGCAATGGGTTTGACTTAGGAGGAAAGCACACATCATACCACTGTCAAAGATTCAGCCCGTCAGTATCTGTCTGCATTTTCACTGATATCTTTATGTTTGAAATTCTGAGAAAGACTGAAAAGCTATGGATACCTTGGGGTGATCTTCCAAGCACCTGTTGTGGTGACAGAGAACCACCTCACACAGAACAGGTTATGCAAACATAACTGCTTTTTAGCTGCTTGCATAGTATGTCACTGCTGAGTCCCATTTCCCTCCAGCTATGGTTGCTTAAGAGATCCTTTCAAGACTCCTCATATTGCCTGGCTTTTGTGGAGTCTTAAACTCAGAGTTGAAGCTGACTCCTTGTTAAATGTCCTTTTTCTAAGGAGACAGACTGATGTGTCTGCTGTCTTACATAGCTTCTGCGCAGCTGATGGTTACTGAGTCTTGGTAGCGCCCTTCCTTGGGATCTCACTATGAAGTTTTACACACCAGAGAAGAGAAAAAATTACTGTGGCAATGTTAATATAGTTTTGTTCTTTCTGGTGATAAAATGTGTAGGTGGCCTACATGTCATCTGCTGACTTTATGCCTGGGGAAAAAAAGCTTTATATGAAAAATTTCCAAAAACTATCATACACACACACACATGCATGTATTAACAACATTAACAGTGTATTAACAACTATTAGCGATAGTTCTGTGCTCCTGGATCCTGTGAACTATCTTAATGCTGAACTGGGCTTATGAGCTTCTTCCAAAAAACCAAAATATTAACACCCTCAGCCACATGCCAATTAGATGAAAGGCATTGTCAGGGCAATGATGTGTGCAGACTTAGAGGTCAAGCCAAAAAAGGGCCATCTTTCTTTGTAGGAATTAAGGAGTCTGAGTCTCTAGGATGGTAGTTAAGATCACCTCGTCCTATGTGATCTGCCAGGTACACACAGAAAATAGTATTTAGTGGATTCAGGCCCTGGTAGAACTCTTCTTGTCCCTCTTCCTGTCTTTTGGTGTGAAGTACAGGGAGATAATACCATGAATTAGGTAGTCTTGTATTTAGGAATGATGTGCTACCAGGTGGAGCACACAAACAGAGTTGTGGTGGGCCCTGGAAGGGTGGGCTATAAAGATTTGAAACCTCAATGTCTATCTGAGAGCCAATGCCAGCATAATTGGGGTAGTTCAGTGAAAACCAATGTTTGTGTGTATGCCATGTTGGGGCACCACCATGGGTTCATTCTTCTGAAGTAACGGATCAGCATAACTATGAACAGAAGACCTCTGGTCTGAACAAACATTGTGGCTTCTAAGTGTATTATATTCAGTAGTCTTTAAGAAATAGTCTTTAAAAATGCAAGAAACATTACTGTTTCTCGGAATTAAGTGGATTATTTAGAAATTTAACTGCATATGTAAATTGGAATTAAAACAACATCAGGGCTATACATTGAAGCTAGTTTTCCTTCTATACTGTTCATCAAAGGATAAAGCACAATAAACCAGAATAGTGACTCAGTCAAAGAAAAACAGTTTTGCTGTGTGAGATTATATTGATACCAATTGTGTTGCAGGTAGTGACTTCAGTAGACACGTGCTCTCACTTAAACGCTTTGCTGAACTGGGGCCAGAGTGCTCATCACTCCATAAAAGTTACCCATGGTCATTTGGGTCTTAACTACTGTCCATCAGTATTTTCACATGAGCTCAGCTCTTCCAAAAACATTACTTATGTGCGCATCGTGGAAAAAAGAATTTATGAACTTTGAACCAGCACAAGAAGAAAAAAAATATGTATTTGAGCAGCTCAGTTAACAGATACATCAAAACAAGGCTATTTTTTCCAGCTATCCTTACTGTCTTAAGTATTTGAAGAAAACATACAACCCCGGTCCCATTGAATTGATTAATTTAAATCTCTTCGGTTTAAATTAAATCTGTGCTTAATTTTTCTTTATGGTTAGTAATGTTTCTGCATCTTTTTCTTTATAGACATGTAATGTCTCTGCATTTACCATACTATACTATACTATACTATACTATACTATACTATACTATACTATACTATACTATACTATACAATACAATACAATACATACTGTTTACTATACGTATACACATGCATACACATATACATACCCGCATACAGGATCTGAGTATCAGGAGACATAATTTTGAAACTAAAGGATTTGCACAAAGGTCAGTCCAGCCCTTTGCTCACTAGTGTTTTCACAGTGTCCCTTCAGACTCTTTGATCTCAGGGTCTTAGTTCTAAAATGAAGATATAACCAAGTAAGAACCAGTGAGCAGAAGCATGAGTAAAACAAACAGGGGTGAACACAAAAGGGCGTTTCTCAGGTTTGGGACGTATGTTTGCATGACTACTTGTAGACCAAGGTGAAAAGTGCAACTGGCTTCTTGGAATGAACAGAGTGTGTAAACAAGCATGAAAGAGAGATTAACTCTCACCATCGAGAAATGTTTGTACTCTTGAAATCAATGGGTGATTTGTGACAACAAGAAAAGAGCAAATATTGAGACAAAAGGCTCCAGCCTGTGGTTTGTATTCAATCAGCTCTTAATATCAGGTAAACTTGTTACAGACACACAAATTACTCATGTGCTAGGCTGTGATTTCACTAAGGTAGGAAGAAGTGTTGATGTAGATAGAGTAAATATAAGCAGCAGACTGTCTTGTAATTGATCCCTCTTTAATCCTCCTCAATTGATGACAAATTGCCATTTACAGAATGCTTTGTGCGAATGTAAGCCTTTCAGATAACAGAAACCCACCGAGGCAGAGCTGCAGCAAAACAGCCATATTCCCACTAGTGTACCAGCTTAAACAAACAAACAAATATAAAGCAAAACACTTTGAAAATGTCAGGAAACTTTTTTATTTTTCCCCGAAACGTGGCTGCTGTGACCTACGTGAAACTAAAGTTTCTGTATGTCTGTCTTTAAACAGAAGTTGCTGCAATGTTAATACGTATGTTGGTCTAAACTAAATACATGAAAGATTATGTTTACAAAGGATTTCTCCTTTTAAAGTTCTGATTTTACTACACATGCAAAGGCTCCCTAAAATCAAGTCAACGCAGGGCTGCAGTAGGTGCTTACTGTATGGAGAGGGGTCCTTTTGCTCGTGAAAGTAACAAGTGTCTATCAAACATCAAGGTCTCTTCTAGAAGTAGTTGCTTTTATTAAGCAGCAAGTTTAAAAAAAAATTACCCCTACATATAAATCTTGCTGTAAATACACCACCATGGCTAAAATGCTGTTGCTATGTGTAAGTGATCCCATCATGCTTTGAACATGCACCTGTCATACTTTGGATTCAGTTTGTATCAGCATTCTTTTATTTTGAGATTCTGAAATGGCAAAATCAGTTCCACTAAAACACTGACTCAAAGCTCAGAACTCCTAGTCTTCTAGAAATCCCATTGAGCTTTTCCAGAAATTTACCCCAAATCACTGGAAAAATAGGCAGAGGAGGAACAAAAAGATTGAGAGAGTTTAATGACTTAAGGATAGCTAAATAAGACTGGCTTAAGTCTGAACTGTTACCTGAGTAACGTGACGTATGTGAGAAATCCCTCACAGTTTAACAGGCGTTCAAATTCCTGGTTCTCAGTTCCACTGCACTTGTCTGGGGATACTCCTTTCCCGAGTGCAACGCTTGGCTGGGTCGTACAACCTGAGAAACATGTGTGCCACAGCCACATGACCGGCTGCTAGGGAGTAATTCACGCAGTGGGAGATGGGAGAATTGGGAGGTTAATATGGGGTAAATCACTGCTGCTCTGGAGAGGTGGGAACCCAAAGGCAAAGAGTTACTGTTTTCTAGTCTGCTCCTGAAGAGAAGCTGTGCACTGTCCTATACATGGAGGTAGGGGCAAAAATATAAATCACCCTTTCACTAAATAATTTGGAGAACTCAGTGTGAATGTCTTCTTGGCAATCATTTCCCTCCATTTTTCTCCAGCCTTTTGGACTGATTGATTGGAACCAGTAGATATACTATAAGTAAAAATGTGATTTTATGTCATCCAAAAGAAATAAACAGCTCCTGGGTCCCTGGACAAGTTCCAGGTCTGTTTAAGGGGGTTTTGTTTTTCATTTTTAAACCGGGGACTTAAAGTCAAGCTGATGCAAGCCCATGCAGCCCACTATCTGAGAATTCAAAGACAGCATTGTTAAAAGATTAACAAAAGAGAGTTTGCTCCTCCTTGTCTCTTATTAAAAGCAACCATGATACCAGTGCATTTTTCTTCAGAAATCTGAGGTACAATCTGCCCTTTTCATTCTGGTTTACTGCCAGAGTAACCAGATTCGTTGCTTTGCTACCAGTATAATGCAAAGTAGATGCCTCCATTTGTTGAAATTAAATGTATTTGGTTTCATAAAATAATTGCTTTTCCATTATTCTAGTTTGCTAAAGCAAGACAAAGGATAACTGTGATCTTGCTGCCTTTCTTTTTGAAGGGAAAAAAATTATAGCACCTCTTTAAGATTACTCCTACCCTGCTCATCAAACTATAGACCATATGAATGGTTTAGACAGAGGGACAGGAATACCCTTTAGTCTTCTCCTGACTTGAAACTGGGTTTCTTGGTGGCACAAGTCTAAAAATAATCTGATTAGAAGACAGCAAACAAAAGAGAGTCTGGTTCTATGAACTACAGACTAGGATGCTTTTCCAGCACACTGGAATTTGAATTATTTTGCCTCTGTTATAAACACTTTCATACTGACACTACAATCAGCTTGTATTGCTTAGCTTGAAGAGAGTTTTCTATCTCAAAGCATGCCTGTACCAGGAAATCTCTCAGTCTTGCTAAAGCAGAGCAATCATGAGTCATAATACAGGCAAAGCAGAAGAGAGTTGAGACGGACAAACACTAGAGGTGAAGCAGTTGTATTTATGGGTTATTTGAAGACAGCAGGAGGGCCAAAAATGCACGGGCAGTTTTGAAGAAGTTAGTTTGGGAGCTGAGATGTCGTTTGACTGAAGGAGATGAGAGGAGGATCAATGCTAGCCCAAGGCTGAGGGCCAAATGAGGAAAAAGCACAAAAGTTTGGAAAAAGCATCTATGAGGAATATGACCTCATCTAGTCAACATAAAACATTTTGTATGTATTTGTTTACAGTGGCTCTTAAGTAATGTATAAATATGTAGTTAGGAAAAATACTTTCATAAAAAAAGATTTAAATCAATAAAATGAAGATGGTAAGAGAAGATTGTCTCGGTATCTTGGATGAAAAAAAGATCACCAAGGATTTTATGTTTTTTCCAGTCACAAAGGAAATAATCTGATACATTTTGTAAAATTGTCCAAAAATTTCCAAGTCTTGGGCTAACATTAATACTAATATTAAATATTACTAATAGTAATAAATGTTATGTAGTAATACCTCCTTATTTCCATCAGTAGACATAAAGAATTGTATGAATAAATGTAATATCATAGAATCATAAAATCATAGACCGGTTTGGGTTGGAAGGGACCTTAAAGATCATCTAGTTCCAACCCCTCTGCCATGGGCAGGGACACCTTCCACTAGACCAGGTTGCTCAAAGCCCCATCCAGCCTGGCCTTGAACACTTCCAGGGATGGGGCACCCACAGCCTCCCTGGGCAACCTGTTCCAGTGCCTCACCACCCTCACAGTAAAGAATTTCTTGCTAGTATCTAATCTAAATCTACGCTCCTACAGTTTAAAACCATTACCTCTCGTTCTATCACTACGCTCCCTGATAAAGTCCCTCCTCATCTTTCCTGTAGGCCACCTTTAAGTACTGAAAGGTAGCAGTAAGTTCTCCCTAGAGCCATCTCTTCTCCAGGCTGAACAACCCCAGCCCTCAGCCTGTCTTCATAGGAGAGGTACTCCAGCCCTCTGACGATCTTTGTGGTCCTCCTCTGGACTCACTCCAACATGTCTATGTCCTTCTTATATTGGGGGCTCCAGAGCTGGATGCAGGACTCCAGGCGGAGTCTCACCAGAGCAGAGCAGAGGGTCAGAATCACCTCCCTTGACACCTGGCCACGCTGTTTTTGATGCAACCCAGGATGCGGTTGGCTTTCTGGGCTGCGAGAGGCACATTGCCGGCTTATGTTGAGCTTCTCTTCCACCAACACCTCCAAGTTCTTCTCCTCAGGGCTGCTCTCAATCCATTCTCTGCCCAGCCTGGTTTTTTTTGCTTGGGATTGCCCCAACACATGTGCAGGATCTTGCGCTTGGCTTTGTTGAACCTCATGAGTTTGGTATGGGCCCATGTCTCAAACCTCTCAAGGTCCCTCTGGATGGCATCCCTTCTCTCCAGAGTGTTGACCGCACCACACAGTTTGGTGTCATGAGCAAACTTGCTGAGGTTACCCACAATCCCACTGTTCATATCTCTGACAATGGTGTTAAACAAACAGTGCCGGTCCCAATCAATGCCTGAGGAATGACACTCATCACTGGTCGCAAGTTGGACATCGAGCCATTGACCTTTGAGTCACCCTTTGAGTGTGATGATCCAGCCAATTCCTTATCCACCAAGTGGTCCAGCCATCAAATCCAAGGATGTCATGCAGGACACTGTCAAATGATTTGCGCAAGTCCATGTAGATGATGTCAGTTGCTCTTCCCATATCCACCAATGCTCTAATGCCATCATAGAAGGCCACTGTATTTGTCAGAAACAATTTTCCTTTAGTGAAGCAGTGTTGGCTGTCACCGATCACCTCCTTATTTTTCATGTGCCTTAGCATAGTTTTCCAGGAGAATATGCTCTACGATCTTGCCAGGCACAGAGTTGAGACTGACTGGCCTTTAGTTCCCCAGGTCTTCCTTTTTTTCCATTTTAATGGGCACTATATTTCCCCTTTTCCTGTCAGTGGCAATTTCACCAGACTGCCAAGACTTCTCAAATATGATGGATAGTGGCTTGGCAACTCATCCGCCAGTTCGCTCAGGACCTGTGGATGCATCTCATCAGGTCCCATGGATTTGTACACCTCATATCATTCCTGTTTCTCAATTAAGATTAGCAAGGTAGAGATGACCAACTCTAAGGTCACCGAGAAGATCAAAACCAGAGATTAGACCAGAAACAAATGGTGGTAGTCAGTTCGAGAATAGGCATACTAACAATCTGTTCACCATGGATACTTAACCATCATTTGAAATGCCCTATATATTGCTGTCTCAAGGATTACCTTCCTTTTGAATCTGTAAATATTCCTATTTACACATTTAAAGTACAGTTATTACTATTGATATTAACAAAGTATTATTCTATGAAAAATCTGTGAAAGTTATTAAAAAGACATATTTCTGATAATTACGACATTGTAAAAAAACCACACCCTTATCTAAGTTCACAAGTTTGATGTTTTAACTACATAGTTTTCTTTGTTCTTCCAGTTTCCATGTAAAGAAATGGACCCAAAGGCTAAACTTTTTCTGAGAACATTCAGGCTCTCAGGCAGACGTATAGCAGCTTCAAATTTTTTTTTTTTTTTCTGAATTTAAAAATAACATATTTTCATAAAATCCTCAAGAATTAAATAGAACAATTGTTATTAAACATCTACTATAAACCTCCATGTATGAAGATTTCGCAACCTGTTTACATGTGTGGTGTTTTACATTTTGCAACCATAATATGTTGACTTACGCTTAGTTTGTAATCTATTATAACCCTGGTATCATTTCCTTTAGATTTGTTCTCTAGGTAAAAAGTACTAGATTTTAGCAGATTATTGTTGTAACATAAATGTAGTGTTTGCATTTTCTTTATTGGGTTGAATATTCTTCAATACAGATCACTTTTCATTACAAAAACAAAAGAACATATCCATCTTTTTCTAAACAGCCTTTAACAAATCTCTTTTTCTTTCTCTCTTATATGTGAGAATATCCTTCCCTTATCTTTTATATTGTTAATTTACCCTTTTTTCTTAACTCTGACAGCAAAACCAGTCTTGTCGTGTAAAGCTTTACAACCTCTTTAAACTCTGTTCAGAGCTTTTAGGTTCTCATGGGCCAGCAGTGATCAGCCCAACAGTGTAATGTTTGCATTATGAATACTATAGGTCAATGCTTGTTTAAAATATATTTAAAAAAAAAAAAAAGAGGAGGAAAAAAAAGGAAAAAAATTCCCTTTGGAATGTTGAACAAATAATCAGGAAAATGTTTCATTTTTTAAGACTTTTAAAGGCTTTTCTTTATCAAAACAAAATCTGGGACCTAATTTGACCTGACAGAGTCCCTTTAGTGCATGGAAATTGCATGCAGTAACCAACTTTGACATCATATTTAGAACTATGGTGTCACTCTTTTGTATGTCCTTCACCTTGGTGTTAATGCTAAGCACTGCAAACAAGGCAGATATTTTTCTAGAACACAAGGACTGCAATGTTAATATACTTACAAGCAAATTTAGAAAGGATGAAAACAAGTACTGTCCTTGCTGACTTAAAAAAATAGCTATATATTTTCTCAAAATAGATATAGAGGGGCTCACTTCAGATGTAGTTCCTTGTAGAAAATGTGTTCTTTTAACATAACAGATGTACTTTATGATAGGACTGAAATTATTTTTAAAAACCCACCAGAGACAAAATACCTAAGAGTCTATTTTTAGAAAAGAATTCCAAGTCAGGACATCATTTAAGCATATTGTTAACTGTTTTCCTGAACAGAGATGGACTGACATAGTATATTTAAGTGTATTTTCTATAAAGAGTGGTTTTTGTTGACACACTGGTGGGGAATGACTGTTTTGGAACGTTGTCTCTCTTTGGATCAGGAATTTGGCCTGTCCAGTGTCTCACTAGCAGAGTGGATGAGCCAAAAAAATAGTATTGCCATGAGCTCTCTCTTTATGGACAGTAGAAAAAGACTGGAGAGGGAGTTTTACAAAATGTGGACAAGTCTAGCTTGACTAGATGAAAGACAAGTCTAGATGAAAAGTTATGTAAGAAAAGAGGCAGGCAGATATCACAGTCTCTAGAAATTTTGATCAGTTTGCTCCAAGTTTAGTTTTTCCTGTTTGAATGACTAGATTCACAAAAGAAGCAGGGGGGATTCACAAAGATTGTATTAAACAGAAAGGCTTAGTGTCTTACTAGAGCATTTACTAACTTCGCTGTTCAGATTATTCCTCTTTTTCTACCCTCACCTCCAGGGTGCTAAGATTATTCTTTGTGAATACTTGCCTGCTGCTACCTGTGTGTCATACTAGCCATGATCCTTTGTAGAAAGCACAACCCTGCGCTGGGCACAAGGAGTGCCACGAACAAATGGGAGTGTTAAGCACATGAGAACAGCAGTCATAAAATTCAGCCTGCTGGACAGGAGGTCATCTAGCTCAGGAAGCTGGAGAGAAGGTCATGACTGTCAACTGGAAGTCATAGACACAAAATATGTCTTGCGCTCCGACAGCTTAGCAAGCCCAGTCTAACAAAACAGTTCTGGGAGTAGTGGTGCCTAAATTTCACCTAGTTGTCAGAGAATGGTGTCCACGTTTATTTTTGCCTGGGCAGACTGAATGTAGATTTGCCTCCTCCCAGAACTGTACCAACGAGGTTAGAGGCTATGTGGGGCGGGAATTTTTCTTTTCTTGTCTTGACACTTTTATTTTGTATAAAAACTCTGGATTCAAGTCTCTTGTTTCCTAAAATATTGCCCTGTTATTAGCTATAGGTTACTATGAGATGTGGCAGTTAAGGCAGTTCCATCTCTCAAGGAATAAATTAATATTTTGCTTGGCCAAAAAAGAAAACTATGTCCATACTAGTGAATAAGTCCTGCAAGAAACCCTGATTTGGCCTTGCATGGCACATGGCACAGCATGACTTGTGTCTACACAACTAAACTCTCTTACTTCAGAAGCAGAATGGTTGGATCCATACTGCCTACTGGGTAATATTCCTGTACAGTACTGTGGCGTCATCAAAGAAAGTGCTAGAAAGCATTCAGACCAAAACTAGACTTAATCCTACAGGGAATCATAAGACCGAGCAAAAAAAGCAGGAAAAAGGTTCTTCTTTTATGCAAGAGAATATTTAAACTATAAATCTCCAAATAGCATAAGCATCAATAAGTGTTTATTAGGACTTAAACCCATCTGGGCATGCCTACAAGTGTGCATATAAGTAACAAGATAACCAGGGAATTTAATGCTGGAAGCTTAGAACGTGGATAACACTGAGGAGTAGGCAACATTTAAATGGCATTTTAGAGCTTTCATCGGTTTTATTATAAGTCTCTCTACTTTACTTATAGCTAAAGTATTCAAATATGTCCCAGTTATAACAAGTACAATGATACTAGCCTGAATTTGCAGAGAGGCTGTAACCATATTTCTGTTGTGAGATTTCCCCTTTCATTTACAAAAGAAAAAAAGAAGCAGCATAAGTACATTTGATGAAACTTAAAATGTCGTATTATTATCTGATTCTGGCAATCAGGGAAAGGACATTGTTTTAGAAATCTTAACAGTTTGTTCCAAATATTTCCAATTTTTAGGTAGATCTTCATTGACCCAACTTTGGACTCAGAGGGCATATAGTGTTTTCACATTCTTGAAAAGCTCATTAAAAGTATGTCAGGATTCAAATGACGATTAAATGCAGAATATTTGTTTTGGTGTCTGGAGAAAAGGACCATTATGCTGCTGAGCCAGATTTCTCTGCAAAACATGCCCCACTTTTGTCTGTTATAATTTTCTTCCTTCTAGTGAGAGAAGGGCAAACAGGTGCCTTGTTCTTAACTATATTGACAACATCACTCATATTGAGTTATATACTACTTGTTGAAGAGTCATGTTGACTTAAACAAAACAAGACCGTTTGAGAAGGTACTATTCACTGTCACAGTGTGTACTGCAGCCTTGTCCTTAGCAATGAATCTGAACAAAATCCTACCATTTGCTCCAACCAAAACTGTCAACATTTAAGAACTGTTTTATGGACCATCAATAAAATACAAAACATTCCTGAGTCCTCTGTAGTAACATTGACTCATAATTATCTTGAAAAATTGCTGTACATGACGTGGTTTTAGCTCCACCAAAAAATGTCAGGATAAATAAGTAATTTGCACAGCTATTTGCACCATAGTTAAATATCCATGGTAGTTGTGGCTTCAGTAATGAAATTTCTTGGCAAAACCTTTCCATCAGAGCTTGTTTTGTGAAATTCCATAAGTTCCAAGTAAATCAAGTCTCTAGATCACAAACTCCAGTTCTAATGGGAAACATTAATCTGCCTGACATCTTCTGGATGGGCAATATGGAAGAAGGGATGTGCTACAAGGGAAAAATTTCAAAGTGTTGTCTAGGAATGCAGCAATGGTGTTAGGTAAGCTAAAGATCACTTATAATTGAGCCTTGCAAGGGACACCAAAATCAGCAAGAACTTCTTGTGTTATTTTATCAGTAAAAGGCTGAACAAAGAAAATATGGAACTGTTGCTGAATGGGGTAGGTGGCTTAGTGACAGCAGACACAGTTAAGACTGAGGTACTCAATACCATCCTTGTCTCAGTCTTCACCAAGAGGGTCTCCCAGCCTTCTGTGATTGCAGAAAGTACTCAGAGAGGTACGAGCATTGGATGAGGATCAAGTCAGGGACTGTGTGAGAGAGCTCAGCCCATGTGAGTCTTTGGGACCATGTAGGCTGTGTCTGTGAGTGCCAAGCAATGTCATAGCAAGACCACTCTCTACCATATCTGACGGGTCACATAGACAAGGAGAGGACCGCAAAGACTAGAGGAAAGTAGAGGCTGTGCATATTTTTAAAGACGCATCCCAATCGGATGATCCAAGGAACTACACACTGGCAAGCCTTGTTTGGGTCCCTAGGAAAATCATCAAGCAAGCCTTCTTGGAAGCCATTTCTGGGCATGTAAAGGAAGGTGGTTGGGATAATTGTCACAGGTTTACCAAGAATAATTCACACCTCTCAGCCTGATTGTCTTCTGAGAAGCGGATGTCATTTACCTGGGGTTAAGCTGGGCTTTTAGCACTGTCTCCCTAGCTTTCAGACTAGGATGCTATGCTCTGGACTGGTGAACAACTAGATGGGTAAAATCTGATTTGATGGTTGAGCTTAGAGGATAGTGGTTAATGGGTCATATTCTCCCTGGAGGCTGCTAACTGCAGGGATCTGTCATGGTGCCTGTCCTGCTTAACATTCTACTGGTGACCTGGAGGAGGTGTTGGAGTGCGGTCTCATTAAGTGTGCACCAAATTAGGGGGACTGTCCGATACTCTGAATCGAGGGCATTGAGAGATGATGGAGCCAAGCTCTTCACCACTGTGAAGTGTGCAGCACATGGGGAGAGGCTGAGGAACAAAGATAAGTTGAAACAAGAGCAGCTCAGACCAGATATAATGAAATACCTTTTCCCCATGAAGACCATAACGCAGTGGACCAGGCTGCCAAGAGATGTAGTGAAATCTCTGTCCTTGGAAGCTGTCAAGACCTGACTGGATGAAGACCTGGTCTGACCCTGTATCTGACCCTGCTTCTGTCAGGAGGTTGCACTAGAAGCCTCTAGAGGTCCCTTCCCACATAAATTATTCTAGGATTCTGAGTGGAGTCACAACACAGAACTGTATATTGGCTTTTCATATAATTTATGCTTCATATAATTTATGAAGCAAAAGTGATGATGGCATAGGTTGGGCTTAGTTATTTCTGCTGAAGAATTTTGTATGTGATGGGCTTTAGTTCTTGTTGTTATTGTTATCTTTCCATAGTTTTACACTGTGCTTTATTTAGTTAGTGTAATTGATTCTAGTTACTGGCTTGGTTAATGAAAGCCACCCTGCCAATAAGAAAGTTTAAAGAAAAAAAAAGGCAAAATGCTATTAATCAAAGCACAGGTTCCTTCACAGATATTATCAGAGCCAAACACAATGCATAAAAGTGAATTGACCTAACAAGAAAGAGAAACAAGGATTTCAAGAACACAGCTGGTTTATTTCCCAGTGACAAAATATACAAAGAGAATACAGGCCCCAAATGTCTAAGGAAAGGAAAGATGTTTTAGTAGCTTGGCTTTATCCTGCATTGGCTGTCCTGAGTCAGGCTTCTTTGAAAGTGTTCATGACCATAGTGGAAAAAGAATAATTCAGTGCAGAGGGCTTCTTTTTTTTTTTCCCCTGAAGTGAACTGGTTGTTTCAGAATTTCCAGTGAAAAGTAAGCACGGTCTCTTGTTCATTGTTTCTCATAAGGAGTAAAAATAACTCCACTTCTGGCCATTATCATTCCATCAAAAAACCTCAGAAACTTTTCAGGCCTGATCCTGTAGCTTTGAAGTCAGTGGGAACAGAATCATAGTCTTAAAACACAATGTTTTGGCTAGATGCTGTCACACAGTTGCTCACATTTTTGTTATTTTCTATCATTAAGATTAGTGTTTCATACTTTCTGAAAAGAGGTTGCTGCTGGTTTCTGGAGGCCCTTGGAGGCTGGAGGAAGGTATTTCTATCTGTATATCTGTTTACAGTCTGCTTCCACTGAAATCTATAGGAAAGGGTGACTTGATTTCTGTAGCTTTGAAATGGGTTTGATATGAATTATTTCTTGTAGCTACTAAGACTATGTCCATACTAGAAAATGAAATGCACTCACAGCTGCTCTCTGGCGCTGCAGCTAACCAGCACAGGCCAGCCTACATCCATTTTGTGGAATCCTTGTGCCCTCGGACACTGAGCAGCCACATCCAAACGGCCTGCCAACAACAGTCTCTGGCCCCAAGTCACTCCAGAACCGGTTTGGAGGGCAATAGCTCGCCTGGGTCAAAACCAGCCAGTTACCATGCAAACTTGTTTGCATTGTAGGCAACAAAGTGGCTTGGCATGTTCCCTTCTACTGTTTAATTTATTAGTGCGCATAACTTCAGGGTGCAATTCATCTACCTTAATGTAGACATCTGGAAGTTCAACATTTAAAGCTCTGCTAGTTACCCTGGCTTCCTGTTATACTCAGTGGAAGCAAATCCAGGACACAATTCATCTGACCTGTCTTGTGTACTTAGCTCAAATAAGATGGATTGCAATCTGGGAATGCCCATTTTTTCTTCTGACTATAAAGTGAGTCTGAGGTCACCAGGTCAGACTTAGACCTCTAACTATTAGGCACCTGAGATAAGGTGAGACAGATACCAGCCTAATACATACTAATAAGTTTATCAGCATATCTCTCAGGTTAAGATACAGATTTAAAGACCATGTAGATTAAATTACAGGTTTTTGCTCAAGAAAAACAGTGGAAATACTTACTGAGAAGTTTCCCTGTCAGAAGACCTAAACTATTCTCCACAGAACAGAACAGAGTGAGGAAGGGTGAAAAATGTTTTCTCTGGAGCAGTTATCCAGAACTGCAATACTCTCTCACATCTCTCCCAGAAGGATGATGTAATTTATCAGCAGCCATGCTGCTTTCGTTCTTGTTCTAAGCATGGAGTAATACCTATTTCATTCATTTTTTTCTCAAGTGGGAGCAAGGCTTGGGTGTCTGGGAGGATCTACCTGAAGCTGCAGGATTTCATTTCTTGTCTGTCTGGCAAAGTCCGGGCAGCTGCAGAGGAGGACGAGGTCAGGACTCTGCCCTCCAGCAGCATAATTGAGACAGTTTGGCTTAAGTTTCATTAATAACCCCTCTTCCACTCTGACCTTCAGTCATAATAAATACCTGGGAACCATAGCTGTTGATTACATTTGCAGTTGATGCCAAGTTATATCATTTCTATTACCATTAATGTAAAGAAAATATTTGCGTCTGAAAATAAGTCACACTGCAGCCTATAGCCATTTTTTGCAACCCTTAGTCCTTGTTACCTTCATTAGATATTTTTCTAATGATAATTAACTGAGAAAACATGACCTAAGTAAAGTTATCAAAGGAGAGTAATTATGGGAACATGTGCCATATTATTCCAATTAGGTAACTGCTCATGGTGGTTTCACTTGGTAAGAGCACAAAACTACTGTTCAGCCCACTATTCCCACTGTTACATTGATAAATGATCCCAAAGCTGCCTTTCATTCGACAGGTCTGTTTTTGGACAACAGCCAGACAAAACAAAATCATAAGATTTATAAGTACCGCAGTGGGAGGGTAAAGAGGATCTGAAGGGCATGAGCCCTGCTCTGTCTTCTCAGAACAAAAGCTCAAGAAAAATACTCCTGGTGGACCACATCCTAAGGACTCCATTCAATCCTTAACCAGACGTTATTCAGGCAAGCTTTTGCAGCCATTAGTATGGATATGTCTGAAGAAATACACAATTGAGGGTCAAATTGTGATTCATGCTTTTCGTTGTGGGAGGACAAGAAAGTCCAGCCTTGGCAGTTACAATATTTCCCCACAGCAGTTTTCCTTGTGTATGAATGGGCTTGTGAAACATGGTGTAGAAAGCAAGTATTGCCATGACTCTGTGACTCACTTCGACTCTGGATCACCGTGAAACACAGGGGACCAGCATTGTGCATCGCCCTGATGTACAGACAATAAACACTGAAAGAGTTAGTGCTTCCCTATAGTACCCCTTCCTCCTTCCTCTCTAGGCAGTGCCATAAGCATTATCAAACCCAGTCTGGAGGAAGATTTTTGTGCCACAGACCTTTATGGAATCTGTTGATTGAAATTAAATTGAAAGACTTCACCCTCCAAAACCTGGTGGAGGACCTTTCATCATCAAATACCACAATCTGAGAAAAAGATGTCTTCAGTAGTAGAGTACTATTTAAAAAAAAAAAAAAGTGTCTTCTTTGGCAGAATATGGTCTCAAAGAGAAAATAGCAAAGACAAAAGGAAAGGATAGGAAGTTAGCACTATGGTAAGAGGTTAACGGACATGATCTTACAATTAAAGATATTTACCAGAGAAATTTGAACCCCATTATACTCTGGCTCATGGTACATAAGGAAGAACTGTTTTATATCATCAAAGACAAAAACCAGGTCTATAGGTAAGCTTTAAGAATAATAAACATCCTGAATTCAAGAATAAGTCTGTCAAATGAAGGGATATTGATTTTGGAACAAGGAATATTATGTCAAACAACATTAGTTTAATTGATCTGAATTTAGTTTAAGTACTAAAAGCATTTATATACAAACAGCAAATGAAAATTAACTGCAGCTGAGTCCCTTGATTCTCAGATTATACAATGTGCACAAGCAACTGAAAGTTCTTGTAGGAATCCCAGCAGCATGGTCTGGGTTCTATTCCCATAGCATGACTCAATAGAAAAGCAATATGCTTTCTTTCAGAAAATATGAATATTTAAAGCCATGTTTTGACTTTTAAAAATACACAAAACTTTTCCTTTCCTAAAAAGAATTTATAATAAAATGCAGAAAAGATGCTAGAACCACGATCATTGCTAACATGGTTTAGTTCAAATATTTCAGCTTCTGGAATGAGCCATCCAGGAGAAATTCTTTCATTCTGAATCAAAGCCAAAGAGATTTGTTTGTTGTTGTTTTTTTCCTTCTACTCTCACTCAGCTACTTACATTACTTAGCAATCTTAGATACCTCAGAGTCTGTATTTGTAAGAACTGGTGCACAGAACCTTGAGATACTGAGTGATAAAAAATGTTGCTGTTGTTCCCCATCAGGGAAAATGGCAAGTTCTTTCGATAATTTGTTTTGGTTTGTTTTGTTTAAAGACCTGATTTTTTTCAACATGGAAAGACTTTTTTGACAACTTTCTTAGGCTTTCTTTATTTTTTTCCTTTTTTAAATTCTTGGATTTGCTAAATTAATGAGATTTTAAAGAAGTAATTGTAACGCTACAGACTTCACACAGGTAAAGAAGTCCAATTGTCATTTAGCACTCTCAAGTATCTGAATTACCTATTAAAAGAGAACTAATGCTGTAAAATTTCTTGGTCTGATGTTTGTAAACACATTGAGATTCTTCAACCAAGAGTTCCAAAATCTGAACTTTTAAAATTCTACCTATAATCATAATATTAATTATATTAATAGTATAATGTAAAATATGAATATTCATAAATTAAAGTTATAATTGTGTTTTTAGTGTAGAAACTAACACTGAGTTTTTAGAAACTCAGTGGTGGAATTCATCTTTCCTAATAAAGGTATCCAAGGCTTGTCAGATGAACTGTATGCCTGATTTAGGCATAGGTGACTTATTTTGAATGTCTGGAGAGTAAATCTTCTCTGCAACGAACGACAGTTTATGGGGTAAATAACCAAAACTGTTACCTAGATCATTAGCTGAATGATTAAAAGCCAAGCTTTTAGGCCAAAACTAGACCTTTTAGATCTTTCAAAAAATTTCTTTATGTATCTTTATCTCATAACATTAGTGTAATTTCTTATCATAGAATCATAGGGCTGGAAGGGACGTCTGGAGATCATCTAGTCCAACCCCCCTGCCAGAGTAGGGTCACCTAGAGCAGGTCGCACAGGAACGCGTCCAGGCAGGTTTGGAATGTCTCCAGAGACAGAGACTCCACCACCTCTCTGGGCAGCCTGTTCCAGTGCTCTGCCACCCTCAGAGTAAAGAAGTTCCTCCTCATGTTTGGGTGGAACTTCCTGTGTTCAAGTTTGTGCCCATTACCCCTTGTCCTGTCACTGGGCACCACTGAAAAGAGCCTGGCCCCATCCTCCTGACACCCACCCTTTAAGTATTTATAAGTGTTGATATTATTGGTTTTATTCTCTCTTCTTTGAAGTCAGTGTCAATGCCAAAGAAGTGTAGGCACAAAAATCTCTCCAGAGTTGTAAAAATAATTTGTAAAAATATTTTTTACTCATAACACTCATTATCCATATATCACAGTGAAATGTTAGGTGAACATAAAAGGATTTCATTTTTTACTCAGCAGTGCCAAGTTTACTTCCAAGTCTTATGGTTCAGATTGTGTCAAAATACAGTCTGTACGTCTGCTGAAGAATTTACTGGGGACATATCTGGGCATTCTACTTCCCAGCCTCTTTCAGGGTTTGTCTTAATAAGACAGGAATTTGCAGCAAATACCAGAGAATCTTCCTATCAATTGTTTGACTCGCTAAGGAGCAGTTCACTAGTTTCTCTAATTATTTACAGTTGATCTAGTTCTTGCTTGAAATGTGTCTTCTTACAAGCCTAGTGCCTTGATTAAGACTCACTGGAAGCCCACAGGTTAGCCACGGAAGATGTCTGTAGGTTAGCCAGTCAGTAGCCACAAGTAAAGTGGGATATCCTCTTTTTCGTTCCCTAATGTTCTATCAGAATTATGTCGAAGTCTTTCTCACTGTGAACTTATGCAACCTACTTGCCATTGACCTAGGAGGAGGTGAGCCTCTGCTTTCCTTTGTCAACAACTGTTCCCTCCAACTCTGCCTTATATTTCTGTCCAAACCCAATGTATGCATCTCATGCATGAGAAAATGTTTCTGTAGAACCTCATAATAAAAACAGCCTACTGATCTGAAGAGGTTTATTATTGCTATTATTGCCATCTGACAGCAGCTAATAACTTGTTAATATTGATTGTCTGAAAATTAATCTATAAGAAATCTCAGCTAAAATATGACATGTTTCTTACAGCACTGTTTTTCGTTCTTGCCTTATTAGTCCTTCCATTTCTCTTTTCCCTACTTCTTGTTTTGAATTCTTTTTCAATTTTATGTTAATACAGAGACTATTAATTATCATGTATATAGAGCAACTAACACGTTACCGTCAGAACTCTCCTGAAACAGTAGCGGTTGTATCACTAAATTCGTGATGCAGAAAGATGCCTGGCTGACTTGGCAATGCTAATTGCTAGGCTGTAATTGTTCTAATGTGTCAGCATAGACTGAAGAGCAAAGAACTGAAGTATACCCCAAAATTATTTCTATAGTGATAAATTTAAACACTGCTAGGGCCCAGACCCAGGTGCCAGAATTGGATGTTCTTGATTGCTAGGGCAAATTTTGATATGCATTTTGTCAGTTTACGCAGAATTCTCCAAAAAAAAAATTTCCCAGCACAGTTTGGGAATCAAACTATTCACAGTGGTCATTTTTAGTATCACCACTGTGTTTTGAATGGTAAGAAATTTTTACAGCATGGATTAGCTAGACTGTGCAAGTTGGCCTCCACACCACAGAACAAATCTTAGCACTGTTAAATGACCAGTAGAGGCATAACTAGCAAAGACGTAACTACATTCCAGTGAATTTGTGTTAGAGTTAATGAATTTTCAGGGAACTGCAAAGCCTGTTTGTACTAGTCTTGGTACAAATTCAACATGTCTGGCTTTCTCCCTCTCACCACATCACCGCTGTGTGTGCAACGCAGGAATGATTCTAAACCTCCAGGTTAATGTTATCACAATGAAAATCAAGTTCTAGCTGATGTAATTATTTTCTACAATGTGTAGCGAGCAAACCTGACAAAAGTCAGGATAGTAACTAAGTATGAACTACCATATGGGATGCATGTTCTTAGTTGTCATTTTGCTAAGGAAAGTTTGGCACTGTGCATTTGACTGCCATAAGCGAAGTATTCCTTTGTAGGGAACAACAAGGGTGGCGGAGAAAGCACTTGGCAAGAGGAATATCTTTCAGTCTCTGAAAAATACTGATTCTGCAGAGGTTGGTTTATTTACATTCTTTTTTCTAGAGAGAAAAGAATGCCAGAGACAGTCAGGGAATGAAACTCACATAAGTGCTCAGGATACATCGTGCCATGTCAAGCAAGAATAAGCATGTCAAGCTTCTTAATACGTGTGTCTGTAGGAGACCTGCAGAATGTTTTAGTCGGAGTAGCGGTAACCTTAAAAAATATTTCTTTAGCTTGAAGATAATCAGATTAGGGAGATATCTTCATTGAAACAATTTTAAAACATGTCTACAACCCACCTGTCCAACCCAGTGGCCTCTTTGTTTCTTTAATGCAACATTATTTTCCTGCATTTTAGGGGTAAGATAGATATAGCTATTTATAAAGCTGTGCTGTAAGTCAGGAGAAACTTAATCAAAGCTGGTAGGTGTAAGAACAGCCCTTTATTCAGAAGAACATCAATGGAGCCAAACAGCCGAAACAAGAACCACCCAGACAACGAGTACACACAATGCCATACTGGAAGCAAAAGGGGTTCATTTTGGGTTAATAGCACGCATAAGGACAGAGATTAGAAGAACTGATTGCTGCTGTGAGTAAAACAGAGATGATACACAAAACAAGAAGCAAAGGAGCAATGAAGCCAAAGAACCCAGAGATACACAGTCCTGCAATAAAAATTAGAAGTAGGTGACAATAACCAGAGCATCTATTACATTTTGCATGTACAAATGCTTAAGGCTAAAGCTGTCAAGAAAAAACTGTGGGTTTGGTTTTTTAAATGACCTTGTCAGCTAATGAAGTAAGATAATTCTTTTAAGGGTAGAGAATTTAATTTCAAGCTTCTTCAGTACTCATGTCCATAGACTTGTACGGAAACTCCACAGTCCTAGTAAGCTTTACTTTCCTTCTGTCCTTCCAAGGACTCAAAGGAAAGAAGGTTTTCTCATGCTAAGTAAAAGGGAGGTTCTTTTTTTTGTACCAAAGTCCCATTTTTGTGTCAGAACGTGAAGTTTCATTAAAATTTGACTTCATATTTGCCCATATCTAGCTGGTTCATTTACATTTAGAGAAAATAATAGGAAGAATTCGGATAACAGACAGAAAGGAATGTTTCATTTTAAATGATTTTTCATTTCTAAATGAATGTTATCTGATGTAATAAAAAAGTTGAAGCAAAATATCTCTGTGTTATCAAAACACAACATTTCAACTGACTGAAACCATTTTTGTTATGGCTGCTTTCAAATGAATTGAAATGAAAGCATATTTTGGAGTGGAAGAATTTGTAAAACTTAGATTTCCAAATTTGTACTCTACTTAGAGTGATAAACGGTCCATCTTCAGTAAATAGGGACTCGTAGATGATCTACATAGCCATGATTGCAAGATATGCAATTTGCATAATATTCAGATTTTCCATCTCTCCCTTTTTGATTTGTGCAGTAACAATGAATCCACAGAGTGATACTTACAGGCCTTTTGCTTTCTGAATCATACCTAGAGACCTTAGTAGAGACTTAAACTCAGATCTTTCTGTCCAGAGCTATCCTTCTACTTAATCTTCTAACATTATAGCTGTGATCTTTGTATTTCAACAGAATTATCTTTGCTCTGCAATACCCTGTCATGTAGGATGCAAGAGATTTCAAAACCATACATGATTATGTATAGTAAATAATCATTCAGTAGCAGCAATAGTCTTCAATCAACATCGTGATGCCATCATGCTCTGAGATGCCAAACACACACATGGCCTGAACTGCTTAACAGAGAAATTTATGCTGACCCCAAAGTCTGGAGACAGCCAAGGAGCCAGATGAACTCACTTCTGGTAAAGTGCTGCTCCTGTAAAAGCAAAATACAACCTCTCCCCTCCACCCCCCACCCTCCACACATGCACACTCATATATATAATAACATCTCAAATCACATACAAAAAGATCTGATCTTTCCAACAAAGAAAGCCAGTGCAGTGCCTGGAGTTTCTCTTTTCTCCCAGGTCCTTTCCAATAATATTTGGCTCAAGTTCAGCATGTTACAGGGCTCCCAAGCCTCTTTCCCAGATATATCTGTCTTGTCTCTCTGGGTAAAAGAAACTTATTTCTGGCGCTCTGTCAAGCTCCCCACAACCTTATATTACCAAACAACAATGTTGAAGGCAGGAATGCATACTTTTGCTTTGATTTCCACAGAGAATCATAATTCTTCTCTGCTTCTCTCTCCCCCCCTCCCCTCCCCTTTAGGTGACAGATGGCTCTCTAGAAGTCACCCATCTCTTCATTTTGACCTTCTGTTCACCTCCTCCATTTTTTTCCTCTGCCCTGGCCAATTCCAATTTGGGTAATTATTCTGTCTACAGTACGTAAAATTCTCTCTTTTGTTGTAGTCAAAGACAATATCCTTCTCCTTCTGTTCTTAAATGTAATGCTATGCCTTGATAAATCGTTACCGTGGTTTACCCCAAAAGGGAAAGAGTGAGTGATTGAGGACTAGTATCTTTTTATAAAGTCATTCCAGTGTTTAGGGATCCTTAGGGATGAGTAGTGTTATATTATTAGTCCTCAATCCCTAGATGATTTGCATTACAAGTATTATTCTTTCTATTGTACAGCTTTTTAAAGGGTGCCTATTTATTCAAGTGAATTGACACTAAAAATATGCAAAACTTCGCCCATGGAAAAATGAAAATAGCCATAGCTTTGGAAATGTTTTAGCAAACTGAAATTCTAGCTGTTCTAAATACAGCATTGAAGAGATGTGAAATCCAAACTGTGAAATTTTCCTCTTTTTCTCCCTAAGCATGCACTTAGATCCATGAATTTCTATTCTTATTACAAAGAAAGGTTTACAAACGCAAAAAGAAGATGTAACAGCCTTTTTTTTTAGCTTCCATCTTCAGAAAGGACCAATACCATTTCTGCGAACTTGAGTCCATCTTAAATAGTATGTCTCTTGTTATGCACATCAAGTCATCAAGCCATGCCTTGGGTTGAAACACTTTGTAGATGAGGACAGCTGTTTGCTATGAAGGACCCATTGTTATTTTTGAAACAGATGCTTTGATTTGTTGGAAAGAACTAATATGTGCTGATTTTAGCCCCAATCCAGTATGACACACAAGCATGTGCTTAAATCTATCGTTACTCAGAAAAGCACTTATACATATGTTAAAAATTAAGAATGTGCTTAAGTGCTTTGCTTAATGGAGATGATCTTGAGCACATATTTAAGTGCACTGTTGAATCAAGGCCAGAATGCCCAACCTTCATTATTGTGAAGTTTGCTATCTTTTTACTACTCTAAGAAGTTCAAACAACATAGCAATGCTTTATTTCATGTCCTTTGCAAAGGAGGCAATTGCACGCTTGACAAGGAGAAAGAGTTCATTGCATCTTGCAAGCCAAGTAGTAGGGAGGATGGGAAAGCCTGTATAAAATTATCAGGCTCCTCTCACTGGTAAGCATGTGAGATGTGATTCCATCTGTGGCTGCTCTTCAATGGCTATGAATCTGTTTCAGATCTCAGATGGCTCTTTAGACAGCAAAGGCTCCTACTTTTTGCCCTGCTTCACAGTCTGATGATGGACAAAATGGCAATTTTCACACAAACTGCAGCCAATGTGCTCATCCAGTTGCATTCCTCTTTGCAGAAGGCATACAGCAGAGAAGCAGATGTCACTCTCACGTTATATGTGATGATATCATATGTCACCTGTTTCCATGATGATTTCGTCAAACCCTCTGCCTGATGCTTTGACAATTTATTACTTGGGAAAAACTGCCAGATTCCAAAGAATTTTTTCTTTTTTTCTTTTTTTGGTGAGGTTTATGCCTTATTATTCCTTGTGAACGCCATCCACAGCCAATGAGGCGGTTCTGGGAATACCTGGATGGATGGTTTTCTTCTGCTTATTAGATTCTGTAATTGTTTTTTTTTCCAGTCATTTGCAGTGTGTATGGCATGAGACTCTTATGTTGTAAGTTTCCAAACATAATGCATAGCAAAAGGTGGATGCTTTTTTGCAATTTTAACAGCTCTTAAAAGTGAGACAGGATTGACAAATTATACTGTAATCTTCTTTAACTTCCTTTACATACAGACTTGACCGCTTGGACTATTCTGAAATGAATGGCTAAACCAAAATTTTGGCGATTTAATTTCTTGGTTTTAGGGGGAAAGCCCTCACTTTTCACAATACATTTGCCATCAGAAAAATAGTAATGCAAATCTGATATGTGACATATCCTGCCTCAGCTATATCTTCAGATCACATCTGCTTGTTTCACAAGGATAAACTATTTTCTGTTGTCAGCAGCAGAAAGACAATGAATCTATGGGGGACCAAGACAGATTCCATTCTGGTTCATGTGTCATCAAAGATGCCAGCTATATTCTGATTACTGAACTTTTCTATTAATTCTTATGATAAAAGGGTGAGGAGAAAGAACAAAGCTTGTCTCGCATGTTTCAGCTTGAGTTTGCAGTGCTGGCTGTCAGAAATATCATCTTTTGAAGTTCTTACTGTCATCTATACACATTCACGCATAAAAGTATAATTGCCATTTAACTAATGGAAAACGTATTCTGATAATTTTTCATATTGCCTCACATTCATTGTATGTTCTGTTCTGCTGTTTCTTCTAATATTATCTTCTTTACCCATATTTTGGTAATAATATACATCAGGGTTTTTTATTAATACATTATGAAAATCAGAAAAATGTCACAATAAAGATCAATTACATTTAATAGTTTGATGATGGAAATGCACATCCAGAACTCAAATTCACTACAAAGCCTTGCTCAAAATATTTTAAAGCTATGGATCCACTACAAAAAAGAAAAAACTGCTTCTATAATCACCAGAAAAAAACTAGCAGTGGTACTGTTTAAAAACATCAAAGAACCACTGTCGTCTTCTTCCCTACCTCTTTAAAGGAAGGGATTAGTTGAGAGGCAGTTCAAAGTGCAAGACAGAGCTGTTTCAGGGAACTTCAGAATTTGGAGCAGGTGTTATTACCATATGTGCTAGTAGTACATCCAGTAGCAGTGCAAGTCATCCTGGCTTAAAGGAGAAGAAAACCTGACTCAGTATTCCCAGCAGATCTTCCAGACAATGAATCACAGGTTGAGGAATCGGAAGGTATGGACAGGAAGAAATAGAAATACTTTATGAGGGTTACCATGAGGATAAAAGAAAGGAAATCATGCTTAAAAAAGCAATGCACCAAAGCAAGTAAAAAAGTCAGAAGTTTCTTATTTGTTAGAAAAAAAAAGGATTCTTAGCTAAATTCACACAGAGGATATATTTTCACGACAGAATTATAGAAGACTGACACCAGTATTGGTGCATACAGGTGATCCTTCTCTAGCCATAAAGCTCTACGCAACAATGACAGTGTCCTCCCAAGCACCATAGTTACTTAAGTGTAATGACAGATACCTAAGGTCATACTTCCCATCATTCTCCTTTCTGCAGTGAACCGGGCTACTCTCTGATGCTTTCCTGATGAATAACTAAAGAATTTTCCTCTACCAAGCCAGTTTGGGGACTTACAGGTGGGTACTAAAAGACATCCAGCCTTTTAATGCTTGTCCTTAACCTTCTTTGGGAGTGAGTAGTTAGCTCTTTTCCATGTGGAAAAGAAATCCCACAGTTCCAGCCAGTTAGCCCAAGTCTAAAGCACAAACCATTTCAAATGCAAAAGGCTGTGGAGAGAAGGGGGCTCGGGGCCCAGCTAGCATGCAATGTCACATGCAAATATCTCTCAGTTTTCATACAGAAGATGATTCTATTCAGTAGTATAAACCATGAATAACAGAGCTGGAATCTGACCTTTTAAAAACATAAGCAAAGGAGTTGTTCCACTTGCTCTGCTCTGTACAGCTTCACAGATAAAAAGCACAGTCACTCCCAACTTCTTGCCCTTATTAATATCACAGTTATTGCTGTGATACTTGGCTGAAAAGGCAAGACAAACCCTCAGTCTTGCCCTTACCAGAAAGGCATCAAAATCATAGTTTCAGCATACATAAAACAGTGCTCAGTGGAGCTGGTTTGTACTCAAAGCAGAATAGGAAAGGCCAGACTGAGTTTTGCTATGCTTACCCAAAGGAAGAGAAATTCTGCTCGCAAAAGAGTAAGTATGGAGATATATCTAGCTCTTTGCATCTCTTCACCAAGAGGTAGAGGGAGGCTGGAGAAGAAATGATAACTTTGTCTCCAGCTGCATCACTCACCACACTTTGTGCCAAAACATGCACTATGAATCACTACAACTTTTTTTACAGTTAGGAACTGGAGTTGTCCCCAGGAACTGGACATCTTAATGTTACCTCATTGCAGAGGAAGTCACAATCCAACCTCACTGTCTATACAATCTCAGGGTAGTTGCATTATTTTCTCTCTGGAATATGGCATCTCCAACCACCAAATGCTATAGATTGACTTTTGAGATAGGCCTGCTGCTGCGTACATATTACCGGTGTGGGCCCACTAAGCAGCAGCCCATGGTGCCATGACTCATATCACTGAGCAAGTCATCTACTGCAGAGCAGCCCATGCATCTACACAACAGAGAGGAGCACCATACAGAGAGACTGTCCTCGGTTCTGGGAAGAGAATAGCCATGCTAACGTGGTGCTGTGTCTGAGTTAAGAAACTCTGTTCTTTTAATCTGCTAATTGGAAGAGGTAGACAGCTGCACTGAAATACCTTTGCTGTTTTCTAAACTGAAGCCAGCTCAGTTACTGCTGACTTGGAGATCTTGCACCATGCTTTGTCAGTCAATATAGACACACCTAACATCCTCTTCAAGGTTCAGATTTTAACCTGTTTACTTCAATTCTAGCTTATGGGAACTGGTGAGATGGTAATACCATGTGACATGGCCATAGCTCAGTCCTAGAGGTGTTTTATTTTCATTTGTTTGGTTTTTGGAAAAGGTTCGTTTAGGTTGCATCTTGGCCCAGTTTATCACATTCAATTAAGTTCTGTGCTGAAGTGCTAAATCGCTTTCAGTCTTGAGATCATATCCTGACAGTTGAGAAAGGAGTTAGTTTGCAATTTTCTCACCCAACTGGATTGACTGTAGCCCCGCAGTGGGCTACAGCTGACAGAATTTTAATGTCAACATTGTAGATAACTGTATATTAGTTGGTCACCATAGATTGCCTTCTTTGTCCATGAAAATAAGTCAACGATTTTGGAACACAATTCATCTGGCCTATTTTATACGCCTGTGACCTGACTCATATCCCAGAAATGCCTGTTTTTCTCATTGATGAAAAGGGACCTTTGGGTGACTACTTGAGAAAGAAAAAAAGTCCCCTGTGTTGTAGATATCTCCAGCCAGTCAGACGAATCCTGTGCAGGGAGACTAACAAGTCACAGAGCAGGCAGGCAAGAGTTAAGTGAAATCTATTCAATATTTTTTACCCTGATCCGCTGAGAAATTGTTCTGTGGTCCACTCAGCACAAAGCAAATGAATACCTTACAGCTGCTCTCCAAGAGCAAACACTGAAATATGGAACTGGCTACACGAATGATGAGGTCCACAAAAGATTACTCATATCTCAGGTTGATACAAAATCTTTCCCTCTAGCTTGCCTTGTCAGAGTCTACTCATTCAGGTCTGCATTGTGCCTTACCTTTCTATCTGTCCAAAGACATTCAGAAAAAAAGTTATGCACGTTTGTGAGGAAACCAGAAACCATATTTGCTCCTTGTGACTGAACAAGATTGGAATTTGTTAGTGATCTCACTCAAACCTGTGTAAATCAGGAGTAATTACATCAAAACTGATGGAGAAAACATACTAGGAAGTGAGAATCTGGGCCTACTGTTTTAAAAATAGCAGCAAAGCTTACATTGTATGAATGATAGAAAGATGTAATTTGCTTCTAATGAAATGGTGTGGTCTTTTTTATGTAACAGAGAGAAATAGCATTGTAGCTGAACTGTTGAATAAAAGTTTTCACTTAACTTACAGTACATTTTACTGTCATCAAAAAAGCATTTGGGAATAATACTTTCCAATGAGTCTCTGTTGAAATTTTGGGATAATAAACTTTTATATCTTAATATTTATGATTCTAATAAACTACCACAATATTAAAATGAAAGATACAAACTCTGAGGTCAAAAACTACAATTTGTTGTAAGGCAAAACAATTTTGAATAATAAACCACTATTGAAATCTAAGATCACTTCCTATAATTTAATAAGTAATCCCCTTGGTGATATATTCCGGATATTAAACTGGTTTAACTCACTTGGACCAGCTGTTTTAAATTGGTACATAACATTCTGCCAAATGATAATACAAAAATAGGCATGAAATGGCATGGTGACCATTTAAGTTCTGATTTTTACCTTCATTGCCTACCACAGAGTGATCACGAATCTGCTAATCAGGGATCAATCAATTCATTCATTACTGTTAATAGCAGTGAATGACAAGTATAAAGATAATACTTTGTTTATTAGCTCGCCTATAGCACTGTTGGATAGATGTCAGTTGACCAGACGCAAGTGGCTGATTGGATAACGTATCTCACAGCTCCCAATTGAGCTAATACATGCCAAAGCAGTTAGTGGGTTTTTTTCCCCCAAAGCATCCAGCTGTAGACTATCAGTGCTTCCATAATGAAGTCAGTATAGCTTTTACGTATAAAACTTATTCAAAGGGTACTGTCTGAGTCTGAGAGGAAAAAAAATTCAAAAGGCTCTGTCATGTCCAACCAAAAATACCCCGCACATGGATCTTTCATCATATTTCAAATACATTTGTGTTAGACTATGTAGTCATTAGAGGAGATGACAATTTATCCATTACTTGTTTCATATGAATGTTTGCTGATGCACTAAGTTCAAACTTTTCAGTCCTATGTGTGGTACATGACGGAAACTGCCATTTAATAACCACTTTAGAAAGATGATGAGCCAAAGCCAAAAACGTGCCATGCTTATCCTTGGTATCAAAGATATTCAGTGGCTACGGTTTGCCTTACCGCTGGGTGAGGAAGTTCCCTGCCCACTGCAAATGAGCTTGTGAAACCTACGATTTACTGAAAAATGGAAAAATGCTGTTCTAAGGAACAGTGTAAGACCTTGCTCAATAATAAGGATTTGAAGTATGTGGAAATACAAGCAGCAGTCACCACAACTGGCAGAGACTAGAAACTCGTGCCATCTAGTTCACAGAGCAGGTGCCAATGCCGTTGGGTGAGCTTCTCCTTCTTTGGTCAGGAAATTAAACCTTGTGCTGGTCATGCTATTAGACAGGCTGCAGCCACTACAATGTAGAACCACATCCCACAGAATCTGGTGCACTTGAGAGCTATGTTGGCTTGAGGTCTATAAAAATGACAGTTTTATTTACACAGTTGTTCCATTATGCCTCACTGAAGGGAACAGAAAGAGATTGCTTAACATGCTTCTCATTTGTTTATTTGTTTTTCTTTATTGGATAAAAGTAGTGCTCAGGAAATAACTAATGTAACTGACAGCACTGACTTGAAGAAGGGTTGATGGCAAACAGGGACAGTTCTGTCTGAGAATAGTGAATGGCAGGTTCTCTACCCACCCAGGAAATCCTTCTTCAAACAAGTGCCCTCTGTGCATGGGGAAAGATGACCAAGAATATTTCCATTTGTGAAAGAATTGTGGTCTAACCTCAGATCAACAGACCTAATCAGCGCTAATCCAAGCAAGTGCTTAGCTCCATTGCAAACAAGCGTAGACTGCATTATTTTGGAAGCTGAATCAGGGAAATCTGTTGTGGAAATACAAAATGCAGGTCTAGCCTCAGAGTTTGTGACTGATGTTATTGGAAATGGCAGTTTTCTCTCAGATTAAAGGTAGATTGGATTGGGGGAACATAACAATTTCATAAGAATCACCCTTGCTTATTTATTACCAAACCCTTAGTGGTGTCAAATAGTCTGTAGAGGTGAGGAAAGAGCTATGTAGAACTCTTAATGCTCTAAAATTTCTGTGCCACACATTAGAGTGTGGCTTGTCAACTGAAGTGATCACAAAGAAGCAATGTCTCTTTGCCACTCCTTGAGAGATGCCAAATACCTTCTGAATTTTACAGCACCCTGAGGCTGTGTGCTGAAACAGCCCTGCCCAATCTGATCGGTGGAAGAGCAATGGCATTTCTTCCGAATATCACATTTGTGGTTTTCCTCTTTCATTATACTTGACTAAGTCAGAGTAAGACACTGGTGCAAATGTAAAACCCATCAATTTTAAAAGTGACATCTTTCTATCTGATCCTCATCTAACATAGATGGGGAATATCCCTATGATAACAAAGCTGTACCTCTTTACTCCAGGCCCTAAAGCAGTTGGATTTCTCCATTTCTGTAATTTAGACAATATGACAAAATGCTCTAGAAGTAGCAGTTAAGATTTCCTCTGTTTTGTAAAGCACCAAACACTCTGGGGAGCTCAGGAATAATTCTCAAGTATTGTTTCAATGTGTTTGAAAGTGTTTGAATCCACTGACTATTCTCAGCTATACAGGAACACACACACACATGCATACACAAATAACTCTTGAAGGAAATCAGAGCATCTGAAGGAAAAGGTTTACTTTACTCTGGGTGATCTCAGCTACATTATTTACACACAAAAATCTCTTAGAGGGAACCATAAAAACACATCAAAGTGCAGTGACTTTCTTGTGCCCCTCCCTCCCAAGCTCTACAACAGATTTTGCAGTTTATCTTCTCTTCCTGGTCAGTTTCTTCCAGATCTTGTAATAAAACAGAGTACGTGAAAACTGAAACTCTTCAGGAAAAAATATTGCTAAATATTTTCTTTTAGAAACTGATTCTTCTTTGCTGAGTTTTTTACATATTTTTATAGAATCTTCCAGCGCTGTCTCTTCTTGCTGTGTAAGGGACTCCTTTAGGTGATGTATACAAATATGAACATAGCGATGGTATCAGACCCTGTGCTTTGTGGGCCTCATGCTATGGAAGCATTAAACTAATCTAAACCGTCATCTTCCCCGTTTTTTTCCTCTCCTGAGCAGGGACCAAGGCTGTTTGCAGAACTACAAAGTCCCTACAGTAGGAGCGGTCCTTCAGAAATGTCCTAGGATGATCTGCATGTGGGATGTGCCACAGCCAGGAAGCATCAGATCTGTGTATGTTTAGCCACAAAATTGGACCAGGGCAGGGCAACTTACCATGTTTGCTAAAACTTGCTCTGTGCACTACCGCTTATACATAAGAAATCAGGACTCAGGAGACTTGATTTCTGTTCAACCACAGATTTCCTGTGTAGCCCTGAATAAATTGCCCCACCCCTCCACACCTCGGGTCTTTGCCCATCAATTTGGGATTGTTAATGGAAAATAAGTACCTGACATTAATGATAAGGCAGCAGTCAGATATTATGAAAATGAGGATCACACAAACAATTCAGCAGCAAGAAGATGGCACACTGTCCAGTTTGTTTTCTGGACTACCAGTGGATATAAGGCACACCTGGACTTCAGTTCCTATGTGGGACCTGGGATTTGGGATTTAAGCACTGACTGCATTCTTGTTATTCACAGCAATTCACGCTCAGGAAGAGGTGGAAACACGAGTCAGTACCCAGCAAGTCACCTAGCAGCTGCTGGAGGATGCCTGAATGTCTTGCTGCAATAACCTCTTTGCAATTTCTCGTAGCCACTATCTTCCTTCTGAGATGAAAGAGAAGGAAAGGAAAATCATTGCTTCATTACATAAATCAAAAAAGTGCCTTTTATTAACATATCTTGTCTTACACAACCGATAGCAGATCCACAATCTGGCCTGAATTTGGAATAATAATATGCTTTCCTTCCTCTTTAGCATTCTCTCTACCTCTGTTTCTTAGGCACTTGTCCTGCTTTACACATGTCCTCCAAGATGCATTTACAGAAAGTTAACATTTCATATTTCAAAGATGTGCAAGACTGTTGTTCTGACTTGTATCTTCACCATAGCACGACATTTGTATTGACTGCTGTGCTTTCAGATTTCTGAATTACCCTTGAGTGTGCTTTGGCTATTTTCATCATTTTAAGGCCTCCCTTTTCCTTATGAGCCCACCTGGAAAATGGCAATAAAACTTACAAGCTTTAGGGGGCTTGTTTTCCAAAGTTCACTGCAGCTCTAGTTGTTTTTAAGAGAGCTTATCACTTTATCAGGCATAAAGGATTGTTATAATTCTAAATGTAAGCCTAAATTTATAAGCCTAAATATATGTGGTTAAATGAACAAAACAGTTTGGTTTGTGCAATATCTATTCAGGACAGGGTTTGCTAAAATACAGGTGAGAAAAAACCAAATCATTTTAGTCGTTTTTTCTAAAATACCTTACAGATCCCAACAAAATAAATTCTTTATTTCGCTATGTGGAAGCTTCAGCTTGGTAGAATAAAGTTGGAAGTTCAGTTCAAACAGCAATAAGCCACGAGAATCCTAAAAATTAAATACATAGTCATTCATCTAAAGATGTTGCCTATGACAATTCTGTTCTTTGTTATGTTAAATACAGCCTTTTAATGTTAGATACAGGTGAATTACCCTCTAGACCAAAGATGGTCTCTCTAGACCAAAGGATGGCGGCAGCCTGGAGACAAGCAACCATGATCTCCCCTCTTCTAAGAAGATAAACAAAGAAAATTCCCAATTAGTCACATAGTTTGTGCTTTAAAAAGACATAATTTCCAAAAGGTGAGGAATGTTATGAGCAAAATTCCTAGAAAGTGAAACCTAAGCAGAGAACTTTGAATGAAACTTAGGCATTCTTTTAGAAGAGTTTATTAGATGGCTAAGCCCCTATTATTTCACAATCAAGAAAGAACAATGGCTGAAAGCCCAACTTCATTTTGTGGAAACTGGGAATATAAAAGCAATGTATAACACATGAAAACAGACAGAAATGGCAGATTTAGCTAGCACTATGAATGAGAAATTCTGAACAAAAGGAAAGAATTAATATGAGAAGCTAAAAGCATGTGAAAATAATCGCTGTCTTTAAGAAAAAGAGAAAGAACTTCCAAATTTTAAATAAAAAGAGAGAAATATGCTAGAAGTGGTATAATCTTGTCATTAGATAAGGATGTTGAATCTGTTAATCATGACAGAGAAAAAGGATAAATGTCCAGTAAATATTGCCTTATAATACTGGGAGAAAAACAGGGTATTTGATCACTTCACATGAGGATGATTAAGATCTTTCCAGTCCTGCAGTTACCAAGAAGGATTTTAGACAAAAAATGTTAAATATTTTTAAATAGGCCACATAGCTTGAATCCAAGGGTCCTCAGCAGCTTTCTGAGGAGGTAAATGAATCACTAATGTTACTTCTGAATAAATCTTGAAATAATGAAGAAATTCCGTAAGACCAGAAGAGCACAAATATTGTGCCAATATCCAAAAAGGTTAAATTAGGCAAGTTACTGGACTTTAATCCCAGCCAAAATAATGGTAAAGCTGATAAAGTAATAAATTGATATGATTAATAATTGGCTGAGAGCTCCCAACCACAACCAACCACAGGGCACACTTCTACCTCTAGTGTCAGTTCTCAAGGACTGACTGAAAGGTGATCACATCCAATGTGAAATATTCCTAAAATATTGGCAGAAGATGGTTGTGAATTACACAAAAACTGGTGGAAGAGCGATACACATAACGATACACAAAATTAGCTGACATGTAGTCAGGTGAGACAATTTCAACTAACCAGTTTAATATAGCCGAACTTCTGCAGCTGTTCTGAAATGGATCGTAAGAGACAAGCAACAGAGCAGAAGTTCTAATGTAATTTCAGGGAAAAAAAAACAAACACACCATATATGAACCTTTTATTGTATAAACTGAGTAACAAATAGAAGCAGGGTGATGATTTTACCTCTGTATGTAATATTGATGAGATTGATACTAGAATATTGCGTACACATCTGGTGTCCATATTTGGGGGGAAAAAAAAAAAAGTTAGAAAATTGGAAAGGATGCAGAAAGGACCTTAAAAATCATTTCAGGATGGAGAAAATGCCTTACAGTGGGGCACTGGTAATACTCAATCTGTTTAGATTATAGTAGATTTAAGGGTGGCTTGACTATGTATGCATGTACATTCATTAGGGAAAACACCGAACACTGAAAGGACCTTTAAACCAAAGGAAAAAGGCCTAAAGAAAATCGATGGGTACAAGCTAAAACCAGACAAGTTTAGTTTGGAAATAAGACACATTTTTCAGCAGTGAGGGAGATTAGTTAGAAAAAAGCAGCTACAAAGGAAAGTAGTGAATTCTCCTTCTCTGCATACTAATATTGGCTGCGTTTCAGAAAGATGTGCTTTAGCCAAACAAAAGCTGTTCTTTAGTCAGAGACTTTTACTCAATTTAACATATTAAATTGCCCAATTATTCCTTCTGAACTTAAACATCTTACGTAGGATATGACTCATTTAACTTTAGTTGTCTACAGTGTAGACATCTGAACCTCAGGGTAGCCTAAGATTACTTTAGAGTCAACAGACACATTGGGGGCTGGATTCATCTCACCCATTTTAGAAACCTGCATTAGGATGAGATTAATCCTGAAAACTGCCTGTTTCTCTCTACTATAAAAGAGATGCTGTAAAGGGAACAAAAAGAGGCTATAAAGGGAATTTGAATAACTAGCTCTGATGTAGGGATTTCCACTGAAAGTGCACGCATTCAGTCAGATGAATCCTACCTCGGTTTTGTGTCTGAGTGTCAGGAAGGCATTTTGACAAACATTCCTGAGCAGTAAATCTAGTTCAGAAGGAAAGGCAGTACCTGGATTTCTGCTAGGTGAGGTAGAGGTTTATGGTATTTCTTCTGTGCCTAATGTGTAGCTGCTAACACACATTTATTTAGATTTCTCCATCTGTTTCCATCTTCCATCTGTTTCAGGCTCCAACATATTTTAAAACTTAATAATAAAAAAAATTATGCTTTCCCTATGTTTTAAAGACATTTTCAAAAGGGAATTGAGGAGTTGAATGTCTCTATTCACTAAAGGCCCAACTTTTCATCGCCACCCAGTAATCCAGCCCAGTGGGAGGACACAGAACAAAATGATATCCATCGTGAAATAAGATCTCGCTGTGACTCTGAATTTTGGGATGTTTTCCTGTTTGCTTTGAACTCCACATTAAATCAAGGCAGAATAAATATTCCCAACAACAGAAGAAAACTTGAGAATGAAATAAGTCACAGCTCTTAATGGACAACAAGCCTCAGTCACTGGGAGCAAGCACACGAACACACACAGAGTTAAAGGGCTTGTGAAGTTTGAGGGTTTTTGTGTTTAGAAATAAGCAAGATCTCCCACACCAGAGCCCTGGTCAACTTTTTACACAAACAATATGGCTTGAAGTCAAGGGAAGATTTGCCTCGGGAAGGACTAGAGGGTTGGATTCAATGTACTGTTCATTATGGCTATTTTCCTTTTCTTTATGAGCCACCTGGGAATCTATCTCCCTGTTTCAACTGACATGAACTATTTTGTTTCAACATTATTTTTTACTGTTCTAGCCTGTATGCTTTATTGATGTTGATTATAATTTGGTTGCTCACCAACTTAAATTGAAAGGAAAAGCTGCAATCCAAACCCTTTTCTGCAGTGATTTAAGAACAGCTAACATGTACGATGCTTGGACCAAACTTTCTCATTAAAGAGTTATTACTGCAATTTTTATTTTTGTTAAGAAACCTTTTAATACCAAAGCACATTTCACCTATATATATTTTAAAGTGCATAATGCTTCTTCTAGAACGACTAATTACTTAAATAAGAACATTACACCAGCAAGGAAAATGGCTAAGGACTTAAAAGAGGCACTTGTGGAGCATCTAAAAAAGGTAGGATTTCACATGGACATTATACATTAACTGTGTGCAATAATTAACGTTCTAGATATATGTAACTTGGAACGTCCTTTCATCCTTACTGAAAATAGTGAAAGGATGAATACACTTAAAATAATAATAGAAATCTTTTCTTCCTAAAAATCACTTCATTTGTGGAACTCATTGCTACAAGATATTAGGGAAAAAAATCTATACTTGTCTTTTTTAGATTTTTAAGATTGCTCAGAGTACAATTGTAAAATAATGCATATGGAGACTTGGAAATTCATTGGTTAACTATATGATTAATAAGCTAACACACACTTTACCATCTTCTTGACGTTCAAAATACAGTTCTCTGTGCTGCCATTTCTATTATTTACATAGATCAATAAAGGCATAAAAATTACACCAAAATCTAAAACCATAATTGAAGTGCTACTGAGCAGACACAATTTTTCACGTATTTTTTCTGCTGAAAGAAGGATGAGGTGGAGAATGGATGAAGCCTTAGCTTCATCATTACATCATTACATTATAGATTACATAGTAATCATTACACTACTAGAAGATAGCCTTACAGTACAAGATTGAGCATGACCTAAGATCCTATATAGAACAAATGTGAACTGTTGACTAGCCAACAGTCAAGGTGAAAATTCTCATTTGGAGTGACCAAATTGTCAATAATGGGACATCTCATAAGTATCTGGCACTCCTTAGTGAATCATTATCAGACCTAAGAATACTTTTATTTTCTGAAACCCAGTTCCAACTTTAAAATACTGCCACGGTAATGCCACAGAGAAGGCCCAAGCTCCGCCATTCAATTGTTCAACTGTTAAACTGTTGACACACCTTTGGTGGATTTTTCTTTCTTGAATTTATCTGTTTCTCCTCTTGAATTTTGGCACATACAGCATCCTATGCCAAGGAACTCCACTGCTTAACTGCACCCAAGTGAATGAGTTTCTTGGTTTTGTGCCTCCCTTCTTCTAACTCCATCTAAACAATCAATCCTTGTGGCCTCCTCAAGATCACTTAAGGCTATATAGCCCTTTTCCATATTCCCACCAGTCATTGCTTTCCCAGACCTGAGTCCCCGTTTCTTTAGTCACCCTTCACAAAGAAGCCCTTCCATACCCCTCCTTTTGTCTGAATCTTTTTCAGTCCTGATGTTGTATTTGGGTGATTGCAGTACTGTGCACAACTTTTCTAGTTTTTGTGAATTTATACAGTAGCACATCATGCTCTCTTTTTTAAATTCTCTATTCCATTACTAATTTCTAACAATTGGCTTATGTTTTTGTTTGCTCCCTGTGATGTGAACTGATTGTCCACACGCTACAGTACTTGGAGTGAAGCTTGGCTTGGTACTTACCCGATGGACTTCTGCACAAACGAATTCACTGGCCTCTCATGTTCTGAAAAGGTTTGTCTAGCGCCCTCTTCCCACTTGAGGTTCACAGCTGTGGCTGCCCTGCCACATCCCTGTCAGCAACTAGGGATATTCTCACAGTCCTTTTCTTTCCTCGCATGTCCTTTCTCATGTGAGGAGAGACTCAGCCTGGGATAGCCTGAGGTACCCTGCCACAAGGCCTAGATCTCCTCCTGCCCCCAAGTGGCCTATTTCTGGGCCTGAAACTTTTGGTATTTAAGAGGGAATACTTTTTCAGCTTGCCTTAGATACGCAGAGACGTTGTTTTACCATCTGTCACATTTATACTTTTCTACATGATGACGATATGGGTATAGATTGTGGGCAGAAGGACACAGTGTGAGGACAAAGAAGGGAACAAGGTCCAATGGAGTGAGTATAAGTTGAAGAACCGGGTTTAGTGGATAGAAGGAGATGTTGGGTGCTTGACTGATTCATTGGAGCCGTCCTTGGACTATCTAAAAAAATGAACCACAGGTTATTTGAGGAGACACCTAATTGTTCAGCTCCAGAGTGGATCCTGGAGGTGACCCAATACAGCCCAGGGAGCAGGACCGTGGCATGAAGCAATTAAAAGGTTGCTGCAAAGAGGAACAGAATAGTCTGTTCTCAATATCCCCCAAGGACAGGAAGAAAAACAATATGTTTAAATTGCTTGAAGGGAGAATTAGGTTAGACAGTGGGAAGAACTTGCTGACGGTAAGGAGAGTTGAGCCCTGGAATAGCCCGCCTGGCAACTGGTGTAGTTCCTTTTGCTGACAGGTTGTAAGGACAGGTTAGACAAACATGCTAGGAATGGTTTTGGTCTACTTGATTTTTTCTTGGGTCAAATGGAGAGATAAGATCACTTCTTCTGTTCTTCCCAAACTCACCTGTTAGAATATTATAATTTTTCATCACAGATCGCTAAGGATAAAAATGGATTATTTTTCTATGTTTTCCACTACTGCAAAGAATAGCTTGTTATATCCATCTAAAAATTCTGACAGACACAAAACCACATTCTGTGCTTGTAAAAGTGAAAAAAAACCCCACAGTTAAATCAAAGGATCTCTGTCCAGTTCTGCCAGTTTTGCTTTGTGTGCTGAAACTAAGTATGACACATTTCATTTAATAATACAATATTTACTCAGTAAATATATTTACCCCATTTCTTTGGCAGTCTTTGCCTTTATCTGTTGATTCTTTCACAAGCTGAAAAGTAAAATGAGTGTTATGGCAGAAAGCCTCTTTTCAGAAGTTGCAAATAGGAACCACCTCAGAATACCTCTGGTCAGAGTTCATCTTGGTTTGGCTTTAATTGCAAAATTACAGATATCTGCTTAAAGTATTACAGCCAAATATAGGCCCAGGAGGGATTATATTCCCACTTTTGAGATTAATGCGTTGTACAGCCCCTGGTAGTGAAATTTAAAAACATTCTAAATAGTGGCCACTGGCCGTTTTATGTGACAGCCTAAATAATTAAAAAGGTCTGCTTCAATCCCATATCCATGGAGTACTTTTTTTATAATGTTTTGCTGCCCAGAAATGGTCTCTGCACCAAAATATAGCACTTAAATGAGAATTTCTCCTGTATCAGCTAGGCATCCTGGGATCTGTTTTATGATTCTACAAGGGTGTATAAAAGAAATAAGCTATAGCTATCCAGTAGAAATTTTCCCCATCCAGAGAGATTATTGCTGAATCTTATTCCTTCTCCTTCTGTCCACAAAATCCCCACTCAATACTTTCCTCAATTCTTTGTTGACTGCTTATAACCTACACGGAAATCCTTAGGCTGATAATTGGAAATCGCCAATGTTACAATGCCTGAATTCACAGGTTTCATTTCTGGCTTTCGGAGAAGCCACGCATTCAAGATCGGTTAAGCATCTGTCTGCCTCTTTAGACCTCTACTGTACCATCTAGGTAGAGTCATTCCCAGAATTGTTTCTCAGGTGTCACCTTCTTTATAACTACCTAGGTCTTTGCCTGTCGGTATGTTCGAGCTCTCCTCAGCCATGAGCATGCTCTACGCGTCACGAACCACTTAAAAGGTCGTGTGGAGGCTACAGCCAAAGGCTTCATAGTTTATTTTCAAGCTTTGCTGGGAAACTCTGTCTCACTAGTGATTCTTAATCCTCTAGGTACATACAAAGCATTGCTAATATTGGCTACCAAAAGGTGAAGGGACAGCCTACTTCAAAAGTGAGAGATGATTATGGGATATACACCTGCCTGAACAGGACACTCAGCCGAGTATCATGATACAATCCTTCTTCCACATCCTAGATTTAGTCTTGAGTTCTAAACTGGCAGCTAGACACTTTTCCTGAAACTCTGGTTTTTCAAACAGAGCAGGGAAATCGTATTAAACGTCTGCCAGAGCTTAACAAACAGCATCGGGAGAAAGCTGATGGGGAAGAGAGATAGCTATGGGGCAGTTACATTTCTCCAAGGTTATTTCTTGGTGTCTCTGGCTAAGTGACTTGCTTCTGTGCCAAAATGCATCTTGGCATTCACGGCAGCTCTCTTTTATCAGGTGCCTCGCCACGTGTGCTTCCGCAGTACTGCCAATTACCTCAGGAAACAGTGCTTTCCTTGCACAAAGAAATGTGGCAATAAAAATCATCAGCGTTATAAATATCATCGATAAAAAGAAATATTTCTTAGGACCTAGAAAACAAAATTATGAGGAACTGAATTATTCTTGTTGTTAAAGTTTGATTTTCTGGGAAAATTTGCTAAGACTACAAAAAACACTAAGTAACTCTCCACTGACATCCTCTGTCAGTCTTAATGTAACGTTAAAAGGGATTGTTAATAGCCCAGACACTCCAGGTTTTGAAGTAATGACCAGATATTGAAGGTATTAAATACATTTATTTTTAAAATATTTCTAAATCCTTTATGTGGGTATTGTATTTAAAATATGCACAGTCACGATGTAATAGCAGGGGAGTGGTGGGGGGGGTGATGGTGTCTTTTCCTTTGAAGTAGCGATAACATTTATGAACTTCGATTTGCCCAATTTTTTTTTCAACACAAAGTTTTTTCCAAAGGCAGGAAAATCGTGATTTCTAGTTCAGAAAGGAAGCAATGTGACATTGCCAATGTCTTGACTTTGTTTTCCTTTCCTTCCTCTTTAGGCTTTTTGGAGCTAGATACACAGAAGATAACAGTCCTATGGTTTATCTATAGTCCAGAGACACGAAAACAATGAGACAAGGTGAGTGAAACTTCCTGCTGATGACAATGTAGCATAAAATGAAAGAAACCAAAAAAAAAAGAAGGGAAAAGAACAAAAAGATATTGAAATAAAGCGACACAAAAAAATTATTGCAGTTATAGTTGAATCATCTGAGTGATTGTCTTTCATATGTAAAAATTTTCAAAAGACTTGTGTGACTATAAAAGCAAAGGATATCCTGAAGAATACTGAGGAATTTCCACTTATTGTAGTTTGCATGGATACCAACTCCGCACAAGTGAAGGGAGATGTGCAGGCTAGAAGGACAGTGGTGGATAGCTAGAAAAAGAAAGTAAGCTGGCCTTGCCATAGTCATGTTGTACAACTCACTGGTGCCAAATAAAAGGTAACAAAGAAGTTGGGCATCAGGTGTGAGTGGGCTATGGTCAGAAAGAGCTGTGGGCAGGGGCTCCTGGAGCAGCAACGTGATGCAGAAGTTGCACTTGCATCCAGGTCCTGACTTCAAAACTCACACCGCATTTTAGGACGACTTTCAGAAAGGAAGATTAAAAAGA